>NC_140287.1:3352206-3420544 GCF_964030765.1 Micromesistius poutassou
ACCCTCATTTCTGGACATAATCGGATTGGGTCGGGGGAAAATGACCTCTCCGCCGATCCACTATCTCCCAGAATCCATGGCCAAAGTTGTTTATAAAAAAAAAAAAAAAAACGCCCTTCACATAATTTCACTTGCTTTGGGGTCTTGTCTTTATTCGGTTCGATGATTAAATTAATGTTTTTGTACTTGAAGAATGAGGGAGAAGGAAAAAAATGAACACAGGATACGGCTGAGCGCAGTGATAGACGGAGAGCAAGAGCCCGACGCACGGCGTGATCGAGTTAGGCCCTGGGACCCCAAATGGAATTATGTTATCAGCGCTGGGGCTCTCGTTTAATGTCTGCTACATGAACCAGAGCTCCACGACTCTTCAGAGGAAAGTGACTCGGGGACTCAGAGCGTGTGTGTGTGTGTGTGCGCGCATACGTGCGTGCGTGTGCGTCTGCGTCTGTCTAAGGTCATCGGGGTCCTGGATTGTGGAACAGTCTGAAGAACATATCTACAGTCTGGCACGACGCTGCAGAGGAAATGATGCGAGTGCGCGCGCGGGCGTGTCCCTACCTCGGGCTTCTTGAGGATGTGGACGGAGTACATGTGGTTCTTGACGGGGTAGATGACGATCAGCACGTCCCCGAACTCGGTGGGGATGATGCCGCGGCGGTAGTCGCGCGAGTGCTCCGACCACACGATGTGCACCTCGTCGTTGCCCAGGTGCCTCAGCTGCAGAGGGGGGAGAGCGGCACGCTTTAGAACGAACCCAGGGGTTAGAACAAAACATTTAGGCTCATTTTCCGACGCTTTTTATCCAAAGCGACTTAAGGCCCTTACACACCAATCCAAATGCACTTCACACGCCGGGCCGACTACCGACTTGAGCGTACGTTCCTGCACTTGCGCGAGACGTAATGTCTCCATTGTGTCTCCAACAGCAGGCGGCGCTATTCTGTGTTGTGGCCCAAAAAAAACGAAAGCCGGAAATGACGGAACATCTCTCTAGACCAGGACAGAGCACACCAGCGTCACTCCCTCTCGTTCACCGATTCACCAGTCGGTTAGGGCCAGCACTCCACCAATCAGATTGGCCGACTGAACGATTCGGTCATGGCCGATTCAACATGGGCAATCGGCGGAAAAGAACACCGACGGCTTTGAGGACGGCCGATCGCACAGCACACATGAAACTGACTCAGGTGACCGAGCTCGCCAGACTGTCCGACGGCCGATGATCTGGTTGGTGTGTAGGGGCCTTTACACCCATTCATTCACACACCGACGGCTGAGTCAACCGCAAAGAGCGACAGCCAGCTCGCCGGGAGCAGTCAGAGTGAGGAGTCTTGCTCAGAGACATCTTGACACTCGAAAGCAGCAACCTTCCGGTTACCAGTCAAACCCGCTCTACCTCCTGAGCTACAGCCGCCCCTAGTCACATAACAGGCATAGGGGAAGACAAGAAGATCATGAAACACAAGAAAGCTGAATTAGCTCCTCCCTCACTTGTGTGCATTCTGCTCTATACACCTCAGCTCACTCAGCTCACCCAGTCCAGAGCCTAAAGCCCAGTTCGGATCAAAGATGTGCGATGAGCGCACAAGAGTATCACAAGATAACGTTGCGATCGACTTGTGCCAGGAGCTGGAAGCTGGCGATACACGGGCTCATCCAAAAACAAAAAACTAACTCCAGGGACCGTATTTCACCTGGGGAGAGAGTGATGAATGATGGATGACGCTGCACTCAATGTTGTGGTACTTGATCTGCCATGGTCAAACAGCAGGGTAACATGCGTAGACACACTTAATACATTCCAAAACCCCACAGGATTTTAAAAGGTAAATTCCCTTGAGAGATGCCATGCAGCGTCTTCTACTAAATTTGCCCACCCAGTACAAAGACTCAGAGACTGGGAATGGGCTGTAAACAAGCGCAGACTTCCGAGGGCAAGCCATGAATCCTTTCCCAAGCAGTGGTTTCAGAAGTTTAAGAACATATTCCAATGCATCTTCATCATCGCACGACTGTACAACTCAAGAGAACCACCAGACCAATTTATTATCATCATAATGAAACCATTTAGAAACAATGTGATGACCTCCTTATATCTAACTTTACTCAACCTTTAAGGGAGAGAGGGAGAGAGGGAGGGAGGGATTGAGAGACAGAGACAGAGAAAGAGATCAACTTAACTCAAACAGCTCATATCATGTCCCCCGACCCAAAAACCCCCCCTCTACCCAGCTGGATTCCCACCCAGACAGTTTGTATCTATCACAACCTCAAGGCTCTTCGTGTGTGCCACGTGTGTGTGCTAATGTGTGTGAGAGAGCGCCATGTAGGTGTCCCTGTGTGTGATCGAGTGAGCGTACGGAGGTGGTGACAGCAGGGCAAGATGGAGTACACTTTGGAAAGACGGAGTACGGGCTGGTAGATTGATGAGGTCAAGTCTGGTGTGTGGGTCTCTTTGTGTGGGTGTGTGTGCGTGTGTTTGTGTGTGAAATGTCAAGGTTAATGGCATGGCTGTGGACAGTCTCTTAACACAGCCCACTGAAGGAATACAGTATGTTAAGGTACAAGACACAGCCATCTCGCCCTGAAGGCCACCAGAGGGACAGACCTATATGGTGATAACTAGAATATAGCCCTGAAGTAAACCTGTGTGTGTCAGTGTGTGGAGGACGGACGACGAATGAGAGGGTGGCCCAGTGTATGTATTTCTGTGTGTGACGTTAGCCTTTGGTTGTAGACATTTATCATCTACTGTGTATACATGCCTGTGAGTGTGCGTACATGTGTGTGCCAAAACGTTCGCGAGCCAATGTATATCACTGATGCTTGTTGTTGTTGTGTGTGTGCACACATGTGGAGATTTGTGCACCAATCCTTAGAGATTTGGACTGTGTGTGTGTGTGTGTGTGTGTGTGTGTGTGTGTGTGTGTGTGTGTGTGTGTGTGTGTGTGTGTGTGTGTGCGCGTGTGCGTGTGTGTGGCGCTATCAGCTGATCAGGGAGAATGATGTGTCAGACCAGGCACGGGTAATCCAATCAGGAGCCTGCAGCAACGTGATAGGCCATGAAGCAGGAAGTATGATCCGATTAGAGGGCCATTACTGCCATGTACAGAGCAGCCAGCGCCCAAGGTGGCAGGGAGGGGACACACACACACACACACACACACACACACACACACACACACACACACACACACACACACACACACACACACACACACACACACACACACACACACACACACACACGACTTATGGATGTTGTCATGAAGAGTATTCATTTAATCTAATGCACACATATATATATATAGCGCCTTTCAAGGGATCGAAATCAACAGCGATGAACTAGAGGCCACAGGCCTCGACGAACAGGCACGTTTTCTGTATTGTTTGTTAAAAGTGTCGGCGGTGTCGTTGTGGATCTTTGAGGGCGTGAGTTCCAGAGGGAGGGCGCTCCGCCGGGGGGCTCTGGGCGGTGGAGCGCTGAGACACAGCTAGGGTGTCATCAGCATCGCGGCGGAAGCTGAGTGAATGCAGACGGTAAAGAGGAGGGGTCCGAGTGCAGAGCCTTGGGGAGCGCCTTGGTAGACCGGGGGCGACCCTGACCCTAACCCTGACCCGGGGCGACCCTGACCCTAACCCTGACCCGGGGCGACCCTGACCCTAACCCTGACCCGGGGCGACCCTGACCCTAACCCTAACCCGGGGCGACCCTGACCCTAACCCTGACCCGGGGCGACCCTGACCCTAACCCTGACCCGGGGCGACCCTGACCCTAACCCTGACCCGGGGCGACCCTGACCCTAACCCTAACCCGGGGCGACCCTGACCCTGACCCTAACTCTAACCCGGGGCGACCCTGACCCTGACCCTAACCCGGGGCGACCCTGACCCTAACCCTGACCCGGGGCGACCCTGACCCTAACCCTGACCTGGGGCGAAGGCGTCACAGAGCTCGTGGTTTGGTGCATGCTGATATAGAGCCGGGCGGCCTCTCCTCTCTTTCCAGGGTACTGATGAGAAAGGAAGGTTGGAGCCTAAAAGAAATAGCTTTTTGAGGATAGGGTGACTACGGCCATTTTGGAGCTGGAGGGTACCATGACAGATTCTTTTATTACTTTTTTATAAAGGTCTATTTTCGATGTAAGGTAAGGTACAGGAAGGTAGGGGCGCCCCTCATGACAGACGCTAAGGAGGAGACGATAACGTCCACCATGACGGGACCCGCAGTAGGCAGGCCTTCTCCAGGGCGCTGGAACATCCATTACAAACCCGCGTAATGCGGCGTGGGCGCGATAGACGACGTGTTGTGTGTGTGCGTGTGCGTGGGTGTACAAGCAGGTATTGGAAAACTGTGTATGAGGGAATGTGTTGTTTATGAGGGAACTGTAATCACCCAAATTACAACCCATCAGACCTGAGTGTGTGTGTGCGTGCGTGTGTGTGTAATTAGCTGCATCCCCCTCCTCCCCGCAACAGAATAACAGGAGGGGAAGTGAAGGCAACCACAATTGGTTTTCTTATTATTGCTAATTACTCTCTATTCTCTCTCTCTCTCTCTCTCTCTCTCTTCCTTCCACCCTGTGGTGGATATGAAAGAGAAGGCAGAGCTGTGATGGAGGAGTGGAGGAGCAAAAGGACAGGTGCAGTCCTACCGTCCTGTGCCGTCCTGTCCCGTCAACAACGGCGTGGCGAACCGCAGGAGCCTCCACCCCCACTCTCTCCATCTTCTATTCGTGTTGTTTTCTCTTTCTACGCCACAAACAGCCGCTGAACTGCGTGTTGGCACGCAGGTCCCCACGGCGATGACTACAGCAGTCTGCAGCTCCATCAGCTGTAACCCCGTCCTTCTTGTCTGTACCCCGCCCCCCCCACCCCCCCCCCCCCAGACGCTGTGCCCCCCCGTCTTTTTTCGGAAAATAAAATGACAACAAGCAACGAGGCACAGAGAGAGAGAGAGACGTACTGCGGGGAGAAAGACGAGGATCAATAGCAACGGGGGGAGATGGGACCAAGTGGAGCGAGAGGCACTGACGCAGCGAGCCGGCCGACCGACCTGCGAGGCGGCCTGGCCGGGGGGGCCGGGCTGGAACAAGGCGCATTGAGACGGCCCAGTGGGTTGACACGTATTGACGACCGTGACGATCTGCGGTGCCGGGCCGTGGTGGAGAGAGTGGTGGGGGGGGTGGGGGAGGGAGGGGAGGGGAGGGGAGGGGGAGCGGTGCTTACCTTCTTGGTGAGGTTGTGGTCCTGGTCGGGGGGCATGCGCGTGGACACGTGGAAGACCACCTCGGTGGTGGAGGTGGCGAAGTAGGGCGTGGTCATGCCCGTGCTGTGGTTCCTCTGGAGGCCGCCCATGAAGCCGCAGTGAGTGGTGAGGTCCACCTGGGGACGCCACGGAGAGACTTTACTGCGCCGACTGCCACGCGGTGTTTCGCTTTCTTCTGACAAATGCATTTAATGTGAGTTGCTTTGGATAAAAGCGTCGGCTAAATTCTCTAAATGTAAATGTAAAACGAGAGACCCTTTGAATCACCTTCACCTTCACACCACTACCTCAACCGCATTAAAAAAAAAATTAAATTAACATTTTTATAGATGCGCATTGAAAAGGTGCTGAAGGTAAGATTTAAGAGATATTCTTTGCTGTGAAATTTGTTAGAAATGACGTGATGACGCAAGCGCTGCGTCAGCTGTGAGTGAGTGAACTGTGGCGTGAGAACACGTGACTGCGGCTGGCTCTGAATGAGCACGTTTAGACGTTAGACCTCCCCAAGCTCCTGTCTGACCAAACAGGGCATCTCTCAGGGCATCTCTCCCCTGATTGGTTCGGGGAAAAAACCCTCTTGCCCGTCAATCCCAGGTGCGTGAAATGCAAAACATCTCAATGTCAGAGAAACATGGGGAGGGGGAGCAGGTAGGGAGGGGAAATCTTTTGTGGTTTAGCATCAAAACCTTAATTCCTTCTGCTCTTTTCTGCCCCCTCCCCCTCTCCCTCGCCAATCCACAGCCGTTTCAATTTGTGTGAAAAAAACAACAAACGATTGGATGAAGATACAGACATCAATTCTTCCCGTAGCAGCAGCAGCCGTGTGGCCACAGATCCTACAAAAGTAACGAAAGAAAGAAGACTGCAGTGTTTTCCCCCTCACCTCCCAGCCCAGCCCGGAGACAAACTCCTCGTAGGCCTGGCTGCCCGACGTGTTGGTGAGGATGGAGTGTTTGTCCTCCTGGCCCTCCGCCACGTAGAACACGGCGATCTTGTGCGTCTCGCGGCTGCCGTGGTCGGGAGATCGGCAGCGGAGAAAAAAAACACAGGATTTCGGAAAAATAGGTCAGCTGACAAATATGAATGCCAAACAAAGCCCCTGGAAGATGACACACCGCATGAGGTGGTGGAAAAAGGGAGAGGAGATGAAGGAAGGGGGGGGCGGGGGGGGGGGGGGGGGACGGGGACGGACGTTCTGCCTCACCACTGCCGGGAGTCCAGGTTCTTCAGCTCTCGCAGTAGCTTCTCGTTCTTCCGCAGCAGGTGGAAGTTGGTCCTGTGAAGCACATTTCAAACACGTTGAGCATCACCCCGTCACCGCGGGAGCTGACCCCCCCCATCACCCGCTCTCTCGGGAGTCTGGCCTGGATGCAACACACGTGTGTTACTTTCTTTCGTTGTTGCTGCTATAGGCTGCTGACAGTGGCGCTGGATGCCAGTGAATGATACATCAATATCCACAGACAGACAGACAGACAGACAGACAGACACCCCTAGCCACTACCACCCAGTTCAGACAGCCGTGATTCTCAGGCATGGCCTCCGGAGGGGGAGCTCAAAGTATCTGCAGGGCTGATAATGGCACACACAGAGACACATCCATCTTTTCACTCCTCGCCATCACTAGTTCGAGTCGAGGGAGGAGGGGAGGAGGGGAGGAGGGGGAAGGGGGGGGGGGGGGCGGGGGGGAGTAAGAGTGAGAGATCCGGGTGTGGGAGCGGTGTGTCGGGGGAGGGAGGCTGGGTTGTATAAGGGAGGGAGCGATTTTGCTCTTTATTAAAATGATACTTAGTAATGGCCTCATTCGGCGCTCTCAAAGACTCCCATTTACACCAGGGATTATGGACCGCAGCATGAAAGGACTGACAGCACACGCGGTCACACTGCCACATGCGCACGCACACACACACACGCTAAAAAATAGACAAGAAAACAACAAAAAAAAAAAAACACACAAGCAGAAAAGAATGTAGGTTGTTCATCTCTCCCCCCACACACACACACACACACACACACACACACACACACACACACACACACACACACACACACACACACACACACACACACACACACACACACACACACACACACACACACACACACACACACACACAGGACTGAGGATGCTTGTCACTGTCTTAGTGTTCTGGATGAATACCTGGAGAGATGGAGGGGCACTATGAAAGATTAGAGAATCTATATTTCGCCCTCCCTCGCTCCTTTTCTCTCTCAAGGGCTTGCCTCCCCTCCAAGTCCCAACCTCTTACTCCATGTCTCTCGCCCGCTGCCCCCATCTTCATTCTTTCATTCTCTTCCCCTCGCCCTCCCTCCACTAACTGCCTTTTATTCTCACTCCAAATGGGCTAGTTTGATCAATAGTATATTATACTCATTATCATGTTCTCGCCGCCTTTCTCTCCCGCTCTGCCCGCACCCTCACCCCCCCCACACACACACACCCACACACACACACAACCACACACACACACCCACACACACACACAACCACACACACACACACACACAACCACACACACACACACACACAGCGTGTTAAAAAGTCCTTTGTGCTAGCTGAATGCAGGTGGTATAATTCCATGGAGGACAGTTTTTTCCCCCTATAAAGCATAAAAAACGATGAGTGTCCATTAGCGGGCAAGTTACACACATTATAAAGGGATACCTTGACATTTTGGATTTTGGCCCAGACTTAATCATGGCTTGAAAAACCGAGCGCACGGCTTGAGAATGGTGAGCTCAAAGAACACACTAATTACTGTGGAGAGTATTTTTGAGTGATAACATGTTGCCTTTTTCAAAAGGGGGTAATGTGATTTCAGATATACCTCATTAAATAATTAGAATTAAAAAAAGGAAAAAAAGCTACTATTCACAAAATGACTTTCCCATGTTGACATTTTGACCACAACGGATGGCTCTCGTTCTTGTAATGAGCGTCCATCTTGTCTATAATGCTCGATAGGATGGAAGATGAAACTCATAATGACGCCTTTCAATACTCAACACAGTCCAATCTTAAATAAAAAAATATGTATAGCGAACTGCAGTTTTTCCTTCTGATATTCAAATCATTTCAACCGATATTCTCTCCTACAGTTCCCTGATACTTTCAACCAGCGGTTGAAAAACATAAGAAAATCGAATCTATTTTCCATCAGTCGCTAACGGCAACTTTTGTCTCTACTTCAGTTACGTGGATTTACCTTGGCTGTGGCCGTGAACCAATAAGCACCGTTATCACAGGGTGAATCATAACGCTCGATCATTCAAAGAACGCATCTTCAAGAAAAAAAAGACATATATTATCCCAATCTGATGTCTTACATCCACGTCTCTCAGGACGTGTATTCATGGCTCTTTCTATCTGAACGTGTGCACAAGGCTTCAAGGTGCTTGTGTGCGTTCTCCCACCTCTTCTCCCATGAGTTGAGGCCCAGGATGTTGATCAGCAGCCTGCAGTAGTAGAAGGCGGACTGCGGGCTCTCTGTGTCGGGCTCGGGCTGCTGGGACGCCCGCATGTTCAGCCCCTCCCCTCGCTGGCAACACAACGACAAATCAAACCGTTAAATGAGTATTGTTCTGAGCACCGCGGGTCGATGGCGGCGGTTTCCGAATTGTTAAATTGCTGAAAACGACAAGACATTTAGAAAGGTGCGGCAGGTAAGACTTGAGAGCTATTATTTGAGTGTCATTTTTTTTTTAATGACATAGCCATGGGAAAATATCAGCTTCGAGCTGACTGCGGCTGCCACTGAATGATATCCAATTTGTTGCAGATTTGAATTCATTTCTGACCAATCAGGGAGTCTCTTCCCTGATTTGTGTGGGGGACTCTATCTTGCCGGTCAATAACAGGTGTGTGAAATGCAACACTTCTTAATGGTGGAGAAACAGAGGGAGGGAGGGAGCAGAGGGGACATGTTTATGATTGCATAGTTTCAAAAGCTTGCATTTTCCGGTCTCTCTCTTTACAACTCTCGAACCGTACTTGCAGCAGCTTTAAGGGTGGAACAGAGTCTGCCTGCTAAACAGCCAGCATGTTTGCAGTACTGTGTAAGTGGCGGTACATACGAGCAGGATGAACTCGTGCTCTGCAGCACTCTGCTTCAGGATGGCGTTGATGACGTCGTTCTCCTGCTTCTCCGAAACGCACGCCGGTTGGGGGGCTGGGATATTGAGTGGCATGCCTGTGGGAACCCAGCACAGCTTCAATGAGCAACAAGTTCACGTCGAGCAGATTCAGCAGGATAATACGGATCAGCGCGCGTTCCATTAGGCCTATAATATTTCGTGTGTGTGTGTGTGTGTGTGTGTGTGTGTGTGTGTGTGTGTGTGTGTGTGTGTGTGTGTGTGTGTGTGTGTGTGTGTGTGTGTGTGTGTGTGTGTGTGTGTGTGTGTGTGTGTGTGCGCGCGCGTGTTTACCTGCCCTCTGCAGACACTCGGGACTGGAGTAGCCGAGGTACTGCAGCATCTCATCCAGCGTGTCGTCTCCCTCCCGCAGCGAGTCCCAGCCGGGCACCGCCTCCCGACACACGCGCTTGGCCAGCGGCGGGGCGGGCAGCTGCTCGGAGCCCGCGTCGCCCCGCTCCGTGACCGCGTCCTGCCCCTCCTTCCGGTCGTCCTCATCCTTCTCCTCGTCGTCCTCCCCTTTCTCACTGTCCACCCCTTGCATCTGCTCCTTCTCCTTCTCCACAGAGCTGCAGTCTTGCTCCTCCTCTTGTTCCCCCCCCTCCTCCTCCCCCTCCTCCTCCTCCTCCTCCTCCTCGCCCTCCTCCTCTTCCTCCTCCCTCACCTCCTCCTGCACCTCCCTCTTCTCGCCCAGCCGCCGGGCGGGGTGTCCGGGCGGCGTGTGCAGCTGCAGGCCGTGCGGCGCCTGAGGGTGCGTGAGGGTGTGCGGCGGCGGCGGCGGCGGCGGCGGCGGGGGCGCAGCCTGCCCGCCGGGACAGAGCGGCGGCCCGTACAGGACGGCCGAGTCCCACGAGTGTTTGCCGGCCACGTCGCGGACCACCACGCGCACGCAGGCCGGCACCGACGACAGCCCGGCCGTCATCCCCCCGCCCGGGACGCCCGACTCGGAGCGGATCTGCAGAGGAAGACAAAAACACACGGACGGAACGGTCCCTCGGTTTATCATGTCGCCAACAGTGGTTTGTGTTTGTTCACGCTTGTGAGGGTTATGCAACGCGCACAAAGTGAAGTAATAGTGGACGTTAAATTAACCAGAACGGCCATGAAATTCCGCCTCCAAAAAAAAACCCATCGATCTTTTACTGCAGAATGGGGAGGAGAAGTTGAACTGTGTGACGTGTAGTTTATATATTAGGAGTAGTTAAAGATGCTGTCCATTATATTGTCGTTTTATGGACATTATATACTGTCCTTAAATGAAACAACCCAAAACATATTCCCTCCCTCTATGCTCCCCCGCTCTCTACAATTCTCCACCATTGAGATGATTTTTGTTGTGTGCGTGAATGTGATTCTCGAGCAGGATGGATTCCCCAAACCAATCAGGGAAAAAAGGCCCTGATTGGCCAGAAGCGGTCCAAAATCTATATCTGCTCATACTGAAGCAGGCAACTCAAAACTAATATTCAGACAGAGCATTTCACTGACTAAAAGCTGGCAATAGCTATGGCACTTCTTAAAAATTAAACTCAAAGCTTAAATGTTAAATGTCATATAGAGCATATTTAAATTATTGCAAATAGTTTAATCTGTTTAGCTTTTTATGTGCCAAGAAAGGCAGAGTCCGCTCAATTCTCCAGCTGCTCATTCTCTGGGTCTCACCTGCAGCACGGAGAGCAGCGTGGAGCCGTTGAGCACCAGGAACTGGAGGTTGGGGGAATGGAAGAGCTCTGGGCCCAGGTCAGGGCTCTCACAGTACGGGTTGTCGTGGTTCTCGCACACCTTGAGGAAACACACACACACACACACACACAGGTGATTTACTCCAGTGGTTCCCAACCTTTGGTTTTAGGTGGACCACTACATTATCCTCTTTCGCAGACCACCTTATATGAAAACTGTAAAATTATTAACACATCCATGGAATCAATACAATGGAAAACATATGCTGGAATGCAGAAAACAACACTATTTTTGAAATAATAACAAGCCATAATACTATATTTACTGAACAATATTTATAATATATCTAATTTTGATTAACTATAATTTTTTCTATGAATGAAAATGAGACCATTTCACCACCTGCAGTAGCACAGGTTGAGAGACACCTGATATCAGTCATTAAATAAAATGAGAACATCCCAAACCATCGACAAGTGTCATAAAAAAAATAAAATCAAAGCATTGTTAACCAAATTCACTCCACCCATAGATAAACCCCGAGACGATGGGACCCCTACACACGTGGACACGCGGCCCACACGCTGTACCTGGCTGGTGAGGGTAGCAGGACCCCCGGACATGGGGTAATGCCCCAGATGGTTGACCAGGTGTGTGATGACCGTCCTGGCTGCTATGGAAACCAGGCCGTGCTGGAGGCGACTGCGGACTAGAGGGCCGAACACACACAAGAGCGCATCGTTTAGAGCCATGAGATCGCTCGCACGCACACACACACACACACACACACACACACACACACACGCGCGCGCGCACACACACACGCGCGCGCTCACACACACGCGCGCGCTCACACACACGCACGCATAAAGGATGATATAAAACAGTTGGTGGCGGCAACACGTGAAGAAGTGCAGTTCACAACTGTTAGAAAGTTAATCTATAGGCGATGGAATGCTTTAACGGGTTTGTTTTTTCATTAATGGCTGGAGGGCGGAAAGAGAGGAGTGGGCTCGGTATGCACACACACACACACACACACACACACACACACACACACACACACACACACACACACACACACACACACACACACACACACACACACACACACACACACACACACACACACACACACACACACACACACGCCCGTATATTGTGTGTGTACATCGCCCCATGCCGAGCAGAAACCGATGCCATCACATACGCTGTGCTGCTGGCGACTTCTGGCTAATCAAAGCTGTTGCACACACGCTGAGCCAGGCGCACGGACGTGGGCCACGCGCACACGCACACACACACACACACACACACACACGCACACACAGACAGACAGACAGACAGGCAGACAGACACACACACGGCTCCATATTGACTGAGCCCTGTGTGTCGTGTAGACTACTTCAGATATGTATTGATCAGACATTCTCCACTACCGCCTAACCCCAGGAGAGGTCTCAGGAGGATCAGGGGACAGGGGGGGGGGCGGCAGTGGAGCAGGGAGCGGTATGACGACAAGTAAGTGAGGCTAAAAGAAAGACAGAAGGATATCTTAAAGCAGCTTGTGTGGCCTTGTTTTTTCAATGTATGCACACACACACATTTAAATTAGTATTATATTGTATTTGAGAAGATTTGATGTTAGAATTGTATTATTTTGTGTCTTTTACTACTTTTGCCATGCCAATCAAGCCCTTTGAAACTTGAATGGATGAGAGAGACCGAGCGAGAGAAGCCCCATTCACACACGCAGTCTTGCCCAGCAAAGTTGAATTCCCAGTACGGGGTCGTGTGTGAATGGGAACAGTGATCGATATTCTGGGTAAAATGCACCGGTACTTTGCCTGCTGACGATGTAGTAACATTTTCCGGATCACTGCCTGTACGGCTGTGTTGTGAATGAACGCGGTCACGTTGCCGGTAGAGGCCCGTAAAGGGTTACGTCGTCTGCCCTAAGACTCTAAGAGGGCGTACATGAAATCGGCGACTGTTTGTCTTAACACTTCACTGCTTATCGGGGATCCTACAGTAATACCAATACAGCTTCTTATGTTTGCAAACAAGCTCCTTTTTGCTGGACCAAAATGAGAAAGCACCTCTCGGTCCGTGGATTCAACGGCAACTCGTGTCGATAAGTGTAGTGAGCGAACCCCTGAATCCACAACTGTTTATCTTAATGCCATCCGATGACGGCAGCAATGCAGCTTCCTTCGTTTGCAAACAAGCTCCCTTTTTTGAATAATTCCTGAAGACGGGACAGGTTCCGGAGTAAGGGATCTCCTCTCAGTGTTGCATTGCTGCACTCTGCTGGACTGTCTCTTTGCCCGGCGTTGCTATACCATGTGTAAACCGCGGCAAGACGCAAATGTTCCTGATCGAGCTGCATGTGTGAATAGCGTAAAGCACTAATGGTGCCTGCAATGTTATCCCAGTCATTTACCGGGAACCATGTGTGAAAAGGCCTAGAGACAGAGAGAGAGAGAAAAAGGGAAAGAGAGATGCCGTGGGGTCCTCCGGCCGTCCATTCATTCGATGTCTGAGTGCCAAGATAACACACATTTGCGCACACTTTAAATCCACACTGAAGCGTATAGCTCGAACACTTTGGATTATTGGATCCCAACTGGGTCAATAACAGAAAGCGCATACATGTGTCTATTGTTGTCATCGTAATTATTCAGCGCTTCTGAGAAATGCAAGACGCTTCTCAACACTGAAGGTCGTTTCTGAGTATCCAGATATTGACCAAGAGCAATGTATTTCTTTGAAACCATGAGCTGTAATGCATTAATAAATAAATCAGAACATACATACACATAGACAGACATAGACCTTCTCACAGATGTGTCATCGTATGACAAACAAAGGTGTACTCATGGGCTCGGCTCCTTTTATGTACCCGTGCACAAGTAGTGGAGTTATCTTCACTAGTTTAGTCTCCCAAACGCGCCCTGGTACATCGAAGAAGCAGACGCACAATTAACGTTATGAGCCACACTGGTGTTTGTCCTACGGTGTTGCATCTGTGAACAAGTGAATGTAGTCATTGCACGCACGCACGCACGCACACACACACACACACACACACACACACACACACACACACACACACACACACACACACACACACACACACACACACACACACACACACACACACACACACACACACACACACACACACACACACACCTTTATTTAGATGCACAAATTAAAAAACACAAACTAAAACATGGAGGAGGGTCATAGCCAACCCCCTCCCCAGTAGCCGGAGGGCCGTGCGGACTGGGACGGAGGCCAGTGTTGGGTGTGGGCGCCGTGGTGCACCCCTCTGACCTTCTGTGACGGGCTGCAGCTTGCTGGAGCGCTCCGAGTCGGGGCTGTGGAGCGGCTCCGGCTCCCGCAGGCTCTCCAGGGGCAGGAAGGGGTCGTACTCTGAGCTGGACAGGTCCGACAGCTGCAGGGGGAAGTACTTGGCGCTGCTGAACGACTGGGCGCCGTACACACAGCCGTGCAGCACCTGGAACGACGCGACACGTGTGTGTGCGTGTGTGCGCGTGTGCGCGTGTGCGTGTGCATGTGTGCATGTGTGTGCGAAAGACCAGGGGAGACAGAGAGTGCAGACATGTTATTGATGAATGGATCTTGTTGTTACTGTCAACACACGCGGCCAACGGCTGCACCTTATCCATTGTGCTTCAGCTGCAGCAATCCCCATTGTATTGTGGACCCCCCATTGTTCCTAATACAGCCGCACGGACCGTTCCAGATGTCCAGTTGCTTGTCAATGGTGATTGCTTTACAAGAAACGTAGACACTGCCACGTGAACATGCCATGAGGTTGTCTGTGCGGGCATGTGTGTGTGTGTGCGTGTGTGTGCATGTGTGCCGTACCTTGTAAATGCAGCTGAGCAGGGTCTTGGTGGGCTGGTCCTTGTCCGGGGGGCTGCGCGACTGAACGGGCCGCAGCAGGGTCTTGGGCGGCAGGGCCATGACCCAGTCCAACAGACACAGCAGCAAGGACACCACCAGCTACACACACACACACACACACACACACAGTCAGACATGCACCAAAGATATTATTTCAGCAAGAAAAAGTTTACACACTACCGTTTCAAAATTGGGGTTCACTTAGAAATGTCCTTTTTTTTTTTAAGACAAGCACAGGTTTTTTCAATAAAGACAATACAGTCAGAAATAGAGTCTAGACATTGTTAATGCGGTAAATGACTATTCTAGCTGGAAACGGCAGGTTTTTAATGGAATACATAGATGCACAGAGGCCCATATCCAGCAACCATCACTCCTGTGTTCTAATGGTTCATTGTTTAGCTCATTGTGTTAAAGGATAATTGATGATTAGAACCGTCATTACCCTTGTGCGATTATGTTAGCACAGCTGAAAACTTGGATACAAGTGTGAGTTTCCATGGAAAACATGAAATAGTTTGGGTGACCCCAAACTTTTGAACAGTAGTGTGTGGATATATATAAATATATATCCGTGCGTGGGTGTTACCCTCTTGTCCAGTTCATGAGGGGAGGACTCTGTAGAAGGCAGCAGGCATGTGATTGTGGCAATCAAAATCTGAAAGACAATACATACATTTTAAACAAAAAGGCACAGCTTCAAAAGCAGTGCTGAACACATCAGAATACATACATGTTACACACACACACACACACACACACACACCTCAACAATCTTCTTGGGGGTGTCCGGTGGGAATTTCTGCAGGTGATCTGCGTAGTTGATGAGCAGGTGAAGGACATCAGATGCGACCAACGCTACACTCTTGTTAGGGTACTGGAAGACACACACAAACACACACACACATGAAAAAAAACACATCTCAGAGGCATGCAAAATACACACACTGACATCACATTGACATTTTAAAGGCATTCAGCTGATGCCATTATTGGTGGCAATTTGCAATTACGTGTGCGAGCAAGGCTCATTTCCTGGATCATCCGTGGAACAAGCAACCAATTATCAGTGTCAGAGTCATTGTGCCTCCACAATACACTGGGACACACACACACACACACACACACACACCGAGCTACAGTCTCCCACACTCGCACCCAACCACACACCGCTGCCTTGAAAAAAGACGTTGACTTAAGAGTAAGTGAACGTCCATATTAAATATATAATAAAAAAAATGGACAACTGGATGGAGGAAGAAATAAGGAACAGCAGGGAACCAAAGACAGAAAAAGGGAAGATAATATGAAAATGGAATGAAGGAAAAGAGAAGAAAGATAAGCCATGCCACTGCTTTCTGTGTTAGCCTATTCAGCGCTCCTTGTTTGTGATGCTTCGGTTGGAGGGAAGAGATGTGTTAGGATGTGATATCACAATGCTAACAGGCCGCCGGGCTGCGCACGCGCACACGCACACACACACACACACACACACACACACACACACACACAGCCAGGGAGAATAGGAGGCGAGCCGAACTGGGAACTATGAACAAAAGCTGTTAGGGTGTGTTAATAATGCACATAATTCTGCGTGTGTGTTGTATGCTAGTGTGCATCATGGCGGAGGCATCTGGCTGTTGGTATGACGGCAAGATATTCCAAAGTGGACAAGCATATGTGTGTGTGTGTGTGTCCATGTCTTTGTGACAGCTTGCAGCATTCCCCTTTGGATTAGTCTTCTATCTGAAGAGGTACCAAACATATTGACAGTCCAGGGCCCCCTCCCAGGAAACACTGTGTTTTGGTGTGTGTTTGTGTATGTGTATGTGTGTGCATCTGTGGCACAGTGGTATCTTACCAGGCCACTGGCTGCCGATGCAGTACCAAGTGAGTCCAAGGTGGACAAGGTGCGTGTGTGTATATGTGCGCATCTGTGTGTGTGTGTGTGTGTTGGACGCAAAAAAAATGAAGATGAAAGAGTGACGGGGCCATTTGGCCACAGATGACAGAGTAAATCTTGGAATGCATTACTCCACCGCTCAGGCCTCCAAGTCTAATGGTCTGTGATACACAGTACAACGCTCTGCGGCCATTCACACTGCGACAAATCCTACCGGCAATAATCAGCCAGGCCTGTTTTAGTCCGGCCACACTTGGCTCCCATCGCCACGCCATGGGTATTCTGGCCTAAATTTGTATTTATTATAAATTTATTGCACGGCTGTTGGAGGACTTTAATTGTGAAATCTGAAATGCCAGAACCTGCCTGCTGCTACGGGGGCCATTGATTCTCCCCTGAACAACGTTTCTGTGCTTTCCAACCGATGTTCCTACTGGATTCTACCCAAGCGTCCGCTCCGGGTTGTATCAGTGTGTTCAGCTCCCTCCCTGCATCCCTACCACCCTCAGTCCCCTGCCTCTTCCGTCAAAAGGGAACACTGGTTTAGCACTGGTTTACAGTGAAACAGCTCAACAAATTGTAGCATCTTCAAAGCCTCAATAGTAACGGGCCGGGCCGTCTATGGCCACGCTCCCATGGTTCAACACCAGGGCCGCTTAGATGAAATGGATGATTTCAGAACTCCACAAGGGGGGGCAAAGCTACCCTGAGTAGACTACTAGTCACATGGAATCGCAAAGCATTAGTGTGCATTGCTACAGGAAGTATTGTGACTACCAGGATAGCAAAAGAAAGTAATGTAACTTTTTCTAGCAAAAATACAATCCATAAAATTCTGAACATTCATAACAATTAGGTTAGGGTTAGGACGGATGCTGGTGCAGTCTCGTTGGACTCCCGTTCCAGAGTGAAATGGAGCAAGAACAGTGAGGTGTCAGGAGCTACGCGGCTGACCTTCAGAGTGACACACAGGACGTTGAGGGCCTCCTTGATCTGTGGGTGCTGGGTGCCCCGGACCAGCTCCTCACACAGCCAGACTCCCAGACTGCACAGCGCCACACACCTGCACACACACACACACACACACACACACACATACATTACAATGAGAGATACAATGAGAGAGGGACACACAAAGATAGGACACACACACACACAGACACACACTTACCTTGCAGGAGCGGAGGGCTCGTCTTTGGCGGAGGTCAAGATGTGTTTGATGATGTGCTCCTGAGAGTGAGGCCACAAAAAAAAAAACTAATTTCAACTCCAGCTATTAGTGCGGGCAACATGCAGGCCAGATGCAAAAAAAAAGAAAAAGTATCCAATTCACAACACAAACTCCATTAACCAGTCAATCAGTATTAATGAAAGCTTAGCGATTCAAAACCAGATTTCAGTTTGGCAAGGGATGAAATAAAATATTTAAAGCCGCGCGCACCGGTCTTGGACGCCGGGACACATGGCATTAGCTGTTTACACGGAAACACGCCAATAACAGCCACGCCGCCGCATTAGCGCGCGGCGTTAGCCGAATAGCTAATGAGCCATTAACCTGAACCAGCCGCCGACGGGGCCCCCCCGCGGGGCCCCCCCGCGGGGCGGAGCGGCCCCACGGAGCGCAGTGTTTACGCGGCGCCCCCCCTTCCCAACATGGGAGGCGTGTGACAGGGTTACGGCTGCCAGGTAAAGATTGTGTTAGGCCCAAAGCACACAGAGCACAGATTTCTCCTCATATTTGTAGCACGACTCCAGAAAAAGAAACCTGATCACCAGTCACTTTAATGGAGCGTCAATCAAGCGGGGCTGTGTTTCTTTGCTCGCGCTGCATAGTGTGCCCGTCGACACAAAATCTTCAAAACGTTATTTCGTGTCCGTCCCCCCATGTGCTTTGTGCTTTTAAAAAGAAATTAGCCTGGCGAGACCGTCAACGTCGTCTAGTTCAGACACGCACAATCGTTTCTCTGGAGGAAGCGTTGCATTGACTATTTTATTCTTTTGTTTGGATCTACTCTTTTCAAAAGAGCCCCTGCGCAAAGGATAACAACACGAACAGAGCTTCAAGATCCACGTGTGTCGTGTGCCAACACGAGGGCACCTTCGTGAGAGGGCGCTGAGCGACAAGGCTAGCAGGACACGGTGCGCAGCAACCCATTCATCCTCGCTGAGCTATTCCTTTCTCCGCCGGAAAATGTGTCTCCATTACTGCACTTTGATGTTGAGCGCTCCCTCTCCGGTCTTCAGCGGCCTGTGCATTCATCCGCAGTGCTCTGAATCCCAGCCCCCAAACATCAGATAATGATAATGGTCCCGAGTGTTGTGCATGCATATTTCCAGCCGGGCGCATGCCGGGCGGGTCACCTTGACGTCGGTGAACTTGGTGAGCACCAGGTCGGCCGTGGTGGGGTGCAGGGCGGGCAGCTCCTCGTACAGGTTGGGCAGACACACCAGGGAGCCCAGCAGGACCTGCGCCTCCACCCTGGGGGCCTGTGGACGGGCACAAGGGAGCCGTCACACTCACAACACTAACACACTCAAGACGCTTTACCCCCTGAACGAAGAACACTCACAACACTAACACACTCAAAACCCTTTACCCCCTGAACGAAGAACACTCCAACACTAACACACTCAAGACGCTTTACCCCCTGAACGAAGAACACACCGGCTGACATTCAGGTGGAAATTCCGGACATTAGCACGTAAATAGAGAGGAACAACATGCAACAGCGTTTCTCTGAGGCCATTTGGACCTTTTCCCTGGTCTCCATGCTGCTTACTCATGTTTACCAACCCAGTTTAGGGCATTTACGTGACATTCGAAAACAATTTGTGACAATTCGAAAAGACTTGTCTCGTCAATGGAAAAAGGAGTAAATTCCCTTTTTTTTTTATGGGTGTTCCTGCGTTTTAGATCTCTGCATATATACGCTCATTTTGGTGGAAAATGGGTATAAAAGAGCTGTATTCTTACTGGAAAGGGTTGCGGTTTTTCCCGCTGTAATTGTTCTTTTGTTCCTTTTGTTCTGTTTGCGCTGTGTGTGTGGGTGGAGTCCAGTCGTGCAAGGAGGTCGCTACCGACGGTTGGCTCGAATGCCGCGTGCGTTCCGTGTGGCTTGAGTGTGTGTGTGTGTGTGTGTGAACTGGTTACGTGACTGTAGGGCTGCGTGTGGTTCCTACGTTGAGCGAGGAGCAGGCGGTGACGCGAGCGGCGGCGATGATGAAGTCCAGGATGAGCATGGTGGCTCCGGGGAGGCCGATGCTGAAGAACCGGGGGCTGCAGTGCTTGATGATGGTGTTCACTATGTCCTGAGGGGGGGGGGGGCACACACACACACACACGTTTTACAATATTGTGGTTATAGTGTGTATCCAGGCTTAGAAATGGCACCAGTTTAAGAAAATCCCAATACACAGCATCCACTACTTAAGTCTGAATCAAACTTACACTAAAACATCTTCAATCCCTCTCGTGAAATTGATAACTAGTCAGTCCCGGGGCATCGACCCAACAACGTTTCAGACGGAAGGACTGGATAGGATCCCAGATACAGACAGCGGGGGGGCAGCGCGGTACCTGGTCCTGGTGCAGCAGGCCGTGGTGCATGATGTTGTAGAAGTGCGTGAGGAAGTCTGTGTTGGGCGACACGTCCTGGCGCCTCTTCATGATCCTGCAGATCAGCTTGTAGGCGTGGAGCTTCCCCTGCTTGTAGCGCTCCGTCAGCATGGTCGCCTGGAGGCCACGCGCGCAACGAAAGCATCATACGCAATTACATGGCCCGTTTTAGGCCTGGGCGATAAAACAATGAATGATGGTATCGTGATAGACTATTGATCAATGTCAATATAAAACATGTTCAATATATATATATAGATAAGAGACTGGACCACCGACTCTAAGCAGCTGGGTTTGTTACACAAACACGGTTCCATACTTATTTACAATATTTGAGTGTTTTTCATTGTTGTGTCGACATTGGAGTATTCATCAATGAAGAACAGTGGAAGGTCGTATCAAGTGTTAAACAGAAGTGTTCAGATCCAGCATGGTAAGTCCTAGTCTTTTTAGGTCATTGAAATTATCAATAGTTATTATGAGAATTTAATTCATAGAGAGCATGGCTGATGTGGACAATTTGTCCGTACAGCTTTGTGACAAACAAGATTAGACCGAGCTGGGAAAAAGTTCTCTGTTTTGTCACCTTTAAGTTAAGAGAGGTCAGCAAAATGTAACATTTATAATTATACAAGCGTGTTGTTCAGGGAGATTACTTTGTCCATTCCCAAGTGGCTCAGACTGGCTTTGACCAGCCCCACTTGGCCCAACCAGGTTCTGTCTGTCCCCGCCAGGGGCTAACGGTGGTGTGGCCGGTCAGAACGGGCAGAGTGGGGACGGCCAAAGCCTAGTCTTGCCTGTTGGATACAAACATTTCTAACGTACACAATGTGGTTGAAATGACAAATTCAATCAATTGTGTCAATTGTGTGTTCTTAGAATGAGGGGTCATGGGGCTAAACATACACAATGCTCCCATTCGGAAAGATCTTACAACGATGTTGGCCTAAACTGTAAAAAACGGCAATGTCGATTGCCTGCTTGGACTGCTTCTTTTTATTTTTATGATGCTTAGGATAAAACCCTTGAAAAAAAAAAAAAGATATTCCCTTTCCCTGGGAATATCTATGGATCACCGCTCGGAATAGGTAGGCTGCTTAATTCAGGAACCTTTTTATCGAGCTTCTACTCGACGATTGATCCTTGCTCAAGCACCCCCTGCTAAGTCTCCTTTCATTTTCCCTCAAATGCCTCTGGTTTGGAGCCATAATGGCCCTCGGGGTCCGACAATTGGATACGGGACATTTTACCCCTCTCCCGGTCAATCTGGGACGGCAAGGGAACCATTAAAACCAGACAGAGTAACCCACGGCGACTGTTGGACGATCGATCCCTCGTCCCTCAAAGGGACTCTCAAAACTACAGCTGTTACACGCAGATAACAGATGGAAGAATTCTAAGCCCTCTTTAGGTGACGCCGGCCTCGGTTCCTCAGCTTGTTGTTTGGTACATGGGCGGCCGCAGGCATTTCGATTTCTGAACTTTTACTGGTAGCCTGGCAGGGCAAAAGGTGCGATCACGAAGAGTCTGGCGTCGCGCTAGGTATGGAAATATCCCGTCACCCTGCTGGAGGACGCACCAGGTGTGATCCGTGGCTTTGTCAGGGCCTGGAAACCCTGTATGCTGTGTAAGCATGCAGGGTTGTGTTCAACCCTGAGTGCTGTAAAAGGTCTCTCGTCCTACCTTGAACAGCCATGGTGTTAGGATTCTGAGGGGCGGGATCAGACCAGGAGGTGGAGGAGATGATTGGTTGTCCAGAGAAATGCCCAAATTATCCCGGATCTTGGGGGGGGGGGGGGGAAACAACAAAAAAAATGAAAACAAAATAAAATACATAAGTAAATACTTAGAAAGTAATTGATGTATACATTTTGTTCTATAAGAAAAATGTAAATGACAAAAAATACAAAACAATAGGCGGTGTATGGCAGTTTGGGGGGGGGTACACACCTTGGACAGGTTCTGCCATAGCTCACACAGATAGTCAAACACCTGCGCGTGGATCTCTGGGTCCTTGATGGTGTTGACGTCTCCGAGGATACCCAGCATCCTCCGCCACATTACCGTAGCGACGTCGGCATGCCAACCGATCAATGAGCCCCCAGCCATCACGCTACAGTCCTCACTCGCTTCTACAGGAACACAAGAGTCCATAGACCAAGCGATCAATCCGCCACTCAATGGATCAAACAGGCCCTTGAAAATACCTCATCAAGGGATTCCCGATATGAAACAGATCAAGGATGTTGTACGTAAGAATGGGGCCCATTTCACATTCCCCAAGCGCAAGTGCACACTTGAATACTTATACACATGAGCATCGGTAATGTGAAATACTCCAGTTTGAAGACCCAAGAGCATCCCTGCAGGCTTCTACTGCTTGAAGCATATATATAGAAGAAGTACATAACCGTTTAATATCGAAATACATACACCCCAAACATATCTTTCCTGCATTGTGCCTAACGTATGCAATTGACTGATTTAGACATAAAGACATGGATTTAATATCTATTTGTATATATGTATCTGTAATACAGCCGGTGAATGAGTGAGTGTGGTATGTAATACAGCCTTCGAGTGAGTGAGTGAGTGAGTGAGTGAGTGAGTGAGTGAGTGAGTGAGTGAGTGAGTGAGTGAGTGAGTGAGTGAGTGAGTGAGTGAGTGTGTGTGTGTGTGGCGTGGACGTCTTACCGTGGTCGGGGGTCTGCAGGGCAGCGTGGTGCAGCTTCTGGTCCAGCTGCAGGTGTGTGTGCGAGTGGGAGTGTGTGCGCTCTGCGTGCTCCGCTGTCAGCGTGGCGGGGGACGGCGTCTGGGACCGAGAGCCCCCCAGGGAATGCATGGGAGACTCTGCACTCTCTGAACCTGACACACACACACACACACACACACACACACTTTTGTAAATGCCATGATAATAGTATTTTGTAACCATAACACCGGTGCAGCTTGTCCGCCTACGGCAGAGGAATCACAGGCAGAGGTGAAGGGTGTGTACTCCGTGAGGGCTCTCGTGTACCGGTGACGGTGACCGTGTGACTGAGGCTGCTGGTCTCCGAGTCCAGGTGGAGCGTGGTCAGGCTGGCCACTTCCTGTTCCTCGCAGGCCATGCCCCCGCCGAGGCTGTCCTGGTCTAGGGAGCTCCCCCGCCCGCCGCCGCCGCCGCCGCCTCCGTCAGACCCCGACCCCCCTCCGCCGCCGCCGCTGCCCGGGTCTGTGCTGAAGGTGAAGGCTGGAGCACAACCAGGCAGGGTTAGCGACTGACGAGGGACGGTCGTTGTCTCGGGGGAATTCAAGCCTGAGCGAAAGCCATCAAAAAACAAACTTCTTCCTTACTGTCAAACTTGCAGCTGGTGTACTGAAAGGCATTGAAGGAATCCGATTGGCTGTCAGAGCTGACGACGTCAGAGCCGCTGGCGCTGGCGGGCGAGGTCCACTCCGAGGGGACCCCGGGGTCGTCGACGGGCCGTGGGTCGTCTGAGGCCCGCGACCCGGGACCCTGACCGCCGTCCAGGAGCTCTGGCAGGTCCTTGGGAATCTCCAGGCTGCCCGGGCTGCTGCCACGGCGACCCTGAGGAAAAACCAATGAGGTTTGTTTACGTGTGTGTGTGTTTATGTGTGTGTGTGTGTGTGTGTGTTTATGTGTGTGTGTGTGTGTGTGTGTGTGTGTGTGTTTATGTGTGTGTGTGTGTGTGTGTGTGTGTGTGTGTGTGTGTGTGTGTGTGTGTGTGTGTGTGTGTGTGTGTGTGTGTGTGTGTGTGTGTGTGCGTGTGTGTGTGTGTGTGTGTGTGCGTGTGTGTGTAAATAAAGCATTAAACATTACAGTAAGCACAATATGCATAATTGTAAAACACAGAAAGGAAAAAAAGGAAAGTATGACATACTTTCATATTTTAAAATGCACAGCGTCCAATCTTAATTTATTTTGCCATTTTGTTTGAATTAAATAGAATAAATATACACAAGTAAATATCACAACATTACAGTAGTATCACAACGTGAAATACGTTTAAAAAAAACCTATTCATCCTAATTGTACGCGATCCCAATAACACTGAGACAACCAGCGATGGCATTGACCTCGACCAGAGCCTGTTGCTGCGGCCCGCTGTCCCCACACCCCGGCCTCTCCACTGGGCCCCTGCTGCCGCGGAGCCTCACCTTCAGTCTCTCCTGGATGAACTCGTCCATCAGGTCCGAGAAGTTGGGGTTGGCGCCGCCAACGTCGCTGGAGACAGGGCGTGCCTTCTGGACCACCTCCTCCTTATTGGCTACACACACACACACACACACACATATATATTTAATCATTAAAAGGGTGGTGGTGGGAAAGATACGCGTCGTCTATGTAGAAACCCATTCAGAGGAATTGAATGAACTGTTTTGCAGGGAAACCGTGACACAAGTTTAGAATCAGCTGAAATGTCACAACACGGATACACAAATGGAAGACAAGACACAGTTTATGAGAAAAATAAGCACCCTATTAAACAATGACCATACAGTCCATCTGAACATCTTGTGGGTTTTATGTGTATTTGTATATATAGTATACACACGTCAACATGACACCCACAGACCGAAAGAAAGTTACTGATCCAAAGACGCGCAGGAAGCTACTCAGGAGCTGATTGAGCGATGCTTTTGAATCCAAATACATCGACTTACCCCATTAGCCCTATTCAGCCTGTTCTGTGCTGCACCACTCTTTACCAAGAAACAAGGCCGCGTTTACAATTAAGATAATTATATACCTCAGTGACAACAACACCGTGTCCGCGTCACCTGATTGAGTTTTGTCTCACAGGGGAACACAGCCTTAAACCACGTCAAGTCACGTCAAATAATGCTTCAAACGCAAGCGCTCTTGCTTGTTGGACTAATGCTATGTTTTCACTGACGCCGTCAATAGTGCTGTGTGCGTTTCACTGACGGACTGTGTATTTAGTCTTTTTATATCTTACTTCACGTCGTACATTGGATACTGTTTCCACGCTGCTGAGGAATTCCCCTTACGGAATATAGAGCGCTGTCAAATGCTAGCCTTTGAAACAGACTTGCCTGAAAAGTGCTGTTTTTCTTATGCTTCCCATACCACGATGTTTGGACTTTGGTGTGGTGCGTAAACGTAGGTGTGACATGGAACTGCAGTGTTGGAAAGAGTGTTTACGGTCAGCAGACTGGTGTTAAAACAACAAAGGTCAACCCCACGACACAGGCGTACGCCATAACCAACCAGTGGAAGCGGTGCAGGAGTTTAAACTCACGGCATGCAGTGAGCGAGTGAGAGAGGGAGGAAGAAAAATAATAACCACCATGTTATGGCCAAACAGGCACCATACCACAGGTACACATTAGTACTGTTACCATGATCTGTTCCAGTCGGTGCAAGGGCTCACGGTATAAGCGATGGTAAGTTGGTCAGTCAATGATTAGGGATTAATAGGTTAACTTCAGCACAGGCAAGACAGGGCTCCAGGTAAACCACGCAAGATGGACGCAGTCAGCTAGTGTTCCGCACATGAACCACTACGTTCACCACCTTACCCTTGTGGTTCTTGAATCTGACACTATGTTCAGAACATTAACCTAACGTTTCCTAAATCTGACACTATGTTCAGCTTGTTTACCCTTATGTTTCCTTAATAAGACACTATGTTCAGCATGTTAACACTTACGTTTCCTTAATAAGACACTATGTTCAGCATGTTAACACTTACGTTTCCTAAATCTGGCACTTATGTTCAGCAGTAATCTATGAAACACAAATGAGGTTGGCTGAACGGGAACGTCTGTGGTTTGCAGTTTGAACTTCACCAACATGCTAAGGACCCTTGTTGGATTTTAAACAAGGGCTGTTGTTTTTTTTTAATTACCTTCAGAAGTCAATTTTCTTTATTATATAGTAGAATATAGTAGAAATGTATTGAGAAATCGAGAAATGTATTCAATATAGATTAACAAACTCAAGATGCGTTCCAACATGAATACAGAAAATACGTATTTTCCAAAAGGACGAATTAACACCAACTTGTGGAGACTGATATATCCATCAAATTGTTGCTTGGCAACATTTACACATAGCAGTCTGCGCAAACACGACTACAGCTGTGCCACTAATGAATATATCAAGGATTAAGGTATCCGTATGATATTCAAAGTTAAGATGATCATTCCAGAGACGATTAGTGAAATGCACATGGACAGCTGCAGTATCATAGCGGACATCATGAGATGTGGTGCGGGGCTTGATAGAGAGGAGCTGGCGAGGTCAACAACGGTGCCACGCGGTGATAGTGTTCAGTGTGTGCAAGACGGAGACGTAGGGGACCTAAACCAATGTCCTTATGCGTTTGTTTGCAAACACAAAACGACGGATGGAACATTCATAATGATAACGCGTAATTAAGTGAACATTTCACTAGGAATGTTTGTTTTTTAGTTTTAAACAAAAATGCTTTTGCATTCGTCGGTCTTTTCACCACCACCGATATCTTGTCATTTTCCCTTTTGAAGAATGATCTATTATTCAAATTTACCATTTTCTACCAAACATTCCTTACCACAGAAGTGTAAATAGGTGTGTTCTCCGTTTTTGGGTCAATGATACCCCCTACTGGTCTAGGAAGGTATCTCACTAAAACAGAGCACGGGGACTCGTGACACCACGTCTATTTGTTTTTTCTCTTAAAAAGAGACGTTTCTCTGGTTTGATGTGGGCTTCCTCGGTGACAGCAGGAGATGGCCGGAGTCCAAGGAAGAGGCGGTGGAGGAGTAGGCACAAGGAGGCCGCATGCAACATCCAGAAGGAGGGCGGAAGAGAGGAGGGGGAGAGACCAGAGTGAGGGAAGAGGGGACAACAGGGGGGGGTTAAAGGTCCAAAGCCCTTCCGAGGTGGGAAGACAGAGGGAGAGGGGATGGGGGGGGGGGGGGGGGACTTGAGGGGTAAGGGTAGGAGGGGGGGGGAGAGGGTTGGAGAATGGGCTTCGTTCAAGAGAAAACAAAAAAAAAGGAAATTTGAGGTTCAATCCAGCAGCAAGATGATGAGTATCAGCCCAAAAAAAAATGAAAAACATAAAAAAAAATCATTCGTCAGAACAGACCGGTTAAAAACAGCCAAAAAAACGGAAGAGAAAGTTGCGGGTGTTTTGTGTTGTTTCAGAGGTGTCTTGATGGTTGTACCCGCTGCGAGCACGTCGGCCGACCGGCGCTCACTGACATCCTCACCTGCTGCCGTCGCGGTCTTGCGTCCAAAGTAGCCCAGGACGTGGGAGTAGAGGTCCCTGAGGGGGGCGTCGCCAGAGGCCCCGCGGACCTGCCGCTGCGGGGACGAGCCCTGCGACGAGCCCTGGCCCCGGGGCCGCGGCTTGGAGGACAAGGCGTGAACCACCGTCTTATAGACCCCGCCCAGCAGGGCCACCTGGTGGTGGTGGTGGTGGTGTCGCGGGCCGCCGCCGCCGCCGCCGCCGCTGCTGCCGGGCTCCTGGGAGCGAGAGCGGGACCCCCGGGGCCGCAGGCCCGAGCGGCCCAGGCGGCCCCTCACCCCGGAGGAGGAGGAGGAGGAGGAGGAGCCGCCGGACCCGGCTGCCTTCTCGGGGTGGGCCGCGCCTCCGGCCGGCCGCTCCTCGTCCTTGTCGCTGCGGTCCTGCCCGCCCGTCCCCGACCGCTCCCCGCCGCCGCCGGCCCCGGCCGCCGAGGAGGACGACGACGACGGCTCCCCGGAGCCGGCCTTCTCGTGGGGCCCCGCCTTGAGGCTCACCCCGGGTAACCCTCCCAGACTAGCCGCCGCCGCCGCTTTGGCCCCGGGCGGGGTGCCCGGCCGCTCGCCGGCCGAGTGGCTGTGCGTGTGGAAGTGGCTGAGGCGGCGCAGCCGCGCCCTCCAGTGGGCCTCTTTGCTCTCCAGCGGGTTGTGGAACTGCACCGACTCGGTGGAGGGCCGGAAGCTCACGTGGACGCCGCTCGCCTGCCGCTTCTTGGGGCGGCCGCGGGGCAGCTTGCCCCGGGTCGCGTCCGGGCTCGGGGCCTGCGCCGGCGGGCTCCCGCCGACCTCCGTCTCCACCGGCTCCTGCCGCGTCAGCTGGCGGCGTTTCTCGGACGACGACGACGCCGCCGCTTCCTTATCGTCCCTACCCTGCTCCCCTTCCCGCTCCTCCCCTCCTCCGTTCCCTTCCCTCTTCTCCCTGCGGCCGGCCGGCCTCTCTAGACTGGAGCTGCTGCCGCCGCTGCCCGGCGACGGCCACTGACACTGGAGCTCCAGGCACTCGTAGATGCTGCGCTGCTCCGCCTCCGTCTCCTCGCCCGAGTCCTCGCTGCCGTGCCGCAGCGCTTTACTTACCTGTCGGCCGTCCTTGCTCGTCGGCCTGTCCTCCCGGGCCACCTGCCTGGCCTCCCGCACCTGCCCTAGCGGCCCTACCTGGGTCCTAGCTATGCCCGTCTGCACCGGCGCGGCGCCGGGGTCGGCGGTGGCTCCCCCGCCGCCGCCGCCGCCGCCGCCGCCGCCCTCCTTCCCTTTCTCCCCCGCGGCCGCCGCCTCCTCCCGCCTCTCGGCACCCCTCTGAGTGAGGTAATCCCTGATGGAGGAGAACAGGTCGTCCTCCTCGCCTCCCGTCTCCCCGTCCTCCTCGTCCATCTCTCTCTCGGGGGAGAAGACGAGGGCCGAGTCCGAGACGCTGGCCCAGTCGGAGCGCGAGGCCCGGGGGCCCCGGGGGGCCAGGCCGGGCCAGAGCTGGCCGTACAGCGCGCCGTCGCCCAGCTCGTCCAGGGAGGACGAGAGGACGGCGTCGTAGGAGGCCAGGGGGTCGGCGGCGGCGGGGGCGTGAGGCGGGGGTGGCGGCGGCGGGGGGGGTGGCGGCGTGGCGAGGCTGCTGGCCGTGAGCGAGAAAGTGGGGGTGAGGTGGGGGTGGGGGGAAGGGTCGGGGGTGGTGCGGGGGTCGTCGCGGGGCTCGTCACCTTTGGCCCGCTCCGTGACGAAGGGCTCCGTGACCACGTCGGAGGCGCTGCTGCTCCGCGCCAGCACGGGGGGCGGGGCCGACTCCAGGTCACGTGACCCGCCCTGGAAGACCTCGGAGCAGGAAGCGCTGGGCGCCGCCTCCTCGCTCTGGGAGGAGTGGCGCATGCGGGAGGGGCGGGGCGTCAGGGTGATGGGCGGGTCCTCCAGGTCTGGCGATTGGGTGGAAGGGTAGAAGGGGGTGGGGTTAGTACGGGGTCTGACTGGGCCCACAAACACACAAACAAAAGAAATGGTAAAAAAAAAAAAAAATGACATTGTTATGAAGAAAACCAAAACAGCCATCATCACACTGATATCAGGATCATGGTCCAGTGAAGAGAACGACATTACTGACACTCAAACGCACAGATCCCGATGACGACGTCTATTTCTAAGTTATCTTGCATTTTTTTCAATTCCAACATATTGCCAGCAGCCACCATCGTGGGAAAACTTTAGTCGCACAAGAACGAGGTTCCTTATCATGGACGGATAGATGCTGTAGTATGTTTGCATTGCATATCCATAGAACTCACAAAAACATAGACGCTGTTTTTCTTTAAGCACAAACGACATGCAAACGGCATTCCAAGCATTATGACCATAAATAAGGTTATATCTGCAGCCACTTAGCATCCTCGATATGAGTCGATTACCGGTTCACAAAGGGGCACAGAGGTTGCTGAACTGTAGTCAATGGTATGTAGGCACCATGACACACATGCCATCATATAATGCACAAAGAAAAAAATGTGTTTTTTGATTTTAGCATATGCAATTCATATGCAAATCCCATGAAATGTGGATAAAGGACTGGCCAAAAACCAAGCCAAACCGTAGTAGGTAATAATATAATATAATATAATATTAGAAAATATAATAAAGACATTGCACATTCCCATTGAAATATATAGACTCTAATGCTACGCCAAGTCGGTGGCAGGAAGGGAATATATACTTGAAAAAGGGTGGGAGGCCGAAACAGTGGAGAAAAGAGGCAGGGAGGACTGGTTTAGGCAGTCCGCAGGAACAGACTTGTAATTGGAAAGTACAAAGACTGTGCAAGTGAAGAAAAGGCTCAAGTGAGCCACACAAACGGGACAAGGCGGAAAGCATTACAAAAAGGCCGGCAGGAAGGCGAGCTGGTAAGGGAAAAAACAAGATACGCTGGGACAAAATGGAAACTAATTCACTGGGGGTGAACTAGGGTCAACATACACAAAGCCAAGTCTGTATACATAAAAAATACTGCAGGAAGGAAACAAGACAAGTTCCTAAGGAAACACCGTAGTAAACTAACACAAGGGCAGGCGAGCAGTATTGAGGGATGCAAAATACAACAACAGCAAAGGATGCAAGGACTGGCAAATAACCAGGCTTATATAAAGGTACAACTACAGCGACAAACTGTGTTGAATGACAGACAGAGGGGCAGACGGTAGGCGGTTTGTTATTGCAGGTGAACAGGCAGGCAGGCAGGCAGGCAGGCAGAGATCGAAGTGACAGACAGACAGAGTATACCTGCCAGCTGGTCAGCTAGAGGGGGTAGTAAGGGAAAGTGTTGGTGGTGGTGGAGGACAGGAAGAGGCGGGGCCAGAGCAGGAGCACTCTTAGCACTGCGGATAAAGGCTGAGGAGAGCAGAGAATCCCCCGTAGAGCAGCTACGCAGGGCTGGGGTGGGCGGGCGTGTGACAGAGAGTGCAGAGAGACATAGAGGCAGAGAGAGAGAGAGAGGCAGAGAGACATAGAGGCAGAGAGAGAGAGAGAAGAGAAACGGGTGGAAGTGAGAGAAGAAGAGTGATGGAGAGTGTTGGAAAGAGTGTTGGAAAGTGGCAGTAAAAGTAGGGAATACCGTTTATGTGAATGGGGAAAAGGGGAGTCGTTTGGTGAGAAGACAAAGAGATACAGAGGAGTAGCAAAGAATGACAGGAACGACACAAGAAAGATCAGAGGGACACATGGGACGAGAGCGAGGTAACGACAGAAAGATCAATAAAGAGACGTCAAGTGTAGGGAAGGGGAAAGTATTGGAAGAGAAGGGAAGGAACAACAGGTCAGGTTTAGGAGAACAGACAGTGGGAGGCCAGTGAAAGCGTTGCATAAGAGACTTTAACTCATCACCGTCCCCTTACCATTACGCTATGGACATTCAGTGGTGGAGGTACGGTGTCTGACGTGAAGAGATATTTGCTTTGGTATTCTTAGTGTTGCCTCAGCAGTGTGCTACATCAAACCACATAGCCAAATTGCCAGCTGACCTGGCTTTTCTGGATTACACTGGATTCCCGGCCTTTTCAGGAGTAGATGGTTAATATACATTCACTGGCCGCGCAAACACTAATTTAGCCTTTTTTGCGATAAAGTCCAACGTAATGGAGCATCTGGAGCACTTTCTAATTTGAACTCTAAGTAACCACCCAACGTTAGGCCCCTTATAGTGCGTGCACATGATGGAAATAGTGCGTCCGCACCCTGATTTAGCCCGCTATCTGTATCCACCGTGTGTATGTAGTGGCTGGACTGTGACACTGTCACTGAGCAGAACATTCCTTGGCGACCACATTTTCCAGGAAGAGACCCTGTGCGTGCGTGTGTGTGTGTGTGTGTGCGTGTGTGTGTGTCATTGGAGTGCTACCAAGCGCGCGGTCTGAACACACACACATGCTGTAGGACTGGCTGTTTCCGTTTGCCGAGGCTCATTGTCTAGATTCCTGTCCCGACTCAGCTATGGCACCGATGATGCAAAAAGTAGTGCTGCACACGGCGGGTCGGTGGGAAAACGCCCAACCGTGCGTTTTCAAATGTTAAATGAATATGAATTATGTAAACTATAGAAAACTAAAAACACTGCCTTTAAGCTTAGAGAGAATGGAGTGACACACACACACACACACACACCTCCGTTCATCTGTAAAACGGAGATCTCACACACACACACACCACACACACCAAGTCACACACACACACACACACACACACACACACACCAAGTCACCCACACACCAAGTCACCCACACACACACACACACACACACACACACACACACACACACACACACACACACACACACACACACACACACACACACACACACACACACACACACACACACACAACACGCAACTGACCGACGGTCTTCTGGCGGACGATGTTGCGGGCCTTCTCCAGGCCGGGGGAGCCGGCGGTGGTGGCGCTGCGCTGCCTCATGGCGGCCGCCTGGCCCGGCTGGTCGCGGCTCCAGCCTTTGGAGAAGGAGCGGTCCACGCACTGCCGCTGGCCCTCCAGACCCATGCCTGGGGCCGGGGGGGGGGGGAGAGAGGGGCCAGACCGGGTTAGGAGGTCAGGGTAAGGTCAGTGTGTTCCGGAGAGGGGCGTTTGGTTCACCGTTTGAATTAGTAATAACATATGATTATGTTCATTAATGCCTATTCGGTTTCTTTAGCTTGTGTGTGTGTGTGTGTATTGTTGAGGTTGCATTTGGATTTGGAAATTCAGGTTTCGATTTTTCTGCAATTTTTGGGGGGGTTCTTAAGTAAGGGGGGGCCCGCCCGGGACCGACCTTTTCCTTTGTGCTTCTTCTGCTTCTGTTCACTTAGTTTGTCCAGGGGAAGCTCATTCAGGTCCACCGTGTACAGGTTCCTGGCCAGCACCTAGGACGGACACACACACACACACACACACACACACACACACACACACACACACACACACACACACACACACACACACACACACACACACACACACACACACACACACACACACACAGTTTAAGACTATAGGTCGTGCCTCTAGCTGTTTACAAGACAATCACAAAATAATCTTACAGTAGTTTTGGAGCAACAGAAACAGACCACCTTGGACCATGGGGATTATCATTATGCATAACACGGGCGTGGGCTGGCGCCGTTACCTTGGTGAGGGTTTCCATGGTGAGGGACCACTCGGTGACCAGCTCCTCCCAGCAGGTGAGCGAGGAGAGCACGGAGAGCAGGTCGTCCCACAGGTCACGGCTGATGAAGACGTTCAGGTTCCCCTTGATCCAGGCCACGATCAGGGTCTGACGGAGGGACACACGTACACATCCACATGACCTTTATGACGGCTAGGATCATTTTATGAATACAATACTCTAGAATATCATGTTCGTAAAATTATGAATCCACACATATACACATTCATATGAACTTCAATGACGACTAGGATGAAGAGGGAGAGAGCACCGTGCTTAAATAATATTATTATGTACGCATTCCAAAATGGCATCACACCACAGGTATCCTATCATCACATACTTGCCTTATTTGGGAAATGTTAAGTATGCAGATGATGCAGATGTTCAAATCATGTCATTTGGATCAGCCTCAGTGCATTGCAGGTCACGCACACTTTGAGAACATGAGAACAGTGCTAATCCCGTCACAAGGGCCGCTGCTGGGTCCACTGTATCAACGACCCTTCAGCTCAGTTCCAACCAGTGCTGTTGCAGCAGCACTCAGTGAACATGCACCATGTACCGGCTATGACCAAATCAGCTGGCGTGTTTCACCTAGAGGGGAGGTCCTCACACATAAGCAGTGTTGGGGTTCGGCCTCCTCTCTAACTGGTTCTGACCGGCGGGCGTACCTGAAACAAGGCCGCAGCCAGCCGGCCCGACAGCGTGTTGCTCTTCTTCCCCTGAGGCATGATGGAGGGAGGTCTCTTCATCACCGACTCAGTCACCCTCAGCAGCACCAGCAAGATCTGCTCCCTGTGCACGAGCACGCGCACACACACACACACACTTTGGTTTGTGTCGGAAGCTTAAGTAGACGCTGTTGTCCATTGTAATGTGCTAGTTTGGCTATTTAAAAACGAAGATCAGTCTAGTGCTTTGCCTTGGGTTACAAGACATACCAAAATGGAGCAAACATATAAAACAAGTGTATCAGTGTTCAAGGATGGATGCATGCAGCTCTCTCTCGCTCTCGCTCTCTCTCTCTCTCTCTCTCTCTCTCTCTCTCTCTCTCTCTCTCTCTCTCATATATATATATCACAGATGTGCTTTAACTGCATAACTAATCTAATATTCTTTTTTTGGTTTGTAGAAAAATAACTTCCCCATCGCCCCATGCTGAGCAGCTGCCCTTCAAGTACGGCCCAAGTGTTTCAGTCCGTGCCAGCTGCTGCTGCGCCCGGCCCTGTAGCAGTGCCCATACCAGGTCTTCTGGTCCATGCTCTCGTGCATGACGAGGCTGCGGTAGATGTTGAGCACCCGCTTGCACATGTCCACCTGCTCCTCCAGCAGGGTCTTCAGGTCGTTGGCCGGCTCCAGCAGGAACACGTTGGCAGAGTGGGTGATGAACACCTGGGGAGGGGGAATGTGTTCAAGTCTCCACCCTGTCAGTCCTCTGAGGGGGGGGGGTGGCGGGGGGGCTGGGATTTATATGGACGTCGACAATGTGAAAGGTCAAGGTCAAATGGTGCTTGTGTGTGTGTGTAACGGTTCAGGTGAGTCGGTTTCACGGTTTCTTGTGTGTGTGTGTGTGTGTGTGTGTGTGTGTGTGTGTGTGTGTGTGTGTGTGTGTGTGTGTGTGTGTGTGTTACCTGAAGTGTGGTTTGGACCCCAGCATGGATACTGTACTCGAGCATCTCATTGTCAATTAGTTTGTTACACTGAAATAGAGAAGAAGAAAAATAAATACAGTGTGAGAAACAGGTTCATTTGATTTATAAAAGTAAATCTAATTGCAATCATAGTTTTGGCAGGTGAAAGTGACACCAATCATTATTGACTGTCTGCTGAACTATGTTCAAGAAGAAAAATGTAGCTGCTCGTCAATTCAGCCTCGCACGGGAGGGACAGTCCATATTTGTGTCCGATTAATTTGAATTATTTACAGTTTTTTATGTAATATACACACACAGTACACAGACAAAAGAAGACATTTATAAAGTGAACAGTTGGCAGTTACATTTGAATGACTAAAGTGCTTCTAGCGAACACACTTCTCTTGTGTACTAATGCCCATGCAGTTGACGGCCGGAAAAAAGCATCCGTCACGCGTTGAAATCTGTCAGATCTAAGATCACATCTTAGAAGGAGGCCAAAACCACCAGCAGCGACGGTTGGAAAACTTTTGCTAATTTAGACATTTAACTGACAGACACAAGTTTAATCTCTACATTGCATCTTGCATTTCGAAGACGTATCTATGTCGTATATCAGTAACCATCACAACGATAAGTCACATGATGTAGCCTATCAGGACTACCATGTTTACAAGACATTATGCCCCGGAGTGGCTGTATGTCTTTTGTTTGACAGACTACACAAGGAAAGGCCTACAGTGCTTAGTTGGAGATACGGTAGGATGTAATTAACCGACCGGTGATGGCGATGCGTTCCTTTTCCCCACGGAAAGAAGAAATCCATAGCGCCCCAGCCTATGCTTGATTATTGTTGTTGTTTCCATTTCAACATACAGAAGCACATTACTGCAACTACAGTTGAGTATCACATCATAATGGGAAAGGCTTAATGTTATAACAAGATATTTTCAGGTTATAACGCCCTACATCTGGTCACGTTGTTATAATAATATACAATTTACCACATTAGAACTTAAATTGTTCATTGTATCACTTATATTGTTATAACGTGAAACGTTTCACGTCATAATGACAATAATAACAACACGCTTCTGTAGAAACGGTTGTGACCGCTGCTGCAATAGACGAATGCGTTTCACTCTCTTTTGACCGGCGTGTGCGGTTGGTGGAGGCTGGTGGTTCCTCACCTGGTCGTCGTGATCCCGGTCCAGGCTGTTGGTGGCGGGGTAGGGGCCGTGGTCCGGCTCCTTCATGAACACCGGCTTGTCCTCCATGGCGATCCACTCCTGGTACACGCGCACCACCTTACGCATGGCGGCCGCCTCGCACATGGGCAGGAGAAAGGCCTGTCGGGAGCACAACACACAAACGTGTAAGAGACAACAAAGACATAGGAAGGAAGAAAGAAATACTAAGGGTCATCGATAATCGCTCAAAAAGGCTCAAAGCAAACACATTGATTCAGCTGTATGAAACTGCATCTGCAGTGAAACAGAGCCAGGGGCTCTATAGGCGTTATACTTTGCCACACGCTAACCACATGCCCCTAATGAAAACAGAAAGCCGTCTCAGCGCCGGACCTGTCTGAAGATCTCGGTGACAAAGTTGACGTTGGTCCTGGTGCTGGTGAGCACCCGGCGCACCACCTCCATGTCCGTCAGCTGCTCCTCGTCCATGGAGCACAGCGAGGACGAGCTGGGCTCGCGCTCCGTCAGCGTGGACGTGTTGGAGTGGCTCTGCTCGCCCTCCCGGCCGAAGCCGCCGGAGAGCCCGCCGCCGCCCAGCCCGCCGCAATTGCCGCCCAGGACGCCGCCGATGCCGCCTCCCCCGACCAGTCCGCCGGACCCCACGGAGCCCGTGCCGTCGAGGTGGTTGTCGGATCGGAGCCCGCCCAGGCCGTCGTCCGAGAGGCCGGCGGCGCGAGCGGCGAGGCCCGCCGCCGCTCTCTGGACGGGGGGGAGAGCAGAGGACGGCGAGGGGGTAAACAAAGAGGAGCGAGCCGCGGGAACAAGGAGTCACGGCGTGGAGGAAGACACAGACAGGACACCAGGATACCGTTGTTTCATGTAAAACACGATCACATTATGCAAATCCCTCACAGGTGTTTACAACCCGGTTTCCCTGCAAAAGTGTGTGTGTGTGTGTGTGTGTGAGTGTGAGGTTGTATCTCATCCACTAGCAGTGAAGATAGCTCCTACCAGGCACGACACACTATATTGCATGTAACATCTCAGCGTGGATGCAATCTTCATCTTCGTATACCTCTGCAAGTATCTTCACATACACACACGCATCGCGTCTGACCTGGATGTTCTTGGGGACGATCTCGCCCTCGGTGCCGGGGATGATGGTCTGGTTGTTGGTGCGGGGCTCCAGCCAGAAGGACACCAGCCAGCGGATGAAGATGACCCGCGCCTGCAGGAAGCTCTCCTTGGTGCAGTACAGCGGCTCGCTGCCCGTGTCCGGCTCCCTGCGCACCATGCTGTAGTAGGGCTTGGGCCGCATGGGGGGCACGTCTACAGCGTCACACCGGAGGAGCACAGTCAGACAGGCTGTTTGCCGAGAGTACAACTCTGCAAACAATGCTTCTTAGTTCAGGGGGCCGGCTTTCGGATCAGGATGAGAAAATACGTTTATATATACACTTTGAACAAAAAGGTAAAATATTCATGTAAATATGTTTTGTGCAGTATTTACAATGTAATACGCATAATATGCATAATCAAAGTGCAATTGTGCCACAGAACACAGCGGAGGGTCCTTGTTTATGGTGGTGATAGCCAGAGGAAAGTGGACCATTTACTAGTTACTCAGTTAAAGGTTCTAGCAAGGATAATACAGATAATACTGGGGTGAAAAACAAATACCAGTACACCATTTGTGTATCATCTGTCATAAAATTTGCATTTGTGTTTGTTCCAGCCGATTGTTGACATTGAGCCATTGCTGTAATGCGAGCCACACTAACCCAATATGGGTTGGTAGAGGCTGGTTTCCATGGAGAAGTTGGGAAAGATGTGGGGCAGGTAGAACTTCCTGAAGTGGTCAAAGAGGAAGTTGAAGCCCCGCTCGTGGTTCTCTTTGCAGCGCCATTCCAGAGACTTGGCCTTGGTGGACACATGTGCACAAACACACACCAACATAAGTAGAGACAGACACAGAGAGATGCTTGTGTTATAAAAACAGGATTACTTTAGTGCAGTATGGGGACGGGTGGAGAAGAGGGCCTTTGTTTTGGGAAGAATGACTAATAGGAGCGGGGCGTGTGTGAGACAGGGAGAAAGAGAGGGAGGCAAAGCCACAGGCAATGGGTGAAACATGCAGAAAACCCAGCATGTAGCAAGTAGGGATGGCACCATTAGTGGTGTAAAAGTACTGTATATTTAGCATTTGTTTACCAATAAAAGAGTATATGCATTCAAAAATGTAGTAGTATTAGTGAAGGATTGGTCATTATCTTGCATGTGTAAGTAGTGTTAGTAAGGGATAATGGTAATACCTGGTTTACCATGTATTTGAGCAATGCTTCCAGGAAATAGGCAGTGAGGTCTTCCTGGTTCTTGTCACCTGACTGAGGAGGGACCAATGGGGTGATCTCCTCTGGAGTCACCTGAGCTGTGGAGGAAAGTAAATAAATTGTGCTTTTAATACACATCAGTCAATCATCAATCACATCAGTCTATTTTACTCTAGGTGTGATGTTGAAAGTCGTCCTTAGTTCATGATTATACAACATCAAACTGTGTGTCATGACATACATTTCCACTCATTATTATTATTAATTTTCTATTTACATCATGGAAATACTTTTTCCATCCCGGCCAGATCTTATTACCATTCACACCGCTACACACAAACACTGCCTTGCTCACATATATTCAAAACCACAGAAACATCAAGGACAGGTTTAAAAACTAAATCAATAAATAAATGCAAAACCATTTTGTGCATGCGTGTTCCATCTTCAGATGTGTGTATGTGCCGGGTCCAAAGTTAACATTTTAGAGTTGTGTCTTTATACTTCCACAGGTCAAACTGTCTGCCGGCCAAGCAAAATTCCAACATGAAATTGCTAAATATTCAAACCTGTCCGCCACTGGCTGTGCTTCATCTCGGAACGTCTGTGTGTGTGTGTGTGTGTGCGTGCGTGCGTGTGCGCGCGGGTGCGTGTGCGTCACTAACTCTCTGTGAGGTTGAGCGGGGGGTTGATCAGCGTGTCCAGGGTGCGTGGCGTGCCGTGGCACAGCGGGGCGGGGAAGCCCGGGATCAGGCAGGCGAACATGCAGAGCTGCTCGCGCTCGGCGTGGCTCTGCAGCGCCTGCATCCACAGCAGGAACAGACGCACGCCCTCGCGGCGGATCTGCCCCCGGAGAGGGGAGGAGACGGAGAGGCTTTCAGAGACGGCCGCATACCCGGACAACTATCTATAGCAACGGGCTACGCACGGGGACCACCGTGGGGAGACCCAGGGGCTATGGAGTGTAGGGGGGTTTAGCGGTGCACTGGTTTGCACCGGACCCAGCACGCGAGGCACTCGGCCCGTCCTGCAGCCCGTCCTTGGGTCATTTGCACCAGTATTGTATTTGTGTACACGTTTTATTTCAGTTCAGAAAAAGAATTACAACCTGTTGCCGTTTACAATAACGAAAATTGACCAAAGCGTGAATTCAAAACCGAGGTACGTTACGAACGTTACTACTGGAGAGCGATGGTCCATCATATCTTTACCTTGAGGGAGTTTCCTGTGTGCAGCAGCTTCTTGAGGATGAGCCCTGGGGGAGAACAGAAGCCGTGTTATTCTGGCCGTCGCTAGTTGGGTTGCTTTGTGGTTGGGAGTACAAGTGTGCGTGTGTACTTCAACAACAATGTAAAAGAGTATAGTAGGCCTGGGGTTACACCTGTATGCTGTATGTTAGTGTTTTATCTTGGGTTCTTCTGCGAGCTATGCACCTTGTGCTCTGTACCTAGGAAACCACCCCAAACCTGATCCATGAGAGGTGTGTGTGTGTGTGTGTGTGTGTGTGTGTGTGTGTGTGTGTGTGTGTGTGTGTGTGTGTGTGTGTGTGTGTGTGTGTGTGTGTGTGTGTGTGTGTGTGTGTGTGTGTGTTACCGATGCTGTGGAACTGCCATCTGCTCTGAATTCTCTCCGGTAGGAGCTGGAGGATTTTCTAGGGAGGAAAAATAATTACATTAAAACCTAAAAATTTCAAATGTATGCATTTTTTGAATTACAAAGTAAACACACTCATGGGGAAATATTGACAATAGTTACTCAACTAAATTGCGAGGACGATTTTTCTTTTGTGTGTACAATCAAGCACATAATCAACCACAAACATTGATATATTCCTGTGTCTAATAGATTACTTTTAAATGTCATGGTTCGGTTATGTGAGCAGGGGCATGGTCTTCAGATTTCAGCAAAACATGCATCCAGATGAACACACATTCAAACCAGTTATTTTATTCACAGCTGAAAAGAAAACTCTGGTGTGGAACGATTGGTCTATCAGCTGAAGTCTGAAGAGATCCATCAGAACCAATGAGCAGGATTTGCAACAGATTCAATCTGCAGACTCAAGCTATAGCATTACACTTGGTTCCATTCTCAGCATTCTGCTTATCAGAATGCTGATTTTTTAAAAATATTTGTTATCTTAATGAGGCTCATCTGGTAACATCAATTAATAAAATAGATTTCTATATGCCCATCACCTTAAAAGAGAAATCCTCAAACGATAGGTTCCCTTGTTATTGCAACTTGGCACATATTTATCTCTTTATTTTTTTATTTACCTCAAAGATAAAGAGGATGGAATCCAGCTCCTCCCTCTGAGACTTGTGTCCTGAAACCAAAGGAAACATCTTTGTTTACATCAGGAGCATGCGCACTGCGCTGGCGTTTCCCTTCTAAGCTGAAGGCCAACGAGAGCTTACCTTTTTGTCTGAGGCCGACCTCGATGGTGACAAAGTTCTCAAAGAAGACATAGTAGATGTGAGAGTAGTTCTGATCAAAGAACTGCTTCAGCTCTGATGACTCTGCGTTCTCTAAAGGTGAGACATAAAATAAAGAGTCAAGCTTCACAGTTGTATGCTGAATAATAGACTTTGGCCAATCAACAGCATGGGTCCCACTGTCACACAAAGAAACACATTCAATGCATTTCACATCATAGGACAGCTCTGGCAAACTAAAAAGTGTATTGTACCACAACATGAGAACAGAGGCAGGAAGGGCGAGAGACCGAGAGGGGAGAGAGAGACAGAAATGGAGGATAAGTGTTGAATAGATGGAGTTGACATCCTTTCCCCTAAAGTGCTTGTTTTCACCAGTGACAGGCTCAGATTGTTATTGTAAGTGTCTGCCAACATTACAGAGAGGATCCCTAGAGAAATAACTTTTTTGTCACTAACTTTTTTTGAGCAAGACTTTGTAAGAATGTTTTATTTCTCTGTAGGGATCCTTTACATAATATTGTCAGACACTAAAAAAACAATCTGAGCTTGTCGGTTGCAAAAATAAGCACTTTTAGAGGATGTACATAAACTCTGCACTATTGCCCCTCGGGAGAACATTGCAGCCAGTTTTGTGGCTAAAGGCTGAAGCGTTCAAAGTCAATACTGGACCAATGTTAAAATAGGTTGTTGTTTTAATAAATTTGGCCCAAAACATATGGGAACATCAATTTTTTCCCAATATTGTGGGAAAAAAATCCCAACGTTATCCTTTAAATTTGACTATTGATTATGGACATTGCACACATGAGATAGGCGTAAGTCAAGATTCCTTCCCGAGACACAGACGTCATTCATTAAGTTAATTAATTATCAACATAATGGACAACCCCAACCTTATGTCTTATTGCTAGAGGACAGACAGTTTACACTCTTCTTCCCGTGATAAGCAGGTTTTCGACTAGGGGGGAGGGAGTGCATTCCTCAGAGGTCTATCCATAGAGAATTGGCTCGATTCCTGAACTCCGCTCATGCCTTCCCCTATGGACTACACCTGGAGCAGATCTTTCTAAAGTTGTTGCTGGTGTTGGCAATGAGGCACGTGGCATTCTAGGAATAATTATTCAGGAAGGAGCCATTGAACACCGCGACTAACAACTATTATCAACACTCAAGGGATAACATATACAACAACATACAGGCCTGTTGAACTAATCTATGAGTATGAGTGCACCAAAGTATTTATGCACACATAAAGCAAAACAGCAATACTTTGGGCACTCAAATGCATGTACAAACACAGTAACAGGGGGAAGTATACACACAGAGACACCCAGAGAAATGTTCCAGTTGATAGCGTCTATATCTGGGTTTGTTTATACGAAAACTGAAGGCTGAACTTTGCCAGACACACATGCACCCAGTCGTACACTGACTTGCAGATGAACACAAGTATACACACTCACACAGAAGTCGCCTGTGTTCTGTGCCATAGTAGCACCCCTTGTATAGTCCAAGTGGTCTAGCCATCTTTCTATCTGAGGGCATGTGGATCATCTTTCAGACTCCTAAAAACGTTTTAGGAAGATTCTACATTGGGCGGTGTCGCCATTGCATTCAGCGGAATGTAATTTACAGTACGTAGTGTTCTCTATATATTATATATAGAGATTTATATATTGATTTATTATATATCTCTATATATTATATATAGAGAACACTCCATCCATATATTATAGGAGTTTATATATACATACACGGAGTACTGCATACACATTGTGATGTGGCCACTTCACTTCTATAGCCTAATGTCTGGAGTCTGGACACATATGCCACACATAAGCGATTACTACTGTGAATAAAAAGAACACTAACCTGCTGTACACTGTAATTATTTTTGCTGTGATTATATTAATTGACTGATTAAAAAAAAGAAAGTATGGAGACTACAAGAGAAAAGTAGCCTGAGCTACAGTTGAGTCATTAACCTGTTCTCATAAATGAGACACACAAAAACATTACCCTACCCATTAGCATGTGTATAAAGTAGTTGTCCTTCAAAACAGATTCAGGAAAAGGTCTGCAACGCAGAAGCAATGCATCTGAGAGACATCACACATCTTTGTAAATTATGCATATGGAAAAATAGCACAAGCTAGACCTTTACCCAACAGACACACAGATAGACATTACACAAAACTCTATCTCATTACTTCTTCATGTCATGTGTCATTTGGAGATTCACTAATGTCTTACAAAAATTGGAAGTGCTCTAGAAACAAACCAACTATCCTCATCAAGAATAATGTCGGCCTACTCTACATCCATGGAAACGGATCTAACATTAAAATTACATATGCCGTTTTCAATATAGTCGAACAAGATTTTAAAAAAATCACAATGTGACTTTAAGCGAGGCGAGTAGTGAACCGTGATTATCATCAAGGCTTGACATTCCCCATAGAAAACACAGCCGAGACACACCCTCTCCTCTCTGTAGTCTCTCTCATTCTCCCAAATGTAGCTACTGTAAAACACAGGAAACAGTAGCCGTTTCCCTTTCTGGTCATTGTGTGTGTGTGTGTGTGTGTGTGTGTGTGTGTGTGTGTGTGTGTGTGTGTGTGTGTGAGAGAGAGAGAAAGATGTAATACGGTTAGATCATATATGCATATGTCTTGACAGTTCACACAGATCTTGTAATAAGCGTTGGTAAACCTGACGTTAGCCAAAAAAATGCAACATTCATAATAAAAACGCTTCACAAACACACAGGCCTCCAGGCAAATCAGGGCTGCATCTCCACAGCTTGTCACACCTCTTGGCCCCAACGTTATAGATGACTATACTCATAACAACAAACATTTGACCCGCAAGCCAGTAAGCCATAACTCAAACTTACCTATGACTATCCTCAGATGTTTGAGTCTCGTCAGTACATCCTTTTTAGGGTCCAACACTTTCTGTGTTGATTTCTTGACGTCTCCATGAGGCTTTTTAGAGAACATTCCTACAGCAGGAGACTGAGGAATCCGATGGTACTGTACAGAGAGAGAGCAAGGAGGGGCTAGCTCCGAACTAGCCTGGCAGCTTACTTCAGCTAGCGTTAATCTTTAAATTGTTACGAAGCACTGTCCTTCGGCCACCGTTTAAATATCGTTGTGCTGTCAATCAGCAGCCCTCGGGGACAGCGAGCGGTTCACCGGTGGATACAGCTCGTTGGTGGAGGTGCATTCTGTCGGGGGCGAATGCTATGTAAAGCTTAGCGGCGCAAAGCATCTCCCCATTGCACCACCTCCCTTCCCAAACACAAGCACCCAGCAGGCTAAAGGAGCTAGCTGTTCAGCCCATACCATGGAACATCATGGCGGAGGAGAGAAAACAAAGCAATGGAGGACAGAAACAACGAACGTCACTTAATAATAATCAATAATAATAATGCAAATAACGCACACTGTTATGATTTGTGTGGACCGAAGCGTATTAAGGATTGTTCAAAGTCGTCATACAACATAGAGGTTTAAAATAGCATTTTAATCTTAAAGGGGCTACACGCATTTGGATCGACCGCTCGGTCTTCTGCTCCAGTTCTAGCGGTATTGTGGGTGTCTGGGTAGAGTAGTTTATTTTGTGTTAGAACCGACTCACAACGTCCAGAACTACGTCTCCCAGAACTACAACTACCACTAACACGTCCAAGCGCGGTGGAGATTTGTTTTTAGCATTTTAGCACAGCTTGCTACACGAGTGGTTTTGAAACCTATTTGTAGAATCGAATTCAAAGGAATATTGTTTATGCTTTCCTAAACTCCAACGATCGTTCAACATAACATGTAAGTCAAGACGCCTTCCAAGCAATCTCTGGAATCCGTTATTTATCTTCAGAGTATCATAGTGATCGTATTGTCTTGTTTATTTATATATTTCGTTATCTGTTTTGTGTACACAACTATAAAAATGAGACATGGGACAGAAATATGTAAAACATGTTATATTGCAATACATCGCCAAACTTGAAAAACCTATTTTAACGTATTTCAATTAATAACCTCACGTTAGAAAATCTATGAATGATATGGACTAAAGTAGTTTTAAATTGTCTGTAATAACGTTAATTGAGATGGGATTTTTTGTGCTCCCATTATATTTATACTAATGTATTTTATCTTACTCTGTTCCCTCTACGTCTCAATTCAACACTGCATGTTGTGCCTCATGATGATAATAGGTTAATCTATTCTGTTTTCAAATTTGGTAATGCTCGATCATTGTGCAACAACAATCGATGATTATGTTTGATGAGGGATCTCACCGTTTTAACTTTAACATCAGAAGGGAAGAAATACTATCCCCATTCACCGGGGTTTAATTTTCACAGATGGTGGGTAATGTAGGCTATAACAAATGTAATAAGGGTTAATTATTACGTGATTTAATTCTGTGTCTTCTCAAACAAACACATATACAATGCATTGCTAAAAAAAACATTGCTTAATGTTTAGTTGGAGATGATAGTCAGCAGGATAGTTTGAAGGAACGTCCCCATCCCTCAATAAGGCCTGAAATCTGTTGTCTGGATTTTGTAGTAGCATGTAGTAACAATAATACATGCAGGGTAACACGTTTTTCTCCCAATTAGGCCCATCCTATGTGTCCTGCGTTCAACACCAGAGCCTAAAAAGTGCCTCCCTGTTATTAACTCCTTGGCGCTTCCCGCTGTCTGCAGTCCAGAGTCCATTCCGCCGTCACCATGCCAGTGCACCGGGACCGAGACAAGAAGGAGAACATGGCGGAGGAGATGGACGCTGATGACCAGGAGCAAGACGCCTCCACCTCTGAGGAGGAGGACTCTGACACCTCCTCTGTGTCGGAGGAGGACGGCGACAGTTCCGGTGAGAGGGGGTCATCATTACCTCTTCATGACTCGGCCTAGTTGAATACTCAGGTTTTATTATTACCTGTTAATAGCCTATACTTGTTTGGGTTATTATTAATATTATGGGCGATAACTTATGCCATTGATCCTGATCATTAAACAGTACATTATTACTGGATAGTGAGATGCACACAGCACTGTGGGTGTGTTCATTCCTTGTTTGTTTTTTTGTGTGTCAGAAATGGATGAGGAGGACTGTGAGAGGAGGAGGATGGAGTGTCTGGATGAAATGTCCACTTTAGAGAAGCAGTTCACCGACCTCAAAGACCAGTAAGTCCCCAGACACTAGACTTGTTGTAGTTGTATAGTTCTATGAATCAACCTCACACCACCCTGTCACCATCAAGGTCAGCCCATCATCTTTTTCATATTATATAGATAATGCATCTACACCTGCAAAGGCAGATGACTTGAGTGTGTGTGTGTGTGTGTGTGTGTGTGTGTGTGTGTGTGTGTGTGTGTGTGTGTGTGTGTGTGTGTGTGTGTGTGTGTGTGTGTGTAGGCTGTACCGTGAGCGGGTGAGCCAGGTGAACTGTAAGCTTTCAGAGGTGGAGGCTGGTCGGGCAGTAGACTACCTGGACCCCCTGGCCGGCCTGCTGGAGAGCATGCAGGTCCGCACCAAAGTGGCAGGTAAACACACACACACACACACACACACACACACACACACACACACACACACACACACACACACACACACACACACACACACGCACACACGCACACACACACACACGGAAACAACAGTATCAAGGCATTAGTATCAAGGCAATACATTTGACACAGCATAGGCTCAATTTGCATTCCATCTTCCTCTCTTTCTGTCTTTGTTTCTCTCACTGGGTCGTTGTTTTTTCAGGTGTCTACAGGGAGCTGTGCCTGGATTCTGTCAAGAACAAATACGAGTGTGAGATCCAAGCAGCGTGTCAGCACTGGGAGGTGCGACACACACACACACACGCACACGCACACGCACATTTGAACACTGCTTTAATCTATCCTTAGCTGTCCTCTGTCTTGCATCACAGAGGACAAGACAGAGGACAGCCCGTACATATCCATGACTAAGAGAAATATGAATGATGATAATAATAAAAATGACATTTATTTTCAATGTTTACAGCAAATCCTATTGTTGACAAAAACTGCTTCTAAAATAAATTGCCTACCCTTGCTTTCATACACTATATGAAATACACTTTAATACAGTGTAATGATTATAGAGTCCTTTCATTCATTAAAGTCTGAGGTCTCCATCCTCAAACTTCTGCAGATCTCATATTGTTCATGATCTGTGTGTGTGTGTGTGTGTGTGTGTGTGTGTGTGTGTGTGTGTGTGTGTGTGTGTGTGTGAACAGAGCGAGAAGCTGCTGCTCTTTGACTCTGTGCAGAGTGAACTGGAGGAGAAGATCAGAAGGCTCGAGGAGGACAAACACAGCATAGACATCACATCAGGTACACACGCACACGCGCACACGCACACACACATTACTACATACTTTATCAATCCCTGATGGGAGATCAAGGAAAATACATATACGAAGAAGCAGCAAAGCATGAATTAAAATGCAATTGAATATAATATGATTTGGTTATTATCACCAGATATTTATGCATTCATTTTGTCTTCTCCAGAGCTGTGGAGTGATGAGGTCTCAGGCCGGAGGAAAAGGAGAGATGCTTTAAGCCCTGACAAGAAGAGAAGACGGCCTTCTGTGGTCTCAGATATCCTTCTAATACTTAGAAACGCCATGGCTATGTGCGTGTGTAGTAAAAATAGACGCTTCTTGTCCTTTTCACACAAGCCTGCTCCTGTATGTTACTATTGTGGGATTTTTGTTGTTGAATTTATGTTAAATGTCAAGGTAGGACTCCCAATATGCAGGTATAACACATTTTGACTCCATGATTTTGACTATATATAGTTATGAATAAGTTGTTGTCCCTAACTATGCCCACGTCCATATATAGTCTACATGCTCCCTGACCTGGACATTTTGGAGGACTGGACTACCATCAGAAAGGTTTGTATGTGTGTTTATGGAAATTAGCAATTTTGAAGCTTCAACATGTGTTTTTGATTCAGTCTGTGACTATGTAAGAAACATTTTGGTGTCAGTGTCTTTGTGCGTGAGTGCTTGATTGCATTTTCCTTGCTATCTTCCAGGCTGTTGCCACACTCACGCCTCACCGAGGGAAGAGCGAGTCCGAAAGCTCCATGTTCCCCTTCAGAACGGACAGAAACAGACCCATACTCAACTGTTAAATCTCTCCCATGCACACAAAACACACACAACCTCGTCCAACGTCACACACTCTTGCACACCGGCACAGAACATGTAAGAGCACACAGACATAGGACTTAAATATTACACATATCAGACGGGTCATTTTACGTTACACACACACACACACACACACACACACACACACACACACACACACACACACACACACACACACACACACACACACACACGTCTTAAGGGGCCACGATGGTCAGTGTCATGGCAATGTGCCACAGCCTTCCCATCGCTGCTATGGGTTGGTAAGCTGCTGTTAATGCAACCATACATAAATCATGGGACCTATGGAGGCATGACATCCACACACATGCACACAAATGAGTAGGGCAAGTGACAATTTACCCAATCTGCTCTGGATCAAAGACCACAAGTGCCAAACTACGTTTGTAGAATTGTGTTTTATTTTTATTTTTATCTTTGGTTTTGTTTTTATACTTTTGCTGGGCGACTTTATATAGGTATTGAGCCAAGCATAGCAGGAATACTGATTGACTGATTAAGTCAATTAAGGAATGCCGTTTTTATTTGTTTCATTTGTTTGTGTGGTGAGCAAATGGAGAATGTTGTCTTTGCCGTCTTTGAACAAATAAAAATATGTGTCCTCATATATGTCCAAAGTGAAAGATGCCAGGATCCTTGCCCGGAACACAGTTAATACTGCCTCACGGTTCTGAGGTAATGCCTGACTTTAGGACAATTCTGAGCCTCTAGTTAGAAGAACGTTCTGTTCAGAGATGTACTTTGACTAGTTAAAGCCAATGTATTTCTTCTGGATTGTGTCATGGTTTCCCCTGTGAAGCTGCCAAAAATGGCAAGATTAGTATTATTTGTGACAGAGCAGATCAGATTTTCTAAACTCCTTGGTGACATTGACTTCTGTTTTACTTCTAGAAAACGCATTCAACCAACTCAATAAAGTGGTCCTGTTGCATTGTTTAGTCACATGTGCCAGCGAACGATGTGCTGGAGTACTTCTCCTTCTCCTGAAACATTTGCTAAGGGACAACTAGGAAGAGGAAGTTAGCCAACATGTGCAGGGCTATTACCTAACAAATATGTTTCAGGAAAAGTTGCGTTCCGATGTAGGTCTGCTGAGCAGGGCGAAAAAAGCTGCTCTGCTGACTTGTTTTTAAAGAGTTTGATCATTGTTTCTTTTGGTACTTTTTTCTCTGTTAGAAAAAAAAAACTTGAAATTAAAATACTGTCCTTTTATCAACCTTATTCTATTTGTCTATGTAGTCGTGTGTACAGTGTTTTTTTTATTTATTTTTTAAGCCTTCCTTGAAGAAAGGAATCGTATACTGTGAATGGGTCATTTCACATCGTTAGTATATTCTTCCAGGCCACCCATCATAATATAAGCCTACGGTATACACATGATCGGCTGCACGGAACCAACACAACCAGGCGGCTGCAACATCAACGCCACCTAGCGGCGGTGCAGAGCACATATTGCTCAAATCTAGACGTCCATCTACCACAGTCATTTGATTCAATTCGTGAAAAAAAAGCTGCAGTATGGTTATAGAGATGCAAATGAATGTTACTTACATGAGTGAACTCATTAATAAAATATTATGTTGATATGTTGACATTTGTCATATATATATATATATATATATATATATATATATATATATATATATATATATATATCTCATATGCCATAGTTTAGTTTAGTTTCCCATACTGCCTAAAGTGCCGGTCCAATTAAAATTATTAAAATTATTAACATTTTAAGATAACGAGCAGGAGTACAAAACGTTATGTTGTCAAAATCAAACACTGCCAAACATCACAAATATTCATCTCATCACGCAGGTTCAGCATGATTGTGCATTATTAGACAGCTTTCCAAAAGGGTTAGTAACACGTAATTAACATTTTTAATTATCATTATTGTAGCCTAATAAAGATTTATGTGGTTATGTCTTTTTTCATGTCGAATTACTGTGGCCCTTTCAAAGTATTTGATATCGATCATTTTATTGTATTTTTCACTAAATCTTTCAATTAAATGCCTCAATGTCAGCTAAATGTCAGCTATATCGTTTGGGCATTCTGGAGTTGTAGCTTGGCATCAGTTCCTGTGATTTGATGTTTTGCATACAAATGACTATAATCCTAAGAAACCTAAACAGAATTAAGGCAGTTTTGTCAGGAGGAAAATATAAGGAATGGTTTGATGGCTTTATAATTTCCTCGACCGCACAGCTAGTTGCATTATTTCAAACATATTCATTACTCTCAATAGGAGAAACCCATGTATGACCAGGTCCCATCAAGGATCAAACTCACGACCCCAGGTTTACAAGACCAGTGCTCTTAGCACTGAGCTATGGAACCTATTAGTGTGCTTTTACGAATATGTCTCTCAATTTGGCTTAAAATTCATATTAAGCCAAAGCAATTGTTTTCAATTCAGTCATTTGATTGCTTTCAATAGGGAGAGAGACACCGCTGGCAAGTGTGCATGACACAACCCAGGCCAAGTAAAAACATACTTCTAACCTATGCCTCAATCTAACCATCTGTAGTACCTAAACCTAACCTTCTCTAACCTAATACCTTGACCTAACAATCTATAATACTTGAAGCTAACAGTCTCTTACCTCATACCTCAATTTAACCATCCTAAACCTAACCTTCTCTAACCTAAAACCACAACTTATCATCTGTAATACTTAAACCTGACAATCTCTTACCTAATACCTCAACATAACCATCTGTAGTACCTAAACCAAACCTTCTCTAACCAAATACCTAAACTTAATAATCCCTAATACCTTAACATAAACATCTGTAACCTCATTTCTAAACTTAACCATCTCCAACCAAAAGTATCTGTAACCTAATGCCTAAACTTAACCACCTATAACTTAATACCTTTACCATTTCCAACCTTAACCCTAAGCTTCACAATAAGAATACAACCTAATATCTAACCTAATACCAAAATATGTTTAAGCTCTGCTAATACCTTAACTTAACCATCCCCAGTTTAATAACTACATTTCACCATGTCTAACTTAATGAGTAAACTTAACCACCTCTAACCTAATACATCAACTCAAACCATCCATGCTGTCCGTGTAGTCCCTCCTTACAGAAGACCATCAAATGAATGAATAATTAATTATTTAATACATCAGTGAGAGAATAATGAGCAATAGTTCAAAGCTCTGTAAATGAAGAGTGATGACTCATATTTATTACAGGTAAAAATGGTTGGCTGCAACAATGTGAGTTGACCATTGTACATACATTAATTATTGTACACTGTACATTCAATGCTTCAATTAATATAATCATGAAATGATACATTCAAGTGACACAATGGCAATGGTTTATGCAACAAGTTAAAATCTTTAATTTCTGCAGTGAAACCCAATTTACTGCTACCTCAGTTATAGAAGTAGGCCTAAAATAAAAAATAAATTGCACAGGTTTTTGTTAGGGCAACAAAAGTAGTGAGGAGTTGAAAGTACACTTACACAAAGTACCGTAAACTCTCCACTTCCACAACAAATTCATAGTACCAGGAAGCCTACCACACTCCGTAGTACCTTCAACTCTTCTACACTCCATAGTACCTCAAACTCTACTACACTAAACAGTACCTCAAACTCTACTACATTCCATTGTACCTAATACTCTACTACACTACATAGTACCTTCTACCTTACTTCACTCCATGGTACCTCAAACGTACCTCATACACTCCCAAAACAGATCCTCAACCTCGGCACCTCAGCGTCCCTTCAACTCCACTCCACTCCGCAGTGCCTCAAACTCGACTCTCCCGCAACAGATTCATAACACCTCATGCCCCCCACGCTTCAAACCGCACATCATCTCCACACGTCATCGTGTCCCAGCGTCCTCTACAGCCCCGATTCGACCGGGTTCCCGCACACCACGCCGGCGTCCTCGTGGTGGTCACAGTTGTGCGCCCCCAGCCCTGCGTGCCTGCAGTCCAGCAGGCTGGCCTCCGTGCCGGTGCACTGCACGTCGTCCAGCAGTATGCGCAGGCTCCAGCCCTGGCCGAACTCCGAGTGCTTGGCCGCCTTCAGGGCGTCGCGGAAGCCCAGCTGTCGGCACACCACCTCGGCGTTCCTGCCCGTCCACAGGTCGTCGCACACCGTGCCCCACTCGCCGCCGGCGTAGACCTCCACGCGGCCGCGGTCGCCCAGCTCGTGCCCGTCCCCCGCCAGCCTCACCGCCCCGTCGGCCGGGAGCGGGGGCGGGGGCGGGGGCGCCGTCGCCGCCCGGTGCTTGGCCTTCCTGCGACGGCCTTTCCGCTTGTTGGGCCTGGGCGGACGGGTGGACGTGGCGGCGGCGGTGGTGGTGGTGGTGGTGGGCGTGGTGAGTTCTGGCTGTCCCAGGTCGTCGATGAGCTCCTGGAGCCAGTCTATGCCGGGGTCGAGCTCAGCCTGGCCGTGGCCCGGGAGCTCCAGGCCCGTGAGGGCTGCAGGGCAGGGAGATAAGAAGGCTCTTTAAGGATAAGAATGGGGAGGGTTTCTTGCGCTAAAAAGACTGCATTTCCCGTAAGAAACAATGATTCTTCTTGCAATAAGCTGCTCAGAATGTTGTTATGTTATTAATCACTACTATTAACCTGGTCAGTTGTGCCCTGAGGCCAAAGTCATTTTAATAGAATATTAGTAGCAGTGAAAAATAACATCCTCGATCCTATAGCAGGGGTGGGAAACCTTCATTCACAACCGTTACTTAAAAGAAAACAACTTAAACAACTTACTTTCAGTTGTTCAAAGAACAGCCGAAGAAGAGCTATTTAGATAAATATAAATATTTACTATTTATATTGATATCTTTTTTATATATTATTTTTGGAGATAGTTAATAGCAAATTAGTCATGACCATTTAGCCTGGACAGAGTGAAGCTTTTCAGGAGACGTCTAGTTGTAGTGCAGTCATTCTGCACCATCCAGCTATGAAGCGTGGGACGTCCAGCCGGATATCTTGCTAGAATGACTGCACATCGTTCTTATACATCAATGCTGACTATGTGGTGTCTAGTTTGGCAATGTTTAGGCATTGTTAGTAACAAAGACATATTAAGAGAAATAAGAAAATGTTCCCAATCTATAAAAAAAAAAAAGGTATACGCTTCAACTAGGCTTCCCTTGATCTGACAATATATTCCAGAGACACTTTTCCTTTGTGGGTTTAACTGCGTATTTTACGCATGGGATTAATGTCCAGCTATATAAAGCTATATAGAACTATAGCAAGGAGACTAAGACTATAAATGTTGTACTACCATGGATACATGAGTACTACAGAACACTGGGGGGAAAGCAGACCACATGCTAAAATGGTTTGACTTGGGGAAGCAATTCACCCCCATACCCCCCCCCCCCCCCACCGCCCCCCTTAAGCTTGCCAAAGCGGTGTATTTACAAACGGTCCTCATGGTTTCCTCTTGATTTTCCGCCAATCTTTTTTCCTGAGTTCTCATGCAACGCCATTCAGTGTGTGTGTGTGTGTGTGTGTGTGTGTGTGTGTGTGTGTGTGTGTGTGTGTGTGTGTGTGTTTATGCTCACCTTGTCGAGAACTGCCATCAATTTGATTTGAAAGTTTGTTATGAGAGAGCGCTTTGAATATTATTTGGTATTTAATAGCTTTTGTTTACGATTATTAAAATATATGCAAATTTTGTTATTTTTCTTGTAGTGTTTTAAAGATATATTAAGACATCCATATGACGAATGCTCACATTTTTTATGAAAAATCTCTTTGGACACATGGAAGACCAAGGGGAGGGGCTAAAGAGCATGTTGCTCATGCAGCTTCCTGACCCCTGTCCTATAAAGCTGGTTACTCCATACACATATGAAGAACCCTACCCTGTGTTGTGCGAATGTCAGAAGAATGTCAGAAGAAAAATCTAGTCTTACTCGTTTAACTCGAGCAAACCTTTTCCCAGCAAACCTTTCCGAAATTGTGTCAATGGGGCCGTGCGTCAACAAAGTGGGCAGGACTACCCAGCTATATAGAATTTGATGTGAACTAAAGTAGAGCACAATGACCCCCCATTGGGTGAGCTGCTGAGGATAGTTATTGGCTCATATCGCATCATATGTGTGGACTCACTTTCCTGCGGTTGGAACTCGACGAGCTTGCTCTTAACTCGGACAGGAAGGGGGTCGTAGTGGCACTGTCCAGGGGCAGCTCGTCTGAAAAAGAAAAACACACACAAAAACAGACAATGACCACGTTTGTTTAAAAACAGAAGAAACCTAGACCTCTAATATATTCCTACTTCATCTAGTGGATGCATAAATAAAGTCCTCCCGCTTTGACGTTTGTTTGTTTTAACCGAGGGGCATGAATAGTTAGGATTAGGGATGATGGCTGGGAAACAAATCAGGAGGCATAACCAGGGTAATGCTGTAGGCTGAGGCTTGAATTCAAAAGCTCTGCAAATACAGGGGAGACACAGCGAGTGAGAAAAGCAAAGAGAGAGCGAGAGAAAGAGAAGGAGAAAGAGAGTGAGAGAGAGAGAGCTGTCAAATTCAGTGTCAGTGAAAGAGATTTATACCACCAGAGCTGCTGCGTGTCTCGCTTGCCACATTTCTTGCACGTATGTCATGCACACATGCACCCACATGCGGACACAGAAACTTCCATGTACACACACTGAACTCATTCCCGAAAAATCGGCAAGGATTCCAAAAATCACACCTTTAAATAAAACAAACGGGACCAAAATGTGCAAAATGTGCAAAACAAATCTTCTTTTCGAATGGTTGTCATGTGACTCAAACAGCCTTGCTTAGTTATTACTAACAGATGTGTGCTCTGAAATCGTTAAGCAAAGCAAAGATGGGTTGCTATTGTTTACACAGTGATACTAGGAGATAGGAGTGTGCCACTGAAAAACACTACGCACCTAGAGGGATCCACAACCTTGTACACAACACCCGAACGCGCCGTAGCGCTCGGGATTTCCGTGGACATGAAATACAGCTCGCCTGGGTAGAAAAAAAACAACCAAGCAAACATTCATGAAAAATTATTTGACAATGACAACACAACACACAATCTAAAAATAAATAAGGGCAACCATAATAAAACCAATTCATGTTTATTCTAATTCATGAGATAACATCAACCTGTAAGAAAAACCAAATGGTTTCGGAATGCAGTGCTGGCAATGCCAAAACGAATTACAACGTAGCGTGAAATGACACCATATGACTTTCACCAAATGAAAAAACAATAGTATTTTAGGGCGGGAGAAAAGATAGGATCCCTTGTGTTCCAAGTGATTGAAAAAACGTTCAATGAAAAATTCATAAAGATGAAAACCCTTCCGCTCACAGCTCAATCTACCCCGTCCCTCCAAGTCACGGAGGTAAACAATCTCTGACGAGCCCTGACGTTGATGTGAGGGAAGACAGAGGAAGTGATGCCGAGCGTCTTTACCTCTTCAGTAACCGGGCGGATTAGGGCGGAGCGGCCGCTCTGTTACCTGCTTCGTCCTCGGCGAAGGAGATGATGTACTGGTGGTAGTTGTTAATGAGCCCGGGGAATGCGCAGGTCAGGCCCATGCCCATGCACACCTCGTGGTAGTCCCAGCCCCCCGTGTTCCTGTCCTCCTGCAGACTCATCAAGCGCCTGCACAGGGGTACAGTACAATTGTCATGGCAACCAGAGCCGTTGCTAAGCTTTTGGGGGCCCTCGATTGTTGGCTGGGGGGGGGGGGGCCGATGCGAAATAACAACGGTGGACCTGTTTGTAATTCATTTATATATTTTGAAAATTGTAACGTAATAATTATCAACCTTAATTTTGGGGGCCCCCCCCCAGGTACTTGGGGCCCTACGCACTCTGCGTACTCTGCGTAGGGGGAGCGGCGGCGCTGATGGCAACATACGTCATGGATACAGTGTCGGGGAAAGGCTCAGATCCATCCCTGACAAATGTAGGAACTTTTGAAAGGAAGAAAGTGTAATCCATTTCAGATGGATATTTGCACTGCCGAATCAGTGGGATTGGATGCTTTGTGCTTCAGTGATAAGGAGTGATACAAGGGCAATACAACAGATTGTAGGCAGATGTTGGACATTGCTGGATCACTTGTAAAGGCAAAAACAATATACTCAAACAGCTGAATAATGACATCAGTATTGGCAGGTGTGTTCTTTTTTATAAATATGATTATTATACAAACCAAGAATTTAGATATCGGTCCAACCATAATATTTACATATTTCTAAGTCTGTCTCTGTCTCTGTCTCTCTATTACTGTAGCATGTGGGAGCCACTTGGGTGGGGTTGTGGATTTCATGAAAAAGTAAATAGCTTTTCTGCAACTCTACTTTGAATCAAAGATTTTGAAGTTATCCATATCTTTGAAAATGTAAAGAAAAATAGAAGATAATTGAAACCTTACCCACTCATGAAATCCCCAAACATGTATATCCCGTTCAGGTTGGGGTATTCACATCCGCGGTAGACGTAGCCTCCAGTGACAGACTTGCCCATCTTGTGAGGGTACGCATAAATAGGAAGAACGTCGTCTGGGGAGAGTCACAAGGAGAAAGTACTATTACACTGTTATTACAATCTGTTCTTCTTATTACAGTCGGTTGTTATCTTTACTATATGCTGCTGCTGTATCTGTATTTTTTTTATTCATTGTAAATAACATTGATTAAAAATATATAGATATATCTGAGATAATTGGACAGTTTGGTCTGTTTTCGCTTGCTGTTCTAGAATTTATGAACAGGCGGCCTTAGTGGGGAAAACAAATGATAGAAACAACAATTAAACAATACATTAATAAGTGCCTTTTTGCACCTTTAGCTGCTGCAGTTTTGTTTCCATTGCAACACATTGTCCATTGTTCATGTCTGTTTACATATCAGGTGGACGGTGCTGACCTCAAGCTCGGACACCAACCTGAACCGCACACACATCACAATATATTGTACTCAGGGTTCTAGTTTCATACCCACAAAATAACACACAAGAGCCCACACACAAACCTGCAAATCCTCATCGACAATATAAACACAATAACATATCAGTTACAAATCCGCAGCGGACTAAACTTTGGAGCCCTGTTTTCAAATTCCTAATAATAAACACGACGAAATTGAAACGGAAAGAATCGCAAACCGACATTAAAGCATCGCTTCGCACACAACCAGAAAAACCACCGGCGCACACGCACCTAGCGAGCTGTTGGCACACAGCTTCTTGTCGTAGCAGGAGAAGCCCTCCCTGGCCCTCCAGCCGTAGTTGCGGCCCTTCTCGATGATGTCGATCTCCTCAAACTTGTTCTGGCCCACGTCTCCGCAGAAGATGCGTCCTTTGCCCTGCCGCGTGCGCGGGTCGCCGCGGTCCACCGAGCAGCGCCACATGTTGCGCACGCCGTACGCGTACACCTCGGGCCGGGCGTCCCGCTGCCGGGCGAAGGGGTTGTCCGGGGGGATGCGGTAGAGGGGACCCCTCTCGTTGTCGTCCACGTCGATGCGGAGCACTTTGCCCAGCAGCGCTGACCTGTTGGGAGAAGCACACGGTGGGGATGTGTGCAATCATTTGTAGGTCGAAGAAGGTTTATCGTCGATCGTGTCTACCTCAGCTGTTGATCGTGATTTGTATTTGCATCTTCAATTTTACTACTCTTACTGTGTGTGTACTACGTTGCAATGGACATTTCCAAGACACTGTGCCCACTTAGTGGTTATCTATAGTAGGTATTGCACTGTTTATACCGTGCTTATTGCCCTTGAGCGGAACTGAGACGGCCTCGGCTGATTCAGACACAGCAATACCACAAGCTACATCCTGAGATGGCTGAATCTATCCCTAGCTGGGCCCTCCAGGACGTTTCCCTGCTCTAACACTGGAGTGGGTCAAATGTTGGGGGCCCACTATACAACGCTTCAACCTTTGGATGCTTGTCGTGTTGTGTGAACTCTCTGCAGAGACTACTCTTACTACAATAAACTCTATACGTTTATTCTGAGTTGTGTTGTCAATACAGTTCAAAGAATTTCCACCACAACATACGTAGACATATTTTTCTCTATGGTTTTTGTATTTTTATGCCACCAAAATGTTATTTTAATTACCAATTTATTTTTATTTTTAATTTAAGTATCTTATCTTACTAATTAATTGAATGTAACTTCATAGGGAGCGCAATTAAAATAATCTGGTGTAGTTTCTATAGCTTTTTATACATTTTTTCTACTCTTACTCTTATTTTCTTACTCTCACCACCATGAATGTTCCAACTGTTTGGGAACACATTTTGTTATCGTTATACTGTGGTTATAGAGCTGCCATTGGAGTGACTTCGTACTTGTTCTGTGCGTTGCCATATTTCCCAAAGGGGTCTCCGGCCATCCCCCCATCGCCGGTGAATATGTACAGGTAGCCGTCATCCCCAAACAGCACCTGTCCTCCGTTGTGATTGGACGCGGGCTCGTCAATCTCCAGCAGCACTCTGGACACATTGCGGGAGATGGCTTCATATCAACCCTGTAGCACCTAAAGATGCTATCAGCAGGTTTGCTCGACCGCTGGGGTTTTAACCACACTGTTTTGGATTGAGTTTCAGGTCATGCATTTGGCTCAATGACAGCCGGCAGTCAAACAAACGCATCAAGACCAGAATCAATTCAAACTAAATCAAAACAAAGCGGGCCGAGGCATTATTGCTGATTGCAGCTTTAACACAATGGTTTTCTGCAAGGGAAATCAGTCAGATGAAATACACTGGTCACCCCAACACACCCCTCCCTCCCTTACCTCTCCGAGCCATGGTCCACCAGGTTCATGTCGTGGGACGACACGCGGAACTCACTGATGCGGATCCTCTCGTCGAAGCCCACCTCCACCGAGTAGTACACGTACAGCTTCCCGTTGAACCTGTACTTGGGGTGAAAGGTCAGGCCCAGGAAGCCCCTCTCGTCCCCTTCCCACGAGGACGTGAGCACGGCCTTGGTGATGTTCAGGAAGGGCACCTCCAGCCTGGACCGGTCGGGGAGGTAGGTCCACACCAGGCCCAGCTGCTCGGCCACAAAGAAGCGGTGCGTGCCGTCGTTGGCGTGCACCATGGCCAGCGGGTTGCGCAGGCCGTTGGCCACCTCTTCCAGACACAGGTGGAGGCAGCCCTCCCCGTCAGACTGCACGCGGCCCAGGTTCTGACTCAGCTGGGGGTTGCTCAGGATATGTGGGTAGCAGTAGTCCCCGTCGCCCAGCTGCAGGTACTGGCACAGGAGGGCCTGGTCCGCCTTTACTTTGGCCAGGTGGGGGTCGTCGGAGATGAAGTCGAAAGTGGAGCCGCATTTCTTCCAGAACTGTGCACAGTAGTCCGGGCAAAGCCCTGGGATGGTGCGGACGGGAGTGCTGGCGTCCTCCGCGTCGAAGAGGTGTGCAGCATATGGTGAACATTCCTAAAGGATCGTTTTAGAATAGAAAACAGAATAGGAGAAGGTTGGGACGTGGCATGGGAGGAATGAGGACAAGCATTAGCTTTAATGCATGGCCTCAATTATATTGAATATTGACTTGTTGTTGGTGTAGAGCTGAGAACATGATTTCTTTAACACTGGGCCCTTAAAGTGGACAGTGGACAGGGATACGACCTTTGCCCATGCATGCCTACCTGGCAGAGCAACTCCTGGACATAGCTGGCGCAGTTAGCGTAGCCATGGTAATCAAAGTTTCCCATTATCCGGTAGAACTTGGTCAGGAGGTCTTGGTCTTTCTCATAGTTACAGCAGCCAAAGTCCTTGTACGTTGAGCAAAACTGGAGCTCTTGTTGCGGTCGAAAGGGAGGTTTAAAATCCAAACACTGTGGATGCAACCGTACAGGTGGGCAGCGTAAAGTCACTAAAAATAAGATGATCAATGGGGAATGCCCTCGGATATAACCATAATACCGCCGCATTATGGTGTGGTTCTGGAGAACGCACGGAGCTGTGCCCGCCTATGTCATGGAACCGAAGTTCTCCGGAAAAAAAGGCTTCCTCTCTCGCGACTGCCCTGCGTGCAAACTCAGTGCACTTTGCTCCTCTGGCTCCAATCATCCACTTTTTTGCCCGCAGTCCGTGCAGTCCGCTTGACGGTCAGATCGCACTCGGGATTCATCGCGGATGTCGTCACTGTCCCCGAGTTAGCCTGCTGCCATCCCTCGAGGACAGACCGTCATGCAGACCGAGCTCCGCGCAGCTTCAGCCGCTGATCTGAGCTTGGGGTTTGCGTTTCTGGGTTTGTCTGCAGGGCATGAAGTCATCCCCCCCCCCCACCACTCCCTCTCTCTCTCTCTCTCTCTCTCTCTCTCTCTCTTTCTCTCTCTCTCTCTCTCTCTCTCTCTCTCTCTCTCTCTCTCTCTCTCTCTCTCTCTCTCTCTCTCTCTCTCTCTCTCCTCCGCCTCGCTGTTCATGTTGAGGAGATCCACCAGTTTTTCAATTATTCCTATGTGCTTTGTCTGTAGGCTATACTGTTCAAATGAATGAATATTATATTATTGTTGCTATTGTGATAAGTATGATTACAATTATTACTATTATTATTGTTGTTGTTGTTGTTCTTGAAAGGCGTTTTTTAATTTATTTCTTTTTTTACGTGGAAAATATTCACGTTGTGTAAATTTCTAGTGACGCTGTAGAACCTCTTCACCAGCAGGGGGCGACGTCATCCAGACTATAACTTCAGCAGTCTACGTTCAACAAAGATACAAAGCTAAATGGATTAACGCAACACACGACATTTGAGCACTGTATTTAAGAGAAAAGAAAGAAGAAAGCTTTTTTTCGATTCACCAAATGAAAAGAATTGGAAAATTAATACTTAAGTAGTACTTAATATGGGGGGGATCAGAGGTATTATTATGGACATTCATCATTAGGCCCACAACAAAAAGGAAATACAATATGTAAAAACGGTTATCCAAGCTCACAATAGAATAGGCTATAATCTGTGTACAAAATAATAATATATATATTTTTCTTTTTGGCTGTGTAAGAAAATTAGTTTTTTATATGATTCCCTACTTGTTGAGTCGGATGTGGCTCTCACGTCTATTCAAACTCCTGCAGGTCCTCCTGAACGCATCCACACCGGCCGCCCATAGGATGGTGTTCATGGGAATCCTCGCCCGTTGCACCGCCGAGCCAATCCCTGCGCGGCTGCTGACGTCACGCCCATCGCCTATGATCGAGGATCAGTGGATCGGAGTCAATCTGGGGCTGGCTGGAGAGAGGGACAGCACGGTGCAGAGGATTTGGTCAAGCTTTTTTTAGCCGGGTTCATTCGGTCTGTTTCTCATATTCATTCCGCTTCCAAGCGTTTTTTTCTTTTCTTCCAACAGACGTTTCGGATAAACGTTGCGGTCAAAGGGATCGGGTCACCGGGTGTTTTCGGGTACATCCCTGGACCTGATGAATCGAGGGATTAACGGCTGCGCAGCGTGTTTCTGGGTCACCTGTTCCCGGGGCTTGAGAGTCCATACCTAAGCAGGACCGAACCTGGTCCTCTTTTCTTTTTGGCGTTTTGAATCCCATGCAGGGAGGCTATTTATAATGGATTGGTTTTTCATCATTTCACCATCGAAGCTTGGTTAGGAAGAGGCGGCTGCTGATCGGACTTGGATATAATCGGAATCGGTGCGCAAAGGATAAAACCAACAGACAGAGGGAATATGGCCAAACACTGTCCAGACGGAGTGGATGTGAACAAGCCCTCGGACGAGGACCTCCCGAGGCTCGCCAAGGACGAACTGGTGAGGAGGATACGGAGAGCGGAGGGCGAGAAGATGAACCTGATGGTCGAGCACGGGAATAAGATGAGAGACGTGAACCGCAGCCTACAGGTCCACCTCCACGAGATCCGGAGTCTCAAAGAGGTGAACCAGAAACTACAGGACGATAACCACGAGCTCCGGGAGCTCTGCTGCTTCCTGGACGACGACCGGCAGAAGGGCAAGAAGCTGTCCCGGGAGTGGCAGCGGTTCGGCCGCTACACGGCCAGCGTCATGTGGAAGGATTGCGGCGTTTACCAGCAGAAGCTGCAGGACCTCGAGGCCAACCAGGAGTCGCTGATGCGAGAGAACGCCGAGCTGAAGGAGATCGTGGTGATGCTGGACGAGGAGCGGAACGGAGCCGGCTCCCGGAGCTCCATCGACAGCCAGTCCAGCCTCACCAACCTCAACGGGAGTTCGGTGACGGTGCGGGACGTCGGGGACGGTAGCAGCACCTCCAGTGCAGGGAGCGCCGGGAGTCCCGACCATCACCTGCACCATCACCACCCCATGCACAGCCACAAACCGTCCGAGGGCAAGACAGCGACACTGAGGAGGTCGATGGACGACCTCTCCAGCGCTCAATTCCACAGTAGAGCCATTCCAAATGGACTGAATGGTAAGTTTTTCACTTGTTTCACGCCTTTCCGTGGAGTGCAGTGACAATGCATGACAGAGGTTTATAAAAGGACACCTGTGCAGGCATGCAGTGCATGGCTGGTCCCATAACTTATTGTGCTTTATGGACACCGTCACAAACTTAAACACACAGTATCAGGACATGCTATAGAAAGACACACACATACACACACACACACACACACACACACACACACACACACACACACACACACACACACACACACACACACACACACACACACACGCCCACACACGTAAAGGTAATAAAGGAATAAAGTGGATAGCTAGAAGTGTTGAGGTGTGTGTGTGTGTGTGTGTGTGTGTGTGTGTGTGTGTGTGTGTGCGTGTGCCATCCCAGAGGTCGTTAGTGTTTGCTCTTTGGCATGTTGAGAATCTGGACCGCGGTGTGAGCTATCTGGCTCAGAGCTGTGTGCTCCAGCTGACACACATATAGCTAGGGGCCTTAGGCACACGCTCTACACTTTACTGTCATTGGTTTAGAGAAAATGGCGGGACTTGTCACACACTTTCGTTGAGTACATGTAGAATGTGAATGTCCCCCTCACAACCCTCCAGCACTGAAAACGAATCCATCATGAAATGCCCCAACTATTTTTCTCCGTTCACATATACATACTGTAGTTCTTCTCCAGTAGAATACGTCTTAAAAAACATGTAATAATATATGAGTATATTTATACTAAATAATATATTTGATAATAACTTGGTTATTACACACATCTTCAGTCCACCTCGGGTCAGACCACTGAGGCTGGAGGAGGGGGGGGGGGGGGGAGATAGGGGTCTGGTGCCTCCCTGCTGAGCGTCGGGCACAGACAGATGGCGCGGCCGGCTAATTGCCTTAGCTCTTGGCCCGGCGCAGTCAAACCTAATGAGGATTAAGCGCTGTGAGACACCCCCCCCCCCACCCCATACCCCCACCCCCCCCCCCCACAACCCCAGGTCCACGGGTTGCAAACGATTTGGTCAGCGAGTTGAGTCTGGGTTGTGTGTTGACCTGTGTCACCTCCACCTCCGCCGTGGACCAGACGCCACCCGGGGCCTGGCGCTCTCCAGAAGGTTCTAGCATGTGACCCTCTGTGTCGCTCCACAACACCTGTGTACGCTCGCTGAGCAGGTTTGACCGCGAGCAGCAGAAAATCCTGCTGACGCTGAATTTAGACCAAAACTCAACCAAACCCCGATGTATTAGATGCAGGGATTCTTTTTCACAGTGGCACAACAACAACAACAACGAACAAACAGGAAGGTTTTGGCGACCGTAACTACGATACCGCCCATTGTGTGGGGTTTCAGCTGCACAATGGAGCTGAGTTTCATGCACCTTTTCACTTTAGCATTCCTTTATAGTGTTGCTGCACTGAAAGAGTGTGACAACACTCTTGTGACCACGACACACCCACACTGAAACCAATCCCCCCCCCCCCCCCCCCCCCCGCCACACACACACACACACACACACATGCACACACACACACACACACACACGCACACACATACACGCACGCACACAGACACACGCACGCACACAGACACACACACAGACACACACACAGACACACACACACGCACACACAGACACATACACATACACACACACACACACACACACAATGCTTGGCAACTGTCCTCGGTGGATTCGAGGTCAGTGTATGAAATCTGCCGAGTCAGATTGCACGGTGGTCTCTCTAACGTTCTGGCTGCTGCTGCTTTGCTGGTGTTTTGTGTGAAGCATTGTTAACTTGTTGGTTGACGTTTGATTGTGTTACCTTTTCGGCTATTGATTTCACTGTCCCCCGCATACAAAGCAGTTGGCCGAGACTCGTGTTGGTTGTGTTACCTTTTCGGCTATTGATTTCACTGTCCCCCGCATACAAAGCAGTTGGCCGAGACTCGTGTTGGATCTGTCCGGTGCATTTTCCTGCTCTGTCTGTCCTGGAGTCGACTCTGTGCAGAAGTAGTTCTGTCCCCCTAACAAGCAGGCCAGTGCTTAGCTACACATTAGTTGCACTTGCCCCTTCCGTCTTCTCCATTTACATTACAATGTTTGTTTGTAACATTGGTAAAAAAACCAAAACTAAATTGGCACAGCTGCAAATCTGAAACACACTTACCTAGGGCCTGCATATTACATTCTATCTGTCAATGTCCATATTCAATTAATACAATTATAATATTCTAGTTATACATTGCATCCCGGTCAGGTTATAGTTCAGATTAAACCAATAGTCTAATCAATAGTCATATGCCGTGTTTTTCCCAGGAGGTATGGCCCTATGAACATTTGTGTTTGAACAGTATGCATCGTGTTGCTGTTGTTGTTGTTGTTGATAGTTTTTTATCCCAATTGTGACCCTGAGAATCAAAATCAGCGAATAAATCAAAACACAGCAGCAGCGGTGAAGGTGGCGGCGGTGGAGCAGTCTGACACGAGGCCGAGCAGAGGAGTGATGTCCTGGGTGCTGCGCAGGGGCCCTGCAGGGCTTTACCGTTTTACTAAATCAGTCCATGGGGCCGAGGCGGATGAGGTGCCACTCTGCAGTAACTATACAGTAATATTACGGTAAATAAACAGTAGCTTACTGGTGCGACTGCTGCCAGTGCTTTACTGTGATTTTACAGTGGAAAGTTGCACATTGTAAGTCTATCGTCGTATCAGACAATCCAAAATGGTTAAAAATGTATTGGTTTTAGGCCCCCTTGATTCCATCCACACACAGATGCAATTATGCGGACACACATTAACACACATATTTCCTCCATCTGTTTCGTCAATTGCTTGCTTTTTTTTTTTAAACATTAAACATTAGTCATTGTGTGAACTGAAACTGGAAAAGCAACAACATATCTGCATTTCAGAACCTATGAGCAGCAAACGATCAGCATCGTCACTTGATAAATGACAACCATGAGTCAATTACCAAAAATCAATGCATTTTCTATATACGTGATCCACTAATGGTGTTTGAGCAATCCACTGAGGATTTCAGCCCTAGATTCAGTATAATTAAGAGCAGAGAGTCAGTTACTGGAACGTTGCCTCAAACGGAATCTGCTATTTAAAGTTCACTCTCATATAACCTGCTCGCCTCGTATCCGGTCAGCTCTAACACTCTCCTGACCTCCAATCCAGCTCCTTGATACACCTCTACCAGCTCACGAACACTCCCAGGACTCACCTGTTGAGTAGCTAAAGCGCCTCTTTGTCGCGTGTGAAACGACAGAGAACAAGTCTGAGGATTGTCCCTTTTTCACTGAAATTCTCGGAGAACCTTTCATAACTGAAATCAATGGGCTGCGATCAGGGAGAACTAGTTAATCCGGTGTGTCTGGTGACGGTCAGAGGAATGTTGTTGTTTGTGTGTCCTACTTATCAGTTTGTTTAAGAAGGTGAGAAGATCACCTCACCCTTACCCTATCTTATCCTCCTCTTCAATGGCAGCTCACGGAGCTGTGATCATCATCATCATTATGGAGTCGCATGGTCTGCCATGTTTGGGCCAAATACAGCATGTTGAGTTTGACCTGTGGCTTGTGAGGCGATTAGAAGGGCTTACTGCACTCTGAGTTTGATTTACTGTAAAGGGAAATAACAATCATTGCGTGCTGATGGATCTGATGTATTTTTATAATTAATTATGGCAACGAAAAAAGAGATTTAACTGGTATAAATGAAAAATGAATAAACAATGAATAAATAGGCGTAACCCCCCCCCCCGCCCCCTCCCTAGCCAACCCCCTCCCTTTTCTTTGGGTCTTGCTGATTGAAAAAATAGATTGTGTGACTCTGGGGCCCGTGGGGCCCCTCTCAGGAGGCCCATTGTTTCGCGCCAAGGTCCCTGTTGTGTCACTCAGTATCTGTGCCCTGCTTCCCAGCCCCCCCCCCCCCTCCCTCCCCCCCCCTCCAACAATCTCCATCCCAGCCCAGGACCCCCCTCCACAAACTGTGTGTTATTATCAATGGGCCCTCTCTTTCTCTGCCTGCCGCTGATTTACTCCTGCCTCATTCTAGTTCTGGCCGCCTGTCAAACTCAGCTCCTCCCATTCACTCTCTCTTTCTCCTCTTGCACTCCTGCTTCATCTCTACGTCTCTCCCTCCATATCCAATATCATGAGCACTTGTACACTATGTATATTTATAGTGTGTAAGTGCTCATGCATTCCTAATGCACAACCTTTGCTGCTTGGATTCGACATAATGTTGTTTTTCTGTTTTCGTTTTTCGTTTTTTTCTGTCACCTTATTTGGGTCAACATCTTAAGTTACTCTGTGCCCTGTGCCCACTAGGGTTCAGTGTGATAAAGAAAAGAGAGCGAAAGGTTATCACCAATCCAAACGCCCCCTCCCACTTACCATACACCAACACACCCCCTGCTGTCGCTGATAAGAGCCTCGCTGACAGCAGTGACCATCCACAGGCACAGATGAGAAGGGACAAAACACACACAAACACACACGCACGGGCACGCACATGCACGCACACGCATACACACGCACAGTAAGCATGGAAAGACCAGTGTTGACCTCCCAAGCGGTCAAGGACCAACTCTTCCACGTAACCGCCCTCCTTCCTTTGCCTCCTCCTGACTGTCTTAACAAAGGAAACCATATGCAGCAAAGCAAGAACAAAGGAAACAGACTTCCTTTAAAAACACACACACACACACACACACACACACACACTCGCACACACACACACACACACGCACAGCCCTAACAAAACACAGGCTACCAGCCCAGTGAGTCTCCTCACAGCTGGCTCTCAGCTGTTATCACAAATAAGTTCATAAAAGGAGGAGCATAGGTTTGAATCGACTGCCCCTTATCGTTTGTGCTTGCCTGCATTTTTCAAATGCTCTTCTGCCACTTGAAGTTCCGTCTCAGCCTGGGCCATGTGACTTCTTCAAATGTCGCAGCGTGTGTGTGTGTTTGAATTTGAATTTCACAATTTAAGTCCAGCCCTCTGTCAACGAAAGGGTGATTTTGGTGTTTTGGTTTCACCTATTGAACGGCCTAAACATACTTACATTTGTTACATCTGTTCCATTTTGTCTGCAGTTGCAGTTTTTTTTTCACAGAGCTAACTTTGTGTTCTGTATGTATGAATTACGTTTTGACGAGTCAATGAATCAATGCACAGAGTTATCAACACAGTGGGCCATTGCACTGCTCTCATTTTGGGATGATTTTATAATCGTGATGAGCAAACATTTGAACTTGTTCATAACAATTAACATTACACAACAGTGCAAATAACATGATGTTTGACCCCACACGCACGCACGCACACACACGCGATCGACCGCTTTCGCCTTACAACGCAAGGTGCTTCAGGTGTTTACCCCTGCGTGCGTTGCCCCGCCCCGTCACCTCGCGTTGTAAATCCCTCCCCGCTGTGATCTGTGAGCCTAATGAGGAAGTCAATATGAACTGGGTGAAGGCACGTCGCCAGGCCAGGGTCCACCCTCTCGTTTGCCCGTCCATCCTGAGACGTACACGGTCGTTGCCTGCGCCGCACGCCACCCCCCCCCCCCCCCCTCCCCCGGC
>NC_140287.1:3430744-3484321 GCF_964030765.1 Micromesistius poutassou
TTTTAGCCACTTCATGCCACAATCGTCTGGTTGTATGTCCTGAATGCAGCAGGTGGCTTTCATTTTGTAGGGACTTCTGTTATGTCAAGCTATGTATTAGCCTACTGTAGGCAGCTTTTACAAAATGAGCAGTCATGATTTGAAGGTAAGAAAGGTCCACTTGATTTTATGACAGTCAACTTGCCCTTGTATTTTGATTAAAAAAACGATATATATATATATATATATATATATATATATATATATATATATATATATATATATATATACACACACACACATGTACAAACAATATTTTTGAAGAAGTTACCTTTTAGGCTAACAACTATTCTATTATAACTAATTACTTTTTTATTTGATGATTTCATGTTCGAAGCACAATAGTTGTTGGACTTTTTTATTTTTCATATGCAAATACACTGCTTCTTTTGTCATTGTAAGGTGTGGATTTAAACCATATGAATGCTAATATTGTCCTTGTGACACATGGTAGGGCATAATGTAGTTATGTAAATATACCTGCTCTCCAATAGATAACGAGGGAATAGCATGCGTTTCTACATTTTTCTTTTTCATAAACTATGTAGCTTTAAATTTAGGTATTTTAGAAATGTATGCAATATGAAAAAATAACCCATTTTTAGAACACTTTGAAATAATAAAAATGAATAATTTCTATGTAAAGCTCATGCATTGGAGTGATGTTTTGGACGTGGATGTGCTCACGAACCATTCAATTTAAAAGTTAAATGGCCATTTGGCAGAAATCCGTGACCAAATCCAAATTTATTTAAAAGGCTAGGGCTCCTTCTAGTGGTAGATCTACGGAATAACGCGAACAGGTTTTTACCACAAGCGTTATACAGGAAAAAGTCCATTTCGCATCCATTATGCACCACAATATAACGCACAATAAAGCTAAATTACTGGTTGACTTCCCGATTGACCCATGAGGGATTTTCCAATTGATTCAGTTTAATTTTGTGTAGAGAGAAAAGGAAATATTTCGATATTGCATTTTGTTTGTTAAAGTGCTACTGTACAGCAATAAAAAGAGCAAAGAAAACAGACAACCCAGCAGAATTTAAGTTAAAAAAAAAGGTTTTAATAGCATAAGCATATTTGAAAGTCGTAAATGATCCTTGCACCAATAAACAAAAGTATCACATGTAAACAATGTTCTTTTCAAAAACAATATTCTTTCAAAACCAAACCTAGTACAAATGGTACTACATTCTTACTGGGAGGGATAAAAAAGGTGGCCCATCCTTGGCCAAACATAATTTGGCAAGTATTTCAGTTTAAGAAAATGGTATGGCATATTTTAATTATTCTGAAGAATTAACATAAATAACGAAAAAATATATTCTGGGGGAATGGAAAATGAATGACCTTTATTGTCTACAGTGCTTGAGCTACAACTTTAAGGCTAGTCAAAACAGTAAATCCATGTGTACTAATAAAACATTCTAAAACAAACGCCATTGTACATAAACTTAGCCTGGAAATCCAAACCCACATCTAGAAAGCTGTAGGGGCTGCCAACGAGTTCTGAAAATGGCCCAACTCGAGGGGCGGCACCAAGCATGCATTTGAAAATATCACTACACGCAATTGGATGACACTACGACCAATCAGAAGAATACAAGGAGTGACGTATCCAGACCAGCAGAGCTAACCAATAGATAAGACTCTTGCCGTATCCGGTCGGTAAAAAAGCAACGCTTTTGGCCTGCCTATATCAGATACACCGATGTGATTGGTTAATATTCTGGGCCAGGAGATTCGGGGAGTGAGTATATTGCTCGTTCACAGAGTGACTCGCTGAGCAAATTCAAACTGTCCTCTCGCGAGAACTCTGGATTTCCAGGGTAACATAAACTAGCATTCAAAACTACAATGTGGAAACACCCGTAAAAAAATAACTTATGAACGATGAATAAAGTGTGAAACCTGCTATGTGGTCCAAACCCAATGGCCAGCTGCTTTACCGGCACACAGCAACACAGAACCGTAACACCAAACGATATTCACAGACGAAAAAACACTTTGTTCTGGATAGCCCATCATGCATTGCAGCAATAATAAAAAAAAAGCAACCTGGAAAGTTGAGGTAAAATGTAAAGTGAAACGCCAGCAAGAGCAACAGGGCGAGGACAATCGCGTGCCTTGAACCTTGGCACAAAGTGTGTGTGTGTGTGTGTGCGTGTGTGCATGTGTGTGTGTGTGTGTGTGTGCGTGGTCCTGGTTCCACAGGGCTCACCTCATCCAGGCGCCCCGGCTCATCCCGCCCGGGGGCGGCGGCGGCGGCGGCGGCGGCGGCATGCCGGGGGGCATGCCCGGCGGTGGGGGGGCGCCCCCCTGCTGCCCGTACCCCGGGATGCCGTGGGCCAGGCCCATGTGGCCGTGGGGGGGCGGCGGGGGCATGCCGTAGCCGTGGCTGTACGGTGGGGGCGGCATCGGCGGCGGCGGGTACGCGGCGTTGGGCGGGGGGCCGTGGTAGGACGCGCCCCCCTGCGGCGGCGGCGGCGGGGGTCCGGAGGAGGAGGGCGGGTAGGCGTGGCTGTGGTAGCCCAGCGGGGGAGGGGGATAGGCCTGGGAGGGGGCAGGGTAGCCGCCCCCGCCTCCACCGCCTCCGCCGCCGCCGCCGCCAACGCCGCCGCCGCCGCCGCCGCCGCTCCCGTCCGGGGTCATGAGGGACTGCAGGCTCTGGAAGCCCTCGCCCGACATGTAGGAGCTGGAGGTGGGGATGCCCATGATGTAGGCCGCCTGGGAGGCCTGGCCGGGGGGCGGCGGCGGCGGCGGGGGCCGGTGGGGGAGGGGCGGGGGCTGGTGGGCGGGGCCGGCGTGGGCGGGGGGCGGGGGCTGGTGGGCGGGGCCGGCGTGGGCGGGGGGAGGGGGCTGGTGGGCGGGGCCGGCGTGGGCCGGGGGAGGGGGCGGCGGGGGCGGGGCCGACGGGGCCAACGGGGCCTTAGCGGCGTCCGGCGGGTTGGAGGGAGGGGGGTCGGGCTCGCGGGGCGGCGGGTACGAGGGCGGGGGCTTGTGTTCTGTGTGAGGGGGGAGGGACAGAGGACATGTGGTTACATACTTATTGTGAACATACATTTTTCAATGGTCATTCCCACTCTTTTCCTCTTTAAAATGATACTTTAGATTCTGGATTTGTATTATCATGGTTTCTCATTCTTCAGCAGAGCAACTGTGACCAACTGTCTGCAGTCCTGACTCCCTACAATGAGCCTCACTCTTCAACAGTTGCTTCCGAGCATGCGGGAATTCCGGGAGGGAAGGGAATTCCGATAGCGGGATATTCTCCTCGCCTCCTCATGTTGTTGTCGTATGTTATTTTTCGTACATAGCTAATAGGACGTAAGAATACGGAAATGACAGTGCGGTAGACTACCTAATAATAACTCTAAGACCCATGACTCATCCCAGTTGCAATATTCAAATCAAATCGGATACAAACAAAAGGCTTGATCCTCGTCATAAAGCGTGTGTATGAGTGCGTGAGCGGGTGAGTGTGTGCGTTTTATAGCATATCCCATTATTCACACCTTGACTATGAATGTCACCTTGCTGAATATTAATGGCCTACCCAAGCTGTTGTGTGAAGCCCTTGACGTTAACTCAGGGCCACACAGGGCCGTTTCTCACCGGCTGGAACCTGTTGTGCAAACAAGTGTGTCTAGACTCTAGACACCTTGCGTCATACGACACATTCAACGAGGAAAAAGAGAAGCCCTGACGACGAGCCCGCTCAGTGGCCCCCACACATCCGTTAACAGTTTGATAAGAAGCATTAAGTGGTAAGTGGGTGAACGGTGAGGGCCCCTTTGGCCGGTCACGGAGCAACACGGAGATAGCGACAATGCAGTCCTTCCAGACGTTAGCAACACGTCGCTGGTCTCTGCGGCGGCTTTGTGTCGACTAATCGCCGATAGTTGGTCGAGCAGGGAACGGGCGTAGTGTTTTGTTCTCAACAGACTAAAGTGAGAAGAAAGTGAATGCACGCGACAAAATCCTATCAATGTGTCTTCAGTTCTTTGTAATTCACCAACTGCTTTTTCAGCTGATTTTGCCACATCCTTTTCACATGTATTGCTCTTTCAAACTAATTTTCAATGGACACGCGTTGGGTCCATGAACATTCAAGGTTGGGAAGCGTTATACTGCCCCCTTGTGTACATGTCGATTTGTGTCGAAAGTGTAAATGCAGGCAGCTCTGCGAAGCTCCGCGTTGGAGTCTCTGAGTGGCAGCGAGGATCGTCGCGAATGTGCCGTACGTAGACCTGTAACGTTCAGCATCATAGAGGTGGGTCAGGTCCCGGGTCAGGTCCCGGGTCAGGAGGCTACTGACCTGGGGGCGGCTGGGCAGCGGGCATCGGAGGCATGGGGGGCTCCAGGCGAGGGACCTTGGCAGCAGAGAGCTCTGAGGAGCCGAGACGACGAGTCAGAAACACATCACGTCAAACTGTTGAGTTGACAGGACGGGCAAATGGACCAAGACAGTGGACCGGACTGTGTGAAGCGTAACATGAAGACAAGCAGATTGTGTGTCTGTTTGATGTTAAATTACCTGCAGCCTTGCTTTCTTCTTTAGGAGACGGCTAGAAAGACGAAAAACAAATGTGATGAGATGAAGATCAGGACAGAAGAGGGTCACTTGCTTATGATCACAGGTTGAATCCGTGGCGTTTTATCGCCCGTCGCGCAGCTATGAAATGAAATGCTGAAGCTCCGCAAGCAGTGTGCAAACTGCACGTCCACACCATTGTTAGGGCCAAACGGCCACTATAAGTGCCATGGTTGCGCGTGTTCCACTGTTCGCGTGCTTCACGTTGACTACAACGCCCGCTTAACAGTGCTGACATCACTGTGTACCTCACACACACACACACACACACACACACACACCTGGGCTCTCTTCAGTTGCCTCGGGGGGCTGGTCTGTGACGACGGCTTCTTGGCGAGCTGGGGGGCCGGGGAGGGCGGGAGGAGGGCCGGGGGCGGCGGAGGCAGCGCCTGGAGCTGGAGCTGCTGGGGGGCGGCGGGGCTGGACGGCGCCGCCTTCTCCAGCGCCGCCGAGCCCGGCCCGCTGGCCCCCGCTGGCCCGGCGCCCGGCGGCATCTGCTGCTTGCCCTGGGAGTAGAGGTCCAGGATCTGGTGGCAGATGTCTGTCGGATGGGGCCCAGTGTAGAGAGAGAGAGAGAGAGAGAGAGACACAGAGAGACAGAGAGAGAGACAGAGCACGAGACAGAGAGAGAGAGAGAGAGAGCGCGAGAGAGAGAGAGAAGGTGAGGAGGGTAGTGCTGTAGCTATTGTAGTCCACAAAGATGGAAAACAAACAGTTTAAACTGATATCTTATGGAGCAACCATTAGGGGGCGGATGGCTGGAGCAGCCAAAGGGATACCGAGTTGAACAGTATCTTGGTAATGGAATGGGGCGAGCCTCTGATGAGAGGTAAGCTATCCACATAAGCCGTCTATCTTTTAATCAGTCAATAATAGATGAATAGTGCAAGATGCCCAGGGGAACACTGGACTAGGAGAGGTGGCAGAGAGCTCAGATTAACATTTGAAGCGGTGGGTATATTATTCATACAGCCGTATCGTTTCCTTCCCAACAACAGTTAAACGTTAGAACAGAACCGTCCCGTACCGTACCTTCCAGCACCTCCATGGGCACGTCCTGGACAAACTGTTCCCACCAGCGCCGGGACGACTGCTTGGCCGTCCACTCCTGGATGTCGAACTTGCAGAGGCGTCCGGCCAGGTACATGACGGCCACGGCGATGATCTCTGGCTCCCACTGCAGCGACAGCATGGTGCACAGGCTGCAAGGGGACACAGGGGGGTGTGTGTGTGTGTGTGTGTGTGTGTGTGTGTGTGTGTGTGTGTGTGTGTGTGTGTGTTATCGTCATTGATGGTTGGGGTATGTCAGATGTTCATTTTTTGTTTGAAATGTAATGCCGCCCCCCTTACACCGCTAGAGGCATACAGTCTACAGGCATAAAGCGACAACTTTAAAAAAAACCTGAAACCAATGACATCAAGAGGGGGTTTTGAACATTCACCTTGAAAAACATGTGATTAGGGCCTAGCAAAGCAATCCCCCCAGGAACAAGCCCATACAAGGGGTTAGCTAGCGAGGATGCACAAGACACACACATGTACAGGTATAACAGGTATAACAGGTATAACAGGTATAACAGGTATAACAGGTATATAGGGATAAGTACCTGTCATTCACAAAGGTCCACGCCATCTGCACTAGCTTCTGTACCTTGTTCTTATCACCTGCACAGAGCAACAACATACATCAATTACCCAACAAACAAAAGACACATCTAATCTAATGTTGTACCAAAAACGATACGAGCAAATGACTCTTTAGCGCTACTGCATTGCTTTCCTTGAGTTCCATTTTCAGATCTGATTGAATTCATATTTTGGGAATATTTTTAATTTGAAATTGTAATAAACTACAACCGCTAACGGGGCGTACCTTTGAGCTGCTTGGCGTAACGCAACAGGAACTGGTAGGGGTGCTCCACCTGCAGATCAAACTTGATGGTCTGCAGGAGGATGCGCTCTAGCACCATGACCTCCTCCTGGACACAGCAGAGGCCACAGCGTTATTACATTACTGTCCTTGGTAAAACGGACACGTACCCAAGATGCACTCTGCATCCCGGTCGTATATTCCATGACGTGATGGTTCGTATTCCGTCACACTACAGTCGGAGTGACATGTTGTTTCGACCACTCGTTCTGCTCACTCTGACCGCTTGCGATCAATCATTTTTCTGTGAAAATGTATTTTAGCAGAAACACACCATAATAAACTTTCTAGTGTCTTTCTATTTCTTTTTTCTATTGAAAACACAGATGTGCATCACCTGTATTACACAGTGATCTATCATTTCAATATGTATTTAATTTAATTTCAATATCATTTCAATATCATTTCAAATAAAATCTGTCATAGGATGCCGATAAATGAAACTTTTCTATCAGCCCGATCCGTGTGATTGAGAACCTTGAGGCCACGCTGATTCACCCACCTTCGGATCGTCCCCGAACTGAGCGAATTGGATGTCGTTGAGCAGGCTGCGGGCCGTCTTGATGATGTCTTTGCACTTTTTGGGGGTTTCCTCCACTTTCCCGGCTAAGAAGAGGCAGCATCCGCCCGTCACCTGCAGAACCAAAGCAAACCCTCAAAGCAGGGCATTGTAGACCGTTTCAGTTCGAAAACTAAACTAATGAATGGATATTAAAATGTAAATACGGAGCGGAACTAGGACGGCATTTTAATCCTCATCAAAAATATTTGTTTCACTGTTGTTTTTTGTCTATGATTATTGGCTTACTAGCAAGCTCACATGCTTAGAATAATAAACAAAGTCTAACCAATTGCATTATGCAAAATGTTGTTGTCACATTCACAAGTGATACGGGAAACATACTTACATATCTTGGGAACTGCTTGAATGAGTGGAACATGTAAAAGCGGTGGAAGTAAATGATGCCAGTGGCCAGTGTGTCATAGTGGCTGGTGACAGGGTGTTAGGGAACATCAGATGTGGTCAAAATGTGCACAACGCTCGTTTACTGCAAATCGGGGTATACCAGAGCCCGTCTACGGACACGGATACGGATACGGATGTTCATATTATACATTCTCTGTTATACTCAGATAGCATCATCCACGTTAGTAATAAGCGAGTAATGATCCAATCATACACATTCATGGTGATTCCCAAAAGGATACAGTCCTAGCCGGGTGCCCACGTCGAAGATGAACCGCGCACCTTCTCTCCGGTACCTGGCCTCTACCGCAGGGTCGAGTCCCTCTGACTGGGACGGGGTGTGAGCCAGGTCCCGTTTGTCCCAGTACCAACATGGTTTGATGTGATCCAGACCTGCAGACTGGTTCACAGGAATGGGATTCTCTCTGATATTTTTCATGTACCGATGAGTTTAAATCCGAGCCTACACGAACGAAATGACTCTTCTAGCTGACCAGGATGGCTGCTCCGCAATGATGATGCTGATGCTGATTCAATTAAAATATAACGCTAGCCCCTTACTGCCCATTCATACGCTTATGAACATAGGCAAAACAAAGATGAATTACTTAAAATGTAGTCCGCAGACTGCCCGCTAGCAATTAGCTAGATGAAAACATTCAACAAAGAACTACAAACAGTACGCGCAGACGGATTTTGCGTTGCTGTTCCGCACGGCGTTCGAGCCAATGATTGACATATCATTCAGCGAATCACGTCAGGAAACACATCGCCGTATAAGGAAATGTCACCGAGACAAAAGTACAGGTCCAATCAGAAAGCACTTTTGATTTGTTTTGTATTGTCGCACTTGGCCAACTAGACATCGCTTATTTGTATGTATGCCAAACAAAAAAGGCTTACATTTGCACAATTATATAATATAAATCCACAGTGTCCAGTAGCCAAACAGATTCAAGATATCCATATATTTGTTTCTGACATTTATTTCTCCTCCAATCAAAACGGACATACTTCTACAGTAGGCGTGGTTTTTTAATCAAGGTAGGTTTCACGTCAGAATCGTATGGAGTGCGAAGAAGGTTGAATTCTACTGCCACTCTCAGTTGTACAAGGTAATAATAACTTAATTACAGAAGCGTGCATTTTGGCAGTCCGTTAAAGCGTTAACCTCACGTTAAATTATTCGCATGTTGCATCATTTAACTTAATACGCAGTTTACAGTGCGATATACATATATATATGTAGTTGCTACTTAGCAAGTTAGCCTAATCATCCAGCCCACCAGATTAGCGACGTTCTGACTCGGTTCCCTTATGAAACTCTTCGGTGATCCTTTTATCACTTGCCAAGTAAGCTTGCTAGCATTTAGCACAGGCAGAACACATCCTGGCGATCGGCGTGTGCTGTCGTTAGCTAGGTCGTTCCCCTCACACCGTTACGTTTCCCTGCGAAAATATGAATGGTCTCGGCCCAAATGGGGCGGCATGTGTCTCAGGAGGTAGAGCGGGGTTGGCTGGTAACGGGAAGGTTGCTGGTTCGATCCCCGGGCTCCTCCTAGCTGAGTGTCGGGGTGTCCCTGAGCGAGACACCCTCACCCTGACTGCTCCTGACGAGCTGGCTGTCGCCTTGCATGGCTGACTCCGCCGTCGGTGTGTGAATGTGTGTATGAATGGGTGAATGCTAGGCAATAATTGTAAAGAGCTTTGAGTGGGCACTGGTTAGAAACGCGCTGTATAAATGCAGTCCATTTAAAAGCCAGACTACTAGTTGGTGTAGCTGTACCGAGTCCTGGTCCAATGACATGTCTTGATCAACAGGCGTGACTGCTCCGTGAGCACCCGTCCTGGTTTGAAGCAAAACAGGCTCAAGACCTCTGCAAATAACTCTCTGGAAGTTGGAGAAGGAGCAAGGGTAACGTTACTAGGTTGGCCTTTTCCTGTTTTGGGCCGACGATTGGCCGACTGCTTGGATCGTATTGTTTATTCTTATTTCTAAACATTCCAACGTTCGTCTATTTACATTTATTAATATAAATGGTACACCGAGTTACATAATTACTTCTAGCTAGCTGTGTATAAAATCTGAGAAAGGTTTGGACTTTAATGCTGTGATTGAGAGCCCAGTTACACACACACACACACACACACACACACACACACACACACACACACACACACACACACACACACACACACTGTGTGTGATTTTATGCAGGCATCTTTTGGTGTCAAGCCTGCATGTTAATCTTTCTTACATCAACAAATAAGTGCAAGACATGATTCTTGCACTTAGTTGACAGCCAGCTGTCTAGATTGAATCTCCGCAAAATAGAGAGCGTTGAATTATCTCTGAGTTATGGTACTGCCTGTTGGTAGGAGCAGCTGTCAACCGCACTGACCTCCCACACACCCCCCTTGGCCAAGCTGTGAATCCCCAAATGCAATGATTATTTTTGCTCTCGGCAGCCACAAGTCACTAGTGTTCTTGTGTACGAAGAATCAAGCTCTGGATGCAAAGCTATAGAAGTGGGACAACCAGTCCTACCACGTGGTGAAAAATTGCCCGAAGCACATTCTTTGTAGTGTACATTCTCAGTCGTGAAAGGAACAGGAGGGCAGTCAGGCATACATCAGCACCGCATACCTACACTCGGTCAAGGAGTGGTGTGGTGTCTGGGCTGGCAGCTGGTGTGTGTGCGGGGTTGAGAACAAGGAACGGCAAAAGTGAGGAAGACTCCGAGCACAAACATTAGGGCCGCTGGTGGGGAAATTGAGTGGACCCCCTGGTCTAGGGTCCATTGGACACCTGGGCTATTTTAGAGCCACTTTATAGCAGTGCTTAAGCCACAGGCAGGGCTCTCATTTGGTAATGGAGGGCTTAGAGCAATCTGTCAGCGACCCATTGTGGTGGTAAAAGGTTGTTTTGTTTTGTGACTGAAAGCAACTGTGCTAGGTTTTACGTTTTTTTTTTAGTTTTTTTTTTACTTCTGACAAAGTATTGTCTGTTGACTGAATGTCGTGACAGCTATTTCTGGGGGATGGTAAACCAGGCCCAGTCACCCAACACTAGCTACATCTGCTTCCTGCGCAGCCTTCTGGGTAACAGAGTCATAGCGAGGGCACAGGAAAATTAGATCCTGCACTTGTTTTCCATCTACTAATGAGTTAGTAGGGCTGGCTGCCTGGAATGGTGTACCTATTCCCTTTCAGCTTGAGTGTGTGTAGCCTATATGTTGAATCCAATACATTTCCTTAAGGTCTAGGTATTTATGTATGATTACATGAAGTCCATCTTTGGGACTTATCAATCCATTTTACTGCCCTCTATTGGCCAATTATATAATTACAAAAAACAAATAGGTGATCTTTTGTTTGGTAAATAATGATTATGTAATATGTACCCTATTGACAAAATCCATTGCCACAGTATTGAAAAAAACAAAAAACATCTATTAAGTGATGATTCTAATGTTGGTTCTTAAGTTGTTACTTCTAAAGTGAAGTGAGGATGTTTTGAAAAAATATATATTTATTTGCTTGTCAATACAGTATTAAGTAATTATTTATGAAATTAAGTAAAAATGTATTATATTTTTCAGTCATACGTCTATTATAAGCCTTGAGTTAAAGATTAATGACATGATTAATGATTAATGACATTAACAAAACATTGGTAAACATTTGGATGATAATAACTGCTATGTAAAAGGATCCCTATATTCTAGTGTCCACCCAGATGTGCGATGCATAGATCAGCCTACCAGCCTATAGATTGAACTATACCAACTGGTAGGCTGATCTATCCATCATACATCTGGGTGGACCTTTGTGAGGTCGCTAGAGGGTAGATTATGAGATGGCTTGTAATGGCTAATCAATATCCCACCTGGTGTCAAAATAGAGGCCCTTTAACAAAGCACATATTATTAATCTACAAATGTATATTAATGTCTTGTTAACGATCTGTTCATCATTAACTAAAGGCTTATGAATGGATGTTTTGCCATTGACATGACTCATGACTGAACGTTCATAAAGTCTTATTTTATTTTTTATTATACAATACGTTTTACCTTTCTAATAAAAGTAACATGTCAGTAATGGTGCCGTACTGGTCCCCTTCCCAGCCCAGCCTCCAGACTGCATCATGGGGAAGAAGAGTCGAGTGAAAACCCAGAAGTCCGGCACCGCAGGAGCCGCCACGGTGGCGTCCCCCAAGGAGATGATGAGCTTCGTCTCCGAGCTTCTGCAGTGTACGTCCGAGCTCGCTCTCCTTTACATTTAGAGCCTTTAGCAGACGCTTTTATCCAAAGCGACTTACAACAAGTACATTTGTCCGAAGAAGGGGAAACAACAATATATCGCTGTCAATACAGTAAGGATGTTCACAGAAGCAAGTGCAAAGCACTAACAATCGCTTAACCCATTCCCCGTATTCAACAAAGGTAGCTCGGATAAGATGCTACATAACTAAGACATACAATAAGAGCGTACATTAAGTGCCAGGACCAGCAACATACAATAAGCAGGAGGGGTGGGACTATGCAGAGTCTAGGTGAACTCTGAACAGGCTCTCCATCTCTGCGCCGACCTACCGCCAATATGTTTTCAAATGCAGCCGTGTCTTCATCATGGCTTGCATGGGGAAGCCTTTGCAAGGCTTTGTATTCTCAATATTACTTCTTCTTCTTTTAAAAGTGCGTTTTGGCAGCTTAATCAGCTACTGCACATAGGTAACAATGTCTTCCATTGCTACTTAATTCTTCTCTCTGTTCTCCATGACATTAAACTGTCTTGAACACAAAACACCCAAAACCCACAGGATTTGTGCCAGAGGGCTGATTACCCAACACTTTAACTGTATCTATTTCTGGCACATCTAGTATGCCAGAGAGCTATTACTTCCCCAGGAAGGGAAAGACTCTTGCTGATCTTGCTTGTGTCTTCTTTGTCATAACGTTGTGCGTTGTGCTCTGTGCAGTGTGTAGCAGCACAGCGCCCTCCCCAGGTAAGGAGTGGGAGGAGTATGTTCAGATCCGCGGCCTGGTGGAGAAGATCCGCAAGAAGCAGAAGGGTGAGTCTCTGTCTCTCTCTCTCTCTCTCTCTCTCTCTCTCTCTCTCTCTCTCTCTCTCTCTCTCTCTCTCTCTCTCTCTCTCTCTCTCTCTCTCTCTCTCTCTCTCTCTCTCTCTCTCTCTCTCTCTCTCTCTCTCTCTCTCTCTCTCTCTCTCGCTCAGCAGTCTACATTCAACAAAGCTAAAGCTAAACGGATTAACATAGCACACGACATTTGAACACTATATTTTAGAAGAAAAGAAGAAGAAGAAAGCTTTTTTTCTCGATTCACAGGTATTATTATGGACATTCATTACGACGGTTCATCATTAGGCCCCGCAAAAAAGAGGAAATAAAACATGCTGAAAAGTGATCCAAACCGCGTGTGCGCGCACGTCCCCTTCCTCCAGGAGTGTCGGTGCAGTTTGACGGCAACCGGGAGGACTCCTTCCCCGAGCTGATGGCCTGGGCCCAGGAGTGCGGGGCGTCCTGCGAGGGCTTCGCCGTGTCCAGCTTCGGGGAGGAGGGCTACGGCCTGCGGGCCACCCGCGACATCAAGGTGCGCTCAGGAGCCAAAAGGGACTGTAGGATTTCTCGCCCCCCCCCCCCCCCCCCCCCCCCCCCACCTTTCTTCCAACGTACTGCATGAGCCCGCGGTATGGAGAGGGGGCGTCTGACGCCCTAAGCCCTAAGCCCACCTCATCCTGTGTTTGCCGCGGGGATTCCGACCAAGGAAACCGTGTTTGTGACCCTGGCCGTGGATTATGAGCCATGTCACGCTCACAGAATACCTGTGACTCTCATACGCCGATATGTCGGGTCAGGTTTATTCCCTCCCCATTGGGTCCCTCCTGTAACGCGTGACATGATTTAATGTCAAAACGCATGGGAACCAAAGGAGGATTCATGTTGGGGGTTTGAATCATGCATTTCAGATGACCACGTTTCTCATGGAGCCTGAGCTAGACACTGTTGTTGTTGTTGATGTTTCTGCTTATAAACTCCTGCGCATTTAATGTGGTTCAACATACGTGTGTGTGTGTGTGTGTGTGTGTGTGTGTGTGTGTGTGTGTGTGTGTGTGTGTGTGTGTGTGTGTGTGTGTGTGTGTGTGTGTGTGTGTGTGTGTGTGTGTGTGTGTGTGTGTGTGTAGGCAGAAGAACTCTTCCTGTGGATCCCCAGGAAGATGCTGATGACTGTGGAATCTGCCAAGAACTCTGTTTTAGGTGAGTCCCGCGGGCACCTATCAGAGACACATGCCAGCTCACCCAGCCACAATAGCCCGTTAAATGTGCTCATTAGATCACATTCAGGCTATTTAGGATGCTCAGTACAGTAACTTGGCAGTATTGGCAAAGTAACAAGAGAACAATGGGCAAACAAGGCAGTTTCAGTCCAATTTCACGGTCCATTTCAACATTTTTGGGACACAACAATAGTTTGGTGGAGTTCTACTAGCAGTTCCCATTTTAATTACCCTTTAATGACTGCATCACGTAATTGCCAAAGAATCGGCTTCCTCTCTAGCACTTAAGACCTCTCTAACATCGGAAAGCCAAAGGAAACTAATTGTAGTTTTCCTATGATTAGTAGCTGCCAATTGTATCACTTAATTTCTGACAAATTGCAACGACAACTTAGATGGGAGGGGGTAGCGGATTATTAAAAGGTACTACGAGATGAAGGAGTTACTTGGAGAGAAGCTTTAAGAAAAGGAATACGTTAATAAGTAATGCATAATCATAATATAATATATAATAAAACTAATAAAACGTATTAAAAATAATTACAAAAAAAAAGTTTAAAATGGAGAGAAGAGACAGAGGCCATCTGGGTTGCTGTGGGGCGAGGAAGGGAACCTGGAAGAGGTGACTCACAATAAGAGAGTGTAAATATAGCGTTGATTGGATAACCTTATTCCACATGAACATATACCGGTGATGAGGGGGCGATACAGGTTTTTCTTCCGGCTGGTTCCTGAAAACGTGTGGGTCAATCCGCAGCTGTTTTATTGGTACACCAGGAACACAGCCTCCTCCGGGTCTCAGAGTATCAGCACATAAACATCACAGGGGCCAGGCTTCTGCCACTTTATGCTGCTCTGGGTAGCAGGATTCAATAGACTCTGACAAGGGAGCATACATTGGCAGAACAATGTATATAACTACCCTGTCAAAAAATGCTACCTTATGTGTTTGGTAGCGTATTTGATCTGTAGACCAATCGCCTCTATCAAACGATGCTCCCACTACAGAATCACGTTATTTTACACCGCTACTCACTCCATGTGCACTGTAGGAATATGGGGAGAATATTTTTGATACTGTATTATAAAAGTCTTCTTTATTGGAGATTTCAGGGGTACAGTATGTGTATTTTACACCAGTACTACACCGGGGATCAATAGTGTCGTCATGCGCATGCGCAGAACCACGAGGTAGCACAATTTGATAGGTAGCATAAATTGACAGAACACCCGGTACCCTGGTGTCGTATCCCGGTGTCGTATCCCGGTGTCGTATCCCGGTGTGCTGATACCCACACGATGTCCTCTGTGGTGCTCCAGGCCCGCTGTACAGCCAGGACCGCATCCTGCAGGCCATGGGCAACGTCACGCTGGCCCTCCACCTGCTGTGTGAGCGGGCCAGCCCCTCGTCGCCGTGGCTGCCCTACGTCAAGAGCCTGCCGGCCGACTACGACACGCCCCTCTACTACGAGGAGGAGGAGGTGCGCCACCTGCTGGGCACGCAGGCCGTGCAGGACGTGCTGAGCCAGTACAAGAACACGGCGCGCCAGTACGCCTACTTCTACAAGGTGGTGCAGGTAAGAGACGGCAGCACGCGCGCACGCACGCGCGCACGCACGCACGCACGCACGCACGCACGCACGCACGCACGCACGCACGCACGCACGCACGCAAACGCACGCACGCACGCACGCACGCACGCACGCACGCACGCACACGCACACGCACACGCACACGCACACTCATACTCATACTCATACGAGATTAGGAAGCGGTCACAGAGTTGTAGTGTGTGTGTGTATATTGGATGGAAAAAGGTGGCATCGAGTTCCTCCTGTGCGGTTTCAGAAAGGGTTCCTCTGTCTAGAGTTGCGGAGGCTTGCAGCCGTGTTTTACGTTGCAATGTGTTTCACAATTGATCCCTCCCTGCCAGAATAGTCAAACACTGAACATATCCGAAGGATTTGACTGAGACCATTTGCTTTGCAGACACGCCGTTTCAAAGTCAGTGCATATATTGTGACCAGCACAAAACATTTCCCTACGTACCCACATTGCTTCGGTTACCTTTTACATACGTCTTACTGTCATGTCCTCCTGCACAAATAGCGGCCATTCATATCGTGATATATCCTTTATAAATCAATATATTGGCCACTCCCTGCTCCCTGTAGGAAAGGAGCAGGGTTTCATGGGAGGGTGTTATTAGATAAACCCAGCTTGGATAAGTACTGTTTACAGTGCTCTGTGTTTCTGTGTCTGTCCCCTCCTCATTTATCTCTGACCACCACCACACACTGCACCCGTGCCCCTCCTCCTCCCCCCTCCTCCCCCCTGTTGGCGTGCCATTGTGACCCTCCTCCCCCCCTCCTCCTCCCCCCTCCTACCCCCCCCTCCTCCCCCCTGTTGGCGTGCCATTGTGACCTGGGAATGCAGTTAGGACATTTGCAGCAATATTGAGCAAGCGAGCGAGCAACGGCACACTGGCCCTTTCTGAACTCAATTTCACACATCAACCACAGGGAAGCGCCGGGGTTGGGAGGTTTTGCCTCCTGTTGTGTTTGTGTGTTCTGGCCACCGGGGGGCGCCGTTGCACCTGCTTGGCGTTTGGGAGCTTGGTGGCCAGGACTCTGGCAGGATGTGGACGTCAGTGGCACAGGGTTGATCAGAGCGCAGTGGGTAATGCAGTGAACAGCGATGTCCGATGCCCTTCAGTGCTTCCATTAACTGTTCCAAGGTTATGCAGGGTTCTAAAGAGTTTAAACCACACACAGGAGTTTTGGTTTGTGTGCTCAGGAACCAGTTGGGCTGTGTTCTTCATGTGGCTGTGTTCACACAAGCTAAGGGTTGGGTTGAAGAGTTCAACCATTCTGTATCAAACTGTTTGATAAAGACACTTGTTAATTGCAGTTGATGTAAATCAGTGGCCGTTTATAATTGGGGATGATGACATGGAAGTTATTAGTACAGAAAAATGTATAAAGTATAAAGTTGTATATTACTTCTATATTTAACAAGTCCTAGAACGACTCCTGTAAAAGTGGTAGTTGCAATGCAAAATAGTTTTAGTCTGAAGAGAGGGAGGGGAGGGGAAAGGCATTTGGGTAGTTTGGATAGTTTGGAGAGGCATTGTGATAACGGTCTATGATGAAATATTTGCCAACCCTAGCCAGACGGCAGATAGTGGTATGCTAATCTCCAAATATGGTAATTATCCCTTCCTAAGTGAAACATTAAAACACACACACACGCACACACGCACACACACACACACACACACACACACACACACACACACACACACACACACACACACACACACACACACACACACACACACACACACACACACACACACACACACACACAAACAATTGTCTTATAAATAATTGTGTGTATATATTTGCTCATTTAAGTCAAACAAGGCCCCAGATTTTAAACATCCGAATGTGTTCTCAATTTCAATTTTCTTCGTTAGTTTACATTTTTTTCTAGAATTTGTTAGCTTATATGGGTGAGTGAGATGATACATTTTTATCCGAGTATCTATAAGTCACATCATCATCATCATATTCATATTGAACCACTCTTAGGGAGAATCCACTAGATGGGAGTGTTGTATTCTTTGAGTCTAATACATGAATATTCCGAGGACGGGCCACGCTGAGGGTTTCCCGTCAGGTCAAGACGGCTGTGGTTGGACCCTGGTCCAGTGTCCAGAGGGGTGTCAGTAGAATTATAACATGCATGCAGTCATCACATTGATAAAGTTAATGTTCCCGCAGTTCTCCACCTGGCCATGAGAAACCAACGCACCGCAGCGCAGTGTCAGAAACCAACCGTCCCGGAAAAACAAAGTCTGCTGCCGGAGCTTGTTATTTTCCCATTTAACTTTCTCCATACTTTTCAAAGAGCTTCGACAAAGCAATACAACACAAGGGGCCTATCTGATGTTCCCTGCAGAAAGGTAGAAAGCAGGGCCCCAACAGCGTGCGCTGGAAGCGGCCTCGTAATGGAAGAGGGCTGGTGTGCAGATAAGACGTTCTCATGACCAGTGGCACAGAGTTGAATGGCAAAGGTTGACGTGTGAGATTACTCTCTCTCTCCCTCTTGCTCTCTTTTTCGGTCATTCCTCTCACTTCCTCCATCTCTGTTCTCTCCTGCTCACTCTCCCTCATCACTCTTTCTCTCTCTCTCTCTCTGTACACCCTTTGCTCTCTCGCTCTGTTGTCTCTCTCTCTCTGTCCAATTTTTCTCTCTCTCGGTGTGTGTGTGTGTGTGTGTGTGTGTGTGTGTGTGTGTGTGTGTGTGTGTGTGTGTGTGTGTGTGTGTGTGTGTGTGTGTGTGTGTGTGTGTGTGTGTGTGTGTGTGTGTGTGTGTGTGTGTTGGCTCTCTGTTGCGCTTGGCTTGAGGCTGGGGAGGGACTCTGCAAAGAGGGCACGTGGAGGTGTGTGTGTGTGTGTGTATACACGCTTGCCTGTGTGTGTGTGTGTGTGTGTGTGCGTGTGCGTATGTGTCACGGTCCTGTCCCCTCATCTTTGATACATCTCTTTTTCATTGCAGCCCCCTCCCTCCCCCATCCAACATGCATCCACTCTCACCCCTCCTCCCCCTGTAATCCCTCACTCTGTCCTTCCCTTTGTTGCCCCTCTGTCTTTCTCCTCTCACCTCTTCTTCTCCTCGGTGCCATCTCACTCCTCCCCATCCTCCCCTACCACCTTTTTTATCTTCTCTGTCCCCTATCCTCCCAAGTCTTTTTTTGCATTGTGTCTGTGTAATGACTACTGTCAATGTCAGCTGCTCTCCCCTCTCCCCTCTCTCTCGCTCTCGCTCTCGCTCTCGCTCTCTCTCTCTCTCTCTGGGTTGCTCTCTGTCTCTCTCGCTCCCCCCCTCTCTCCCTCTCTGTCCCTTCCTCCCTTTCTGCTCCGTCTCCGAGGCAGCCGCAGATGACCGGGCCGGAAAATTAGCTTGTCGCATCGGCTTTGAATTCAATTGACCTGATTGTACCTTCCCGGCAATATCACAGACTGGGGAGACGGACCTGACGGAGGGAGAGGAGAGGGGGGGGGGGGGGGGGGGGGGGGGGAGAGAGAGGGGGTGGAGAAGATGGGACACTCACACTCCCCTCCTCCCCCACCCCTCCAATCTCTCTCTCTCTCTCATTCTCTCTCTTCATGACTTAAATCTCTATCCAGCAATGTGCTTTTGTGTTTGATGTAAGCACAAGCACAAAAGTGTGTGTGTGTGTGTGTGTTTCTACGCATGCAGGCTTTTTGCTGATGTGTGTAGCAGACACAGAGGTTGGAAGGACTCTGTGCATACGTGAGATCCAGCTCCTGTGCATGTGGGCTGTTTTCTGACTATTTCATGCCCACCTTCCCGCTGTGTGTAAAAATCTGCAAAGCCCTATTACCCTGTCCCTTAGAATTCATATGTGTGCTCTGTGCACACCCAGGTGCCTCTTTATAAGGTGACCCTGTATGCAGCAAATGCAAAGCACCTCTGAAATGAGGTGCGTGCATGTGATGAGAAATGGTCCAGAGTCCCATAGGTGTCACTTTGCCTCCCTCCCTCTCCCTCCCACTGCCTCCTCAACATGTCATCCTCTACCCCGGAAATATCAACCATCGCTCCACAACTGGAATCTCCCGTTACTAGGACTCTTGACAAAGTTCAATTTTCCAGAAAAACAAGTACAGACTTATTTTGCTGAATTCGTTTTTGTATGTAGTTGATAAGCCATGCCTGTGCTGTGCTGACATTGCATTATCTCCTCAGGCATTCTTTCTGATCAGATTTGATGCCAGTGCCATGAAATGCATCTCCCATTTTTCTGACCGGAGAACGTCCGTGCAGATTGTCTGTTGTCTCACTTCAAGTGTTTTGGAAAGTCGAAGACTGGAAGCACATTTGCTCAACTACCAACTAACTCATTAACTATCCAATTACTTACATCACTGCATGAGGTCTATGGGATTTCCTTAGTCTATAAAAAAATTCTTACCCCCCCCAAGACTCTAAACTTTGCTGTGACCATCTACTTCTCTCTCGCTCTCTCTAGCTCTCTCTCTCTCTCTCTCTCTCTTTCTCAGTTTCTTCTCAGTTCCCCTTTATAATACCCTTTATCCATATCTCTGTCCCCCTCCAACCATGTGCTATCACAGACACACACACACACACACACACACACACACACACACACACACACACACACACACACACACACAGGAGCACACACACACACACACACACACACACACACACACACACACACACACACACACACACACACACACACACACACAGGAGCACACACACACACACACACACACACACACACACACAGGAGCACACACACACACACACACACCTCTCTTGATGAATTAGCATCTCAAGACAAGGGTCATCCATCATGTGCCACTGTGGATCCCGTGCACCCCCAGGAGCGTGTGCATGTGTGCGAGAGGGAGTGAGAGTTAGGTTAATACATGGCCTGTCCGTCTCCCCCCAACACTTTTTCCTACTCGTGAATGTGTACCTGTGTATGTCCTGTTGTCACGGCTACCACAGAGGAGGCTAACTTTCCTCCACTGCAAACTTTCTTTAAGAACGGCCAGGAGTCCTGCAGTGCTTTCCCTCTGCCCCACCACTTTGAAAACAGGCAGACAAAACAGGTTGTTTGTCTATCGAGACAAAATAATTTCCCCGACAATGATCCTGGCTTTTGGTCACTTCTTCGTACAGCGGGACAAAGACGAAGAACACTTATTTTGTCATTGCAGAACCACTGCGGAAACCATGTGGCTCAGGAGTCCGAGCTGGATGGCCGGTAACCGGAAGGTCGCTAGTTCGATCCCCGGCTCCTCCTGGCTGGAGCGTCGGGGGGGGTGTCCCTGAGCGAGACACCACCTCACCCTGACTGCTCCCGGCGAGGCGGCTGTCCTCATGTCCATGGCCGACTCCGCCGTCGGTGTGTGGATGTGTGCATGAATGGCTGAATGTGGGGCAATATTGTAAAGCGCTTTGACTGGCCACTGGTTAGAAAAGCGCTGTATAAATGCAGTCCATTACAGTCCATTTACCGTTTGACCCGTCACTCGCCGCAGCAGCAGCAGCAGCAGCGGGGCCTATGGGCAGCCACAGGGAGAGGCCCGGGCGCCGTCTCCAGGTCTTCTGTCGGCGCCTCGGTTCGAGGGTACAGGCGGGGAGTGTACATATTCACCTCACACGTATGTCTTTTCGGGGAAAAGAAGCCGAGATTACGTCCTCGGTAGCGAGAGGCCATTCTGTTCCAGCGGGCCGCGGGTCGGAGGGATTGGTTTTGAATGAGTGTTCACACATCCTTTAAGGACGCGCCGGACGACACACACACGCACACACGCACACGCACGCACGCACACACACACACACACACACACACACACACACACACACACACACACACACACACACACACACACACACACACACACACACACACACACACACACACACACACAGGGGCAGGGCTCCCGGGTCAGATAAGAGCAGACCTAACAGTGGGCTAGGTGTGGAGGCCCCTCCCCCCCTCCCCCCCCCCCCCCCCCCCCCCTCTCCTCCCTCAGTAGATGAAGTGCCCGGGCCCCGGTGACCCCGCCCCCCCCTGCTGTTCTCGACATGGTGTTTTTATGTCAGGAGCGGCGCGGGGTCGTGCAGCCGGAACCTGCTTATCTTTTAATGGCTGTCGGCGCCGGGAGGAGGAGGAGGAGGAGGTGGAGGAGGCTTAGCTTACACCCTCTTCTTCCTCAAGTTACCCCTCCCCCCCCCTCCCTCCCTCCCTCCCCCCCTCCCTCCCTCCCCTCTCAGGCCTAGAGTAGAGTGCGCCGTCAGGTTGGCAATTTCTTCCTCAGGTTTAATCCCTTCCACCCTCACTTCCTTATTTTGGGAAAAACACACACTCACGCACACACACACAGACACACACACACACACACACACACACACGTCTGATCTCAAGGTCTCCACCCTCTATCTCGTGTCCCCATCTCGTTCGGTTACAGTCGGTCAATCCCAGTCTTGACGGAAGGTGTGCATTCTAGCCCGGGACTGAGTGCCGGGGTAATTGTTTTGTGTGTGTGTGTGTGTGTGTGTGTGTGTGTGTGTGTGTGTGTGTGTGTGTGTGTGTGTGTGTGTGTGTGTGTGTGTGTGTGTGTGTGTGTGTGTGTGTGTGTGTGTGTGTGTGTGTGTTACTTTTGACTGGTCAGTTTGTGTACCGTTGCCTAGGTGCATCCGAGCTCCATCCTGTTTCACTTACCTGTATGTACGAATCAACGTCACCGCACTCACCAGATGCTCACTCGTGCGCACACACACACACACACACCCTCACATGCACACGCACACATGCACACGCACACATCATCTGCCATAGGGGGGCTATATGATGTGACCAGTGTACTTCACCTTTGCCACATTAGTGTGTGTGTCCTATCATATCAGTGTCCCTGAATCTTTTTGGCGCCAGTGAAATGTGTTGGCGAGTGACACGGCCGTTGAACTTTTTTAAATGATCGGGATAACGAGGGCAACCCCTATTCTAAGAGTCAGGAAGACCTTTAAACAGTGGTTCTGTCTTTTTGCTTGCTTGTCTTGAAGAAGGGTGCTGTTTAACATGTGGTTCTGTGGAGGATGTGCGTGACCCTACTTTCGGCTGGTCTGGGATAAAATTAAATTCATGGAAAACACTAAATTGCTATCTTGTGCTGTAGCAGCATGTTTTCGATGGGGGTACCTGGTTGCGAATGAAATAAGTAAGGCTGAATCAGTGCTTTTATGTTAAATATGACATTTTTTGGTGGAATATTAGGATTGCAAGCTGAAAAGATTTCAGTTTTTGAGGGTCTAAGTGTAAAAAAGTGAATTTGGGTGTCTGTGTGTGCTGTTTGGGTCAAATTGTTGATCAATGCATGTATCGGCATGAAATAAAGTGTATCGTATATTGTGGACATAGGGTTCATTTGAAAAATATTTGAGTAAGGAGGATCAGCTTTTTGTGGCTTACTTTCATGCTATCACAGAGCTCAAGACTCCTCTCTTATTATCTCCCTTATTATCTCAGGGCATTTGGGACCACATATCACGTTGGTTTGAGGACATATTTTCTTAGGTCACATTGGTGCAAGTATAATGTAATAATTAAAACTGCGCGCAGTGATGAACGGGACCTCGCGCCGGCTTGCGGCCGCGTCACGTGCCGTCCTAACATGTGTGCTGGCAAGATGTGCACATGTTAGGACCGCACGTGACGCAGCCGCAAGCCGGTAAGAGGTCCCGTTCATCACTGCGCGCAGTTTTAAAAAAAATTCGCGCCGGCTTGCGGCCGCGTCACGTGCCGTCGTAACGTGTGCTGGCAAGATGTGCACATGTTAGGACCGCACGTGACGCACGAGGTCCCGTTCATCACTAAGCGCAGTTTTAAAAAAGCGCGAATTTATGTAATCTGTAGAAGCAGAGGTGCCCTGTGGTGTCCTACTGATTGTTTTGACATTAACATGTAAGACCACATTTAACTGAATTACATGTTCATTAACCCTAAATAAATGATCCGATAAATTCCCTAGGAGGAGTTAGTTGAAATACAAGGCGACGGAATTCAAAAATGGCCAACTTTGACGGCATGCCACGGCCACGCCCTTCAACGTACAGTCACAAATAGCACGATTTTGTTTCAGCACCACTTCATGACTGTACTGACCAATTTTGAAGCAGATCCGATAAATATCCTAGGAGGAGTTCGTTCAAATACAAGGGGAAAAAAGCGAAAATAAGACCACGGAATTCAAAACGGCCAACTTTGACGGCACGCCACGGCCACGCCCTTCAACGTACAATCACAAATAGCACGATTTTGGTTCAGCACCACTTCATGACTGTACTGGCCAATTGTGGAGCAGATCCGATAAATTCCCTAGGAGGAGTTAGTTCAAATACAAGGCGACGGAATTCAAAAATGGCCAACTTTGACGGCACGCCACGGACACGCCCTTCAACGTACAGTCACAAATAGCACGGCGTTGGTTCGGCACCATTTATTGACTGTACTGACCAATTTTGAAGCAGATCCGATAAATTCCCTAGGAGGAGTTCATTCAAATACAAGGCAAAAATGTGAAATTTTTTCAAAATGGCCGCCGAGAGTGAAAATGAAGAAATTAAGATTTCCGACTTCCCGTGGGGTTTGGAGCATGGGTCCAAGAGGCTTTTCTGTAGGTATTGGCACGTTATACGTGCCTACCGATTTTCATACATATTGGTGAAACGTGGCGCAGGGGCTGCTTTTTAAAGTTCCTGTAGGGGGCGCTACACACATGAGAAACACAAATTTTGGTATGTGAGCTATCGGCACCAGTCTACACGTGTCCAGTGAATTTCATATTCATAACTATTACGGTGTCTGCAGAGTGATCGACCCTCCTCTGGCGGCCATGTTGTTTTTTAAATCGACTTAATTTTTGGTGAGCAGTTAGAACTTTGGTACCTAACGGCCATTGAATTGGTCCCGCTCAAATCAAACATTGCGTCTATGAACTGTGGCTATTTTAGTAACGGGCCACGCCCACTTCGATGCCACGCCCCATTTGAAAAATTGTTGACTTATTCTTGTTCAGAATTTGATTATGAACAACTTTAGTAGAGAGGTCCAACACCATAGGAGTCCAATTAATGTAGATATGTGCAATTTACTATTTTTGGGGTGAAAAACACACCCCTTTTTGAACTCAATGGCTCATGGGTACTTTGAAATTTATCCTACAGACTAATCCTTATGTCAGATTGAAGATAACGGGCCATAGATGATATGTGCCAAAGGAATTCTGTCAAAGTCGAAAAACCTGGGATCCTTGGGGAATTTACTGTTTTTAACTAAATTCAAAATGGCGGGAAATCTGGCTACCGGAAGTGCTAAGTTAGTATCTGCAAATTTCTTCATTATGAGGATTTGCATATGTGTGCAAAGTTTCATGAGTTTAGGTCCAACCGGTGACGAGTTATGCTTGTGCAAACGTTGAAATTTTGGCATAGTTGGTATAGCGCCACCTAGGGGCGAATGTGAATTTGAGGGCTAGAATATCAAATTTTACAGCAGTCCCACAAAATGCACCAAAAAAAAAAGAGTTTTCGAATATGTGCAGGGGGGGAAAAATGCAGTCGAAGTGGCCTAAAAATAAGAAGAAGAAGAATTAAAACTGCGCGCAGTGATGAACGGGACCTCGCGCCGGCTTGCAGCCGCCACTACGAGGTCCCGTTCATCACTGCGCGCAGTTTTAAAAAAAAATCGCGCCGGCTTGCGGCCGCGTCACGTGCCGTCGTAACATGTGTGCTGGCAAGATGTGCACATGTTAGGACCGCACGTGACGCAGCCGCAAGCCGGCACGAGGTCCCGTTCATCACTGCGCTCAGTTTTAAAAAAGCGCAGTTTTAAAAAAAATTCGCAAATTTATGTAATCTGTAGAAGCAGAGGTGCCCTGTGGTGTCCTACCGATTGTTTTGACATTAACATGTAAGACCACATTTAACTGAATTACATGTTGTAACAACTTTAACTAACATTATTAACCCTACATCAATGATCCGATAAATTCCCTAGGAGGAGTTAGTTGAAATACAAGGCGAAAAAGTGAAAGAATTCCATTGAAAATGGCCAACTTTGACGGCACGCCACGGACACGCCCTTCAACGTACAGTCACAAATAGCAGGATTTTGGTTCAGCACCACTTCATGACTGTACTGACCAATTTTGAAGCAGATCCGATAAATTCCCTAGGAGGAGTTCATTCAAATACAAGGCAAAAAAGTGAAAAAAATTCAAAATGGCCGCCAAAAGTGAAAATTAGAAATGCAAATAGCCGACTTCCTGTGGGGTTTGGGGCATGGGTCCAAGAGGCTTTTCTGTAGGTATGGGCACATTGTACGTGAATACTGAGTTTCATACATATTGGTGAAACGTGGCGCAGGGGCTGCTTTTTAAAGTTCCTGTAGGGGGCGCTACAAAAAATAGAAACACGAATTTTGGTATGTGAGCTATCGGCACCAGTTTACACGTGTCCTGTGAATTTCATATTCATAACTATTACGGTCTCCGCACAGTGATTTTGAGCCTCTGGCGGCCATGTTGTATTTTAAATCGACTTAATTTTTGGTGAGCAGTTAGAACTTTGGTACCTAATGGCCATTGAGTTGGTCCCGCTCAAATCAAACATTGCGTCTATGAACTGTGGCGATTTTAGTGTCAGGCCACGCCCATTTCGATGCCACGCCCCATTTGAAAATATGTTGACTTTATCTTGTTCAGAATTTGATTCTGAACAACTTTTGTATTGGGGCCAACATCATAGGCGTCCAACTTGACGTTGATATGAGCAATTAACTATTTTCGAGGTTTCAACCACACCACTTTTAGAACTCATTGGTGCTCTAAACTTTATTGTACAGACTAATCCTTAAGTCAGATTGAAGATAATGGGCCATAGATGATATGTGCCAAAGGAATTTTGTCAAAGTCGAAAAACCTGGGATCCTTGGGGAATTTACTGTTTTTAACTAAATTCAAAATGGCGGAAAATATGGCTACCGGAAGTGTTCAGTTCAAGAGACTTTTTTGTTCATCATGAGGATATGCATGTGTGTGCAAAGTTTCATGAGTGTAGGTCAAACCGGTGGCGAGATATGCTTGTGCAAAGTTTGCACTTTTGAACAGTTGCTATAGCGCCACCTAGGGGCGAATGTGAATTTGAGGGCTAGAATATCAAATTTTTCACCAGTCCCCACAATTGCACCAAAAAATTTTGAGTTTTAGAATATGTGCAGGGGGGGAAAAATGCAGTCGAAGTCGTGGAAAATAATAATAATTAAAACTGCGCGCAGTGATGAACGGGACCTCGCGCCGGCTTGCAGCCGCCACTACGAGGTCCCGTTCATCACTGCGCGCAGTTTTAAAAAAAAATCGCGCCGGCTTGCGGCCGCGTCACGTGCCGTCGTAACATGTGTGCTGGCAAGATGTGCACATGTTAGGACCGCACGTGACGCAGCCGCAAGCCGGCGCGAGGTCCCGTTCATCACTGCGCGCAGTTTTAAAAAAGCGCAGTTTTAAAAAAAATTCGCAAATTTATGTAATCTGTAGAAGCAGAGGTGCCCTGTGGTGTCCTACTGATTGTTTTGACATTAACATGTAAGACCACATTTAACTGAATTACATGTTGTAACAACTTTAACTAACATTATTAACCCTACATCAATGATCCGATGAATTCCCTAGTTGGAGTTAGTTGAAATACAAGGCGACGGAATTCAAAAATTGCCAACTTTGACGGCATGCCACGGACACGCCCTTCAACGTACAATCACAAATAGCACGATTTTGGTTCAGCACCACTTCATGACTGTACTGACCAATTTTGAAGCAGATCCGATAAATTCCCTAGGAGGAGTTAGTTCAAATACAAGGCGACGGAATTAAAAAATGGCCAACTTTTGGCGACGGAATTCAAAAATGGCCAACTTTGCCGGCACGCCACGGACACGCCCTTCAACGTACAGTCACAAATAGCACGATTTTGGTTCAGCACCACTTCATGACTGTACTGACCAATTGTGAAGCAGATGCGATAAATTCCCTAGGAGGAGTTCGTTCAAATACAATGCGAAAAAGTGAAATTCCATTCAAAATGGCCAACTTTGACATCACGCCACGGCCACGCACTTCAACGTACAGTCCCAAATAGCACGATTTTGGTTCAGCACCACTTCATGACTGTACTGACCAAATTTGAAGCAGATCCGATAAATTCCCTAGGAGGAGTTAGTTCAAATACAACGCGACGGAATTCAAAAATGGCCAACTTTGACGGCATGCCACGGACACGCCCTTCAACGTACAGTCACAAATAGCACGATTTTGGTTTAGCACCACTTCATGACTGTACTGACCAATTTTGAAGCAAATCCGATAAATTCCCTAGGAGGAGTTCATTCAAATACAAGGCAAAAAAGTGAAAAAATTTCAAAATGGCCGCCGAGAGTGAAAATGAAAAAATTAAAATTTCCGACTTCCGGTGGGGTTTGGAGCATGGGTCCAAGAGGCTTTTCTGTAGGGCATTGGACCTTATACGTGCCTACCAAGTTTCATACATATTGGTGAAACGTGGCGCAGGGGCTGGTTTTTAAAGTTCCTGTAGGGGGCGCTACACATATGAGAAACACGAATTTTGGTATGTGAGCTAGAGGCACCAGTTTACACGTGTCCTGTGAATTTCATATTCATAACTATTACGGTGTCCGCAGAGTGATCGACCCTCCTCTGGCGGCCATGTTGTTTTTTAAATCGACGTAATTTTTGGTGAGCAGTTAGAACTTTGGTACCTAACGGCCATTGAGTTGGTCCCGCTCAAATCAAACATTGCGTCTATGAACTGTGGCTATTTTAGTAACGGGCCACGCCCACTTCGATGCCACGCCCCATTTGAAAAATTGTTGACTTATTCTTGTTCAGAATTTGATTATGAACAACTTTAGTAGAGAGGTCCAACACCATAGGAGTCCAATTAATGTAGATATGTGCAATTTACTATTTTCGGGGTGAAAAACACACCCCTTTTTGAACTCAATGGCTCATGGGTACTTTGAAATTTATCCTACAGACTAATCCTTATGTCAGATTGAAGATAATGGGCCATAGATGATATGTGCCAAAGGATTTTTTTCAAAGTCGAAAAACCTGGGATCCTTGGGGAATTTACTGTTTTTAACTAAATTCAAAATGGCGGGAAATCTGGCTACCGGAAGTGCTAAGTTAGTATCTGCAAATTTCTTCATTATGAGGATTTGCATATGTGTGCAAAGTTTCATGAGTTTAGGTCCAACCGGTGACGAGTTATGCTTGTGCAAACGTTGAAATTTTGGCATAGTTGGTATAGCGCCACCTAGGGGCGAATGTGAATTTGAGGGCTAGAATATCAAATTTTTCACCAGTCCCGCAAAATGTGCCAAATAAAAATGAGTTTTCGAATATGTGCAGGGGGGGAAAAATGCAGTCGAAATCCTGGAAAATAATAATAAGAAGAATCACGAGGGTTTCAATAGGGTCCTTGCCAAGTTTGGCTCGGTCCCTAATAATTAAAACTGCGCGCAGTGATGAACGGGACCTCGCGCCGGCTTGCAGCCGCCACTACGAGGTCCCGTTCATCACTGCGCGCAGTTTTAAAAAAAAATCGCGCCGGCTTGCGGCCGCGTCACGTGCCGTCGTAACATGTGTGCTGGCAAGATGTGCACATGTTAGGACCGCACGTGACGCAGCCGCAAGCCGGCACGAGGTCCCGTTCATCACTGCGCGCAGTTTTAAAAAAGCGCAGTTTAAAAAAAAATTCGCAAATTTATGTAATCTGTAGAAGCAGAGGTGCCCTGTGGTGTCCTACTGATTGTTTTGACATTAACATGTAAGAGCACATTTAACTGAATTACATGTTGTAACAACTTTAACTAACATTATTAACCCTACATCAATGATCCGATAAATTCCCTAGGAGGAGTTAGTTCAAATACAAGGCGACGGAATTCAAAAATGGCCAACTTTGACGGCACGCCACGGCCACGCCCTTCAATGTACAGTCACAAATAGCACGGTGTTGGTTCAGCACCATTTTTTGACTGTACTAACCAATTGTGAAGCAGATGCGATAAATTCCCTAGGAGGAGTTTGTTCAAATACAATGCGAAAAAGTGAAATTCCATTCAAAATGGCCAACTTTGACATCACGCCACGGACACGCCCTTCAACGTACAGTCCCAAATAGCACGGCGTTTATTCAGCACCATTTCATGACTGTACTGACCAATTTGGAAGCAGATTCGATAAATTCCCTAGGAGGAGTTAGTTCAAATACAAGGCGACGGAATTCAAAAATGGCCAACTTTGACGGCACGCCACGGACACCCCCTTCAACGTACAGTCACAAATAGCACGGCGTTGGTTCGGCACCATTTATTGACTGTACTGACCAATTTTGAAGCAGATCCGATAAATTCCCTAGGAGGAGTTCATTCAAATACAAGGCCAAAAAGTGAAAAAAATTCAAAATGGCCGCCGAGAGTGAAAATGAAAAAATTAAAATTTCCGACTTCCGGTGGGTTTTGGGGCATGGGTCCAAGAGGCTTTTCTGTAGATATTGTGACCTTGTATGTGCTTACCGAGTTTCATACATATTGGTGAAACGTGACGTAGGGGCTGCATTTTAAAGTTCCTGTAGGGGGCGCTACACACATGAGAAACACGATTTTTGGTATGTGAGCTACCGGCACCAGTATACACGTGTCCTGTGAATTTCATATTCATAACTATTATGATCTCCGCAGAGTGATCGACCCTCCTCTGGCGGCCATGTTGTTTTTTCAATCGACTTAATTTTAATTGAGCAGTTAGAACTTTGGTACCTAACGGCCATTGAATTGGTCCCGCTCAAATCAAACATTGCGTCTATGAACTGTGGCTATTTTAGTAACGGGCCACGCCCACTTCGATGCCACGCCCCATTTGAAAAAGTGTTGACTTAATCTTGTTCAGAATTTGATTATGAACAACTTTAGTAGAGAGGTTCAACACCATAGGAGTCCAATTAATGTAGATATGTGCAATTTACTAATTTTGGGGTGAAAAACACACCCCTTTTTGAACTCAATGGCTCATGGGTACTTTGAAATTTATCCTACAGACTAATCCTTATGTCAGATTGAAGATAATGGGCCATAGATGATATGTGCCAAAGGATTTATGTCAAAGTCGAAAAACCTGGGATCCTTGGGGAATTTACTGTTTTTAACTAAATTCAAAATGGCGGGAAATCTGGCTACCGGAAGTGCTAAGTTAGTATCTGCAAATTTCTTCATTATGAGGATTTGCATATGTGTGCAAAGTTTCATGAGTTTAGGTCCAACCGGTGACGAGTTATGCTTGTGCAAACGTTGAAATTTTGGCATAGTTGGTATAGCGCCACCTAGGGGCGAATGTGAATTTGAGGGCTAGAATATCAAATTTTTCACCAGTCCCACAAAATGTGCGAAATAAAAATGAGTTTTCGAATATGTGCAGGGGGGGAAAAATGCAGTCGAAGATGAGGAAAAATAAGAAGAAGAAGAAGAAATTAAAACTGCGCGCAGTGATGAACGGGACCTCGCGCCGGCTTGCAGCCGCCACTACGAGGTCCCGTTCATCACTGCGCGCAGTTTTAAAAAAAAATCGCGCCGGCTTGCGGCCGCGTCACGTGCCGTCGTAACATGTGTGCTGGCAAGATGTGCACATGTTAGGACCGCACGTGACGCAGCCGCAAGCCGGCACGAGGTCCCGTTCATCACTGCGCGCAGTTTTAAAAAAGCGCAGTTTTAAAAAAAATTCGCGAATTTATGTAATCTGTAGAAGCAGAGGTGCCCTGTGGTGTCCTACTGATTGTTTTGACATTAACATGTAAGACCACATTTAACTGAATTACATGTTGTAACAACTTTAACTAACATTATTAACCCTACATCAATGATCGGATAAATTCATTACATGTTGTAACAACTTTAACTAACATTATTAACCCTACATCAATGATCGGATAAATTCCCTAGGAGGAGTTAGTTGAAATACAAGGCGAAAAAGTGAAAGAATTCCATTCAAAATGGCCAACTTTGACAGCACGCCACGGCCATGCCCTTCAACGTACAGTCACAAATAGCACGGTTTTGTTTCAGCACCACTTCATGACTGTACTGACCAATTTTGAAGCAGATCCGATAAATTCCCTAGGAGGAGTTAGTTCAAATACAAGGCGACGGAATTCAAAAATGGCCAACTTTGACGGCACGCCACGGACATGCCCTTCAACGTACAGTCACAAATAGCACGATTTTGGTTCTGCACCACTTCATGACTGTACTGACCAATTTTGAAGCAGATCCAATAAATTCCCTAGGAGGAGTAAGTTTAATACAAGGCGACGGAATTCAAAAATGGCCAACTTTGACGGCATGCCACGGACACGCCCTTCAATGTACAATCACAAATAGCATGATTTTGGTTCAGCACCACTTCATGACTGTACTGACCAATTTTGAAGCAGATCCGATAAATTTCCTAGGAGGAGTTCATTCAAATACAAGGCAAAAAAGTGAAAAAAATTCAAAATGGCCGCCGAAAGTGAAAATTAGAAATGCAAATAGCCGACTTCCTGTGGGGTTTTGGGCATGGGTCCAAGAGGCTTTTCTGTAGGTATGGGGACATTGTACGTGAATACTGAGTTTCATACATATTGGTGAAACGTGGCGCAGGGGCTGCTTTTTAAAGTTCCTGTAGGGGGCGCTACACACATGAGAAACACGAATTTTGGTATGTGAGCTACCGGCACCAGTCTACACGTGTCCTGTGAATTTCATATTCATAACTATTATGATCTCCGCACAGTGATTTTGAGGCTCTGGCGGCCATGTTGTTTTTTCAATCGACTCAATTTTAATTGAGCAGTTAGAACTTTGGTACCTAACGACCACTGAGTTGGTCCCGCTCAAATCAAGCATTGCATCTATGAACTGTGGCTATTTTAGTAACAGGCCACGCCCACTTCGAAGCCACGCCCCATTTGAGAAAATGTTGAATTAATCTTGTTCAGAATTTGATTCTGAACAACTTTAGTAGAGGGGTCCAACATCATAGGAGTCCAACTTCATGTAGATATGTGCAATTTACTATTTTTGGGGTGAAAAACACACCCATTTTAGAACTCAATGGCTCATGGGTACTTTGAAATTTATCCTACAGACTAATCCTTATGTCAGATTGAAGATAATGGGCCATAGATGATATGTGCCAAAGGATTTTTGTCAAAGTCGAAAAACCTGGGATCCTTGGGGAATTAACTGTTTTTAACTAAATTCAAAATGGCGGAAAATCTGGCTACCGGAAGTGCTAAGTTAGTATCTGCAAATTTGTTCATTATGAGGATTTGCATATGTGTGCAAAGTTTCATGAGTTTAGGTCCAACCGGTGACGAGTTATGCTTGTGCAAACGTTGAAATTTTTGCATAGTTGGTATAGCGCCACCTAGGGGCGAATGTGAATTTGAGGGCTAGAATATCAAATTTTTCACCAGTCCCCACAATTGCACCAAAAAAATTTGAGTTTTAGAATATGTGCAGGGGGGGAAAAATGCAGTCGAAGTCGTGGAAAATAATAATAATAATAATAATCACGAGGATTTCAATAGGGTCCTTGCCAAGTTTGGCTCGGTCCCTAAAAACTGCGCGCAGTGATGAACGGGACCTCGCGCCGGCTTGCAGCCGCCACTACGAGGTCCCGTTCATCACTGCGCGCAGTTTTAAAAAAAAATCGCGCCGGCTTGCGGCCGCGTCACGTGCCGTCGTAACATGTGTGCTGGCAAGATGTGCACATGTTAGGACCGCACGTGACGCAGCCGCAAGCCGGCACGAGGTCCCGTTCGTCACTGCGCGCAGTTTTAAAAAAGCGCAGTTTTTATAAAATTTCGAGAATTTATGTAATCTGTAGAAGCAGAGGTGCCCTGTGGTGTCCTACTGATTGTTTTGACATTAACATGTAAGAGCACATTTAACTGAATTACATGTTGTAACAACTTTAACTAACATTATTAACCCTACATCAATGATCCGATAAATTCCCTAGGAGGAGTTAGTTCAAATACAAGGCGACGGAATTCAAAAATGGCCAACTTTGACGGCACGCCACGGCCACGCCCTTCAATGTACAGTCACAAATAGCACGGTGTTGGTTCAGCACCATTTTTTGACTGTACTAACCAATTGTGAAGCAGATGCGATAAATTCCCTAGGAGGAGTTTGTTCAAATACAATGCGAAAAAGTGAAATTCCATTCAAAATGGCCAACTTTGACATCACGCCACGGACACGCCCTTCAACGTACAGTCCCAAATAGCACGGCGTTTATTCAGCACCATTTCATGACTGTACTGACCAATTTGGAAGCAGATTCGATAAATTCCCTAGGAGGAGTTAGTTCAAATACAAGGCGACGGAATTCAAAAATGGCCAACTTTGACGGCACGCCAAGGACACGCCCTTCAACGTACAGTCACAAATAGCACGGCGTTGGTTCGGCACCATTTATTGACTGTACTGACCAATTTTGAAGCAGATCCGATAAATTCCCTAGGAGGAGTTCATTCAAATACAAGGCAAAAAAGTGAAAAAAATTCAAAATGGCCGCCAAAAGTGAAAATTAGAAATGCAAATAGCCGACTTCCTGTGGAGTTTGGGGCATGGGTCCAAGAGGCTTTTCTGTAGGTATGGGCACATTGTACGTGAATACTGAGTTTCATACATATTGGTGAAATGTGACGTAGGGGCTGCATTTTAAAGTTCCTGTAGGGGGCGCTACAAAAAATAGAAACACGAATTTTGGTATGTGAGCTATCGGCATCAGTTTACACGTGTCCTGTGAATTTCATATTCATAACTATTACGGTGTCCGCAGAGTGATTTTGAGCCTCTGGCGGCCATGTTGTTTTTTAAATCGACTTAATTTTAATTGAGCAGTTAGAACTTTGGGACCTAACGGCCATTGAGTTGGTCGTGCTCAAATCAAACATTGCGTCTATGAACTGTGGCTATTTTAGTAACAGGCCACGCCCATTTCGAAGCCACGCCCCATTTGAAAAAATGTTGAATTAATCTTGTTCAGAATTTGATTCTGAACAACTTTAGTAGAGAGGTCCAACACCATAGGAGTACAATTAATGTAGATATGTGTAATTTACTATTTTTGGGGTGAAAAACACACCGCTTTTTGAACTCAATGGCTCATGGGTACTTTGAAATTTATCCTACAGACTAATCCTTATGTCAGATTGAAGATAATGGGCCATAGATGATATGTGCCAAAGGATTTATGTCAAAGTCGAAAAACCTGGGATCCTTGGGGAATTTACTGTTTTTAACTAAATTCAAAATGGCGGGAAATCTGGCTACCGGAAGTGCTAAGTTAGTATCTGCAAATTTGTTCATTATGAGGATTTGCATATGTGTGCAAAGTTTCATGAGTTTAGGTCCAACCGGTGACGAGTTATGCTTGTGCAAACGTTGAAATTTTGGCATAGTTGGTATAGCGCCACCTAGGGGCGAATGTGAATTTGAGGGCTAGAATATCAAATTTTTCACCAGTCCCACAAAATGCACCAAGAAAAATTGAGTTTTAGAATATGTTCAGGGGGGGAAAAATGCAGTCGAAGATGAGGGAAAATAAGAAGAAGAATAATAATAATCATGAGGGTTTCAATAGGGTCCTTGCCAAGTTTGGCTCGGTCCCTAATTAAAACTGCGCGCAGTGATGAACGGGACCTCGCGCCGGCTTGCAGCCGCCACTACGAGGTCCCGTTCATCACTGCGCGCAGTTTTAAAAAAAAATCGCGCCGGCTTGCGGCCGCGTCACGTGCCGTCGTAACATGTGTGCTGGCAAGATGTGCACATGTTAGGACCGCACGTGACGCAGCCGCAAGCCGGCACGAGGTCCCGTTCATCACTGCGCGCAGTTTTAAAAAAGCGCAGTTTTAAAAAAAATTCGCAAATTGAATTGAATTCCCTAGGAGGAGTTAGTTGAAATACAAGGCGAAAAAGTGAAAGAATTCCATTCAAAATGGCCAACTTTGACAGCACGCCACGGCCATGCCCTTCAATGTACAGTCACAAATAACACGGCGTTGGTTGAGCACCATGTTTTGACTGTACTGACTAATTGTGAAGCAGATCCGATAAATACCCTAGGAGGAGTTCGTTCAAATACAAGGGGAAAAAAGCGAAAATAAGACCACGGAATTCTAAACGGCCAAATTTGACGGCACGCCACGGCCACGCCCTTCAACGTACAATCACAAATAGCACGATTTTGGTTCAGCACCACTTCATGACTGTACTGACCAATTGTGAAGCAGATCCGATAAATTCCCTAGGAGGAGTTCGTTCAAATACAATGCGAAAAAGTGAAATTCCATTCAAAATGGCCAACTTTGACATCACGCCACGGACACGCCCTTCAACGTACAGTCCCAAATAGCACGATTTTGGTTCAGCACCACTTCATGACTGTACTGACCAATTTTGAAGCAGATCCGATAAATTCCCTAGGAGGAGTTCGTTCAAATACAATGCGAAAAAGTGAAATTCCATTCAAAATGGCCAACTTTGACATCACGCCACGGACACGCCCTTCAACGTACAGTCCCAAATAGCACGATTTTGGTTCAGCACCACTTCATGACTGTACTGACCAATTTTGAAGCAGATCCGATAAATTCCCTAGGAGGAGTTCGTTCAAATACAATGCGAAAAAGTGAAATTCCATTCAAAATGGCCAACTTTGACATCACGCCACGGACACGCCCTTCAACGTACAGTCACAAATAGCACGATTTTGGTTCAGCACCACTTCATGACTGTACTGACCAATTTTGAAGCAGATCCGATAAATTCCCTAGGAGGAGTTAGTTCAAATACAAGGCGACGGAATTCAAAAATGGCCAACTTTGACGGCACGCCACGGACACGCCCTTCAACGTACAATCACAAATAGCACGATTTTGGTTCAGCACCACTTCATGACTGTACTGACCAATTTTGAAGCAGATCCGATAAATTCCCTAGGAGGAGTTCATTCAAATACAAGGCAAAAAAGTGAAAACAATTCAAAATGGCCGCCAAAAGTGAAAATTAGAAATGCAAATAGCCGACTTCCTGTGGGGTTTGGAGCATGGGTCCAAGAGGCTTTTCTGTAGGTATTGGCACGTTATACGTGCCTACCGATTTTCATACATATTGGTGAAACGTGGCGCAGGGGCTGCTTTTCAAAGTTCCTGTAGGGGGCGCTACACACATGAGAAACACGAATTTTGGTATGTGAGCTAGAGGCACCAGTTAACACGTGTCCAGTGAATTTCATATTCATAACTATTACGGTGTCCGCAGAGTGATCGACCCTCCTCTGGCGGCCATGTTGTTTTTTCAATTGACTTAATTTTTGGTCAGCAGTTAGAACTTTGGTACCTAACGACCATTGAGTTGGTCCCGCTCAAATCAAACATTGCGTCTATGAACTGTGGCTATTTTAGTAACGGACCACGCCCACTTCGAAGCCACGCCCTATTTGAGAAAATGTTGAATTAATCTTGTTCAGAATTTGATTCTGAACAACTTTAGTAGAGGGGTCCAACATCATAGGAGTCCAACTTCATGTAGATATGTGCAATTTACTATTTTCGGGGTGAAAAACACACCCCTTTTTGAACTCAATGGCTCATGGGTACTTTGAAATTTATCCTACAGACTAATCCTTATGTCAGATTGAAGATAATGGGCCATAGATGATATGTGCCAAAGGAATTTTGTCAAAGTCGAAAAACCTGGGATCCTTTGGGAATTTACTGTTTTTAACTAAATTCAAAATGGCGGGAAATCTGGCTACCGGAAGTGCTAAGTTAGTATCTGCAAATTTCTTCATTATGAGGATTTGCATATGTGTGCAAAGTTTCATGAGTTTAGGTCCAACCGGTGATGAGTTATGCTTGTGCAAACGTTGAAATTTTGGCATAGTTGGTATAGCGCCACCTAGGGGCGAATGTGAATTTGAGGGCTAGAATATCAAATTTTTCACCAGTCCCACAAAATGTGCCAAAAAAAAATGAGTTTTCGAATATGTGCAGGGGGGGAAAAATGCAGTCGAAATCCTGGAAAATAATAAGAAGAAGAAGAATTAAAACTGCGCGCAGTGATGAACGGGACCTCGCGCCGGCTTGCAGCCGCCACTACGAGGTCCCGTTCATCACTGCGCGCAGTTTTAAAAAAAAATCGCGCCGGCTTGCGGCCGCGTCACATGCCGTCGTAACATGTGTGCTGGCAAGATGTGCACGTGTTAGGACCGCACGTGACGCAGCCGCAAGCCGGCACGAGGTCCTGTTCATCACTGCGCGCAGTTTTAAAAAAGCGCAGTTTTAAAAAAAATTCGCGAATTTATGTAATCTGTAGAAGCAGAGGTGCCCTGTGGTGTCCTACTGATTTTTTTGACATTAACATGTAAGACCACATTTAACTGAATTACATGTTCATTAACCCTACATCAATGATCCGATAAATTCCCTAGGAGGAGTTAGTTCAAATACAAGGCGACGGAATTCAAAAATGGCCAACTTTGACGGCACGCCACGGCCACGCCCTTCAACGTACAGTCACAAATAGCACGGCGTTGGTTCAGCACCATTTTTTGACTGTACTAACCAATTTGGAAGCAGATGCGATAAATTCCCTAGGAGGAGTTTGTTCAAATACAAAGCGAAAAAGTGAAATTCCATTCAAAAATGGCCAACTTTGATGGCACGCCACGGACACGCCCTTAAACGCACAGTCCCAAATAGCACGGCGTTTATTCAGCACCACTTCATGACTGTACTGACCAATTTTGAAGCAGATCTGATAAATTCCCTAGGAGGAGTAAGTTTAATACAAGGCGACGGAATTCAAAAAAGGCCAACTTTGACGGCATGCCACCGACACGCCCTTCAACGTACAATCACAAATAGCATGATTTTGGTTCAGCACCACTTCATGACTGTACCGACCAATTTTGAAGTAGATCCGATAAAATCCCTAGGAGGAGTTCATTCAAATACAAGGCAAAAAAGTGAAAAAAATTCAAAATGGCCGCCAAAAGTGAAAATTAGAAATGCAAATAGCCGACTTCCTGTGGGGTTTGGGGCATGGGTCCAAGAGGCTTTTCTGTAGGTATGGGCACATTGTACGTGAATACTGAGTTTCATACATATTGGTGAAACGTGGCGCAGGGGCTGCTTTTTAAAGTTCCTGTAGGGGGCGCTACAAAAAATAGAAACACGAATTTTGGTATGTGAGCTATCGGCACCAGTTTACACGTGTGCCGTGAATTTCATATTCATAACTATTACGGTCTCCGCACAGTGATTTTGAGGCTCTGGCGGCCATGTTGTTTTTTAAATCGACTTAATTTTTGGTGAGCAGTTAGAACTTTGGTACCTAACGGCCACTAAGTCGGTCCCGCTGAAATCAAACATTGCGTCTATGAACTGTGGCGATTTTAGTGTCAGGCCACGCCCATTTCGATGCCACGCCCCATTTGAAAATATGTTGACTTTATCTTGTTCAGAATTTGATTCCGAACAACTTTTGTATTGGGGCCAACATCATAGGCGTCCAACTTGACGTTGATATGAGCAATTAACTATTTTCGAGGTTTCAACCACACCACTTTTAGAACTCGTTGATGCTCTAAACTTTATTGTACAGACTAATCCTTAAGTCAGATTGAAGATAATGGGCCATATATGATATGTGCCAAAGGATTTTGGTCACAGTCGAAAAACCTGGGATCCTTGGGGAATTTACTGTTTTTAACTAAATTCAAAATGGCGGAAAATATGGCTACCGGAAGTGTTCAGTTCAAGAGACTTTTTTGTTCATCATGAGGATTTTCATGTGTGGGCAAAGTTTCATGAATGTAGGTCAAACCGGTGACGCGTGCTGCTTGTGCAAAGTTTGCACTTTTGAACAGTTGCTATAGCGCCATCTAGGGGCGAATGTGAATTTCAGGGCTAGATTATCAAATTTTTCACCAGTCCCCACAATTGCACCAAGAAAAAATGAGTTTTAGAATATGTGCAGGGGGGGAAAAATGCAGTCGAAGTGTTTAAAAATAATAATAATAAGAATAATCACGAGGGTTTCAATAGGGTCCTTGCCAAGTTTGGCTCGGTCCCTAATTAAAACTGCGCGCAGTGATGAACGGGACCTCGCGCCGGCTTGCAGCCGCCACTACGAGGTCCCGTTCATCACTGCGCGCAGTTTTAAAAAAAAATCGCGCCGGCTTGCGGCCGCGTCACGTGCCGTCGTAACATGTGTGCTGGCAAGATGTGCACATGTTAGGACCGCACGTGACGCAGCCGCAAGCCGGCACGAGGTCCCGTTCATCACTGCGCTCAGTTTTAAAAAAGCGCAGTTTTAAAAAAAATTCGCAAATTTATGTAATCTGTAGAAGCAGAGGTGCCCTGTGGTGTCCTACTGATTGTTTTGACATTAACATGTAAGACCACATTTAACTGAATTACATGTTGTAACAACTTTAACTAACATTATTAACCCTACATCAATGATCCGATAAATTCCCTAGGAGGAGTTAGTTGAAATACAAGGCGAAAAAGTGAAAGAATTCCATTCAAAATGGCCAACTTTGACGGCACGCCACGGACACGCCCTTCAACGTACAGTCACAAATAGCAGGATTTTGGTTCAGCCCCACTTCATGACTGTACTGACCAATTTTGAAGCAGATCCGATAAATTCCCCAGGAGGAGTTCACAAGGCCAAAAAGTGAAAAAAATTCAAAATGGCCGCCAAAAGTGAAAATTAGAAATGCAAATAGCCGACTTCCTGTGGGGTTTGGGGCATGGGTCCAAGAGGCTTTTCTGTAGGTATGGGCACATTGTACGTGAATACTGAGTTTCATACATATTGGTGAAACGTGGCGCAGGGGCTGCATTTTAAAGTTCCTGTAGGGGGCGCTACAAAAAATAGAAACACGAATTTTGGTATGTGAGCTATCGGCACCAGTTTACACGTGTCCTGTGAATTTCATATTCATAACTATTACGGTCTCCGCACAGTGATTTTGAGGCTCTGGCGGCCATGTTGTTTTTTAAATCGACGAAATTTTTGGTGAGCAGTTAGAACTTTGGTACCTAACGGCCACTAAGTCGGTCCTGCTGAAATCAAACATTGCGTCTATGAACTGTGGCGATTTTAGTGTCAGGCCACGCCCATTTCGATGCCACGCCCCATTTGAAAATATGTTGACTTTATCTTGTTCAGAATTTGATTCTGAACAACTTTTGTATTGGGGCCAACATCATAGGCGTCCAACTTGACGTTGATATGAGCAATTAACTATTTTCGAGGTTTCAACCACACCCCTTTTAGAACTCATTGGTGCTCTAAACTTTATTGTACAGACTAATCCTTAAGTCAGATTGAAGAGAATGGGCCATAGATGATATGTGCCAAAGGATTTTGGTCAAAGTCGAAAAACCTGGGATCCTTGGGGAATTTACTGTTTTTAACTAAATTCAAAATGGCGGAAAATATGGCTACCGGAAGTGTTCAGTTCAAGAGACTTTTTTGTTCATCATGAGGATATGCATGTGTGTGCAAAGTTTCATGAGTGTAGGTCAAACCGGTGGCGAGATATGCTTGTGCAAAGTTTGCACTTTTGAACAGTTGCTATAGCGCCACCTAGGGGCGAATGTGAATTTGAGGGCTAGAATATCAAAATTTTCACCAGTCCCCACAATTGCACCAAAAAAATTTGAGTTTTAGAATATGTGCAGGGGGGGAAAAATGCAGTCGAAGTCGACTAAAAATAATAATAATAATAATAATAATAAGAATAATCACGAGGGTTTCAATAGGGTCCTTGCCAAGTTTGGCTCGGTCCCTAATAATCATGAGGGTTTCAATAGGGTCCTTGCCAAGTTTGGCTCGGTCCCTAATAATAATAATCACGAGGGTTTCAATAGGGTCCTTGCCATGTTTGGCTCGGTCCCTAATAAACACGAGGGTTTCAATAGGGACCTTGCCATGTTTGGCTCGGTCCCTAATTATATATACAGGGTTCTCCTCAAAAATGCTATAGTGGGGATGCGCCACCATATAACATTTTACAATAGTGCTGTCGTGACCGAGACATTTCCTTCCTGAAATGGTCCTATTGGTTCAAACACATGTTTTATTGTAATAAAGCTACACAAAAACGGCAATATCAGTTCACTTCCGTGGAGGAAGTCGGTGGCGTTCGGATCTTGTCTTGGTCCGACTCCGACTCTGTTAGGGCAGAGCTTCGACGTGAACGTGTCACACACCAGACGATCCACAGAGTTTCCCTGTAGTAGATGGGACACACGTCGGAAGATTAGATTTTATTTTTTTTTGCTCTGTATTCAACATTGATGGCAATGGATGGCGCTGCGATAATGGCAGAGGTTCTGAGCAGTGTCGGCAGTCACTACGCGGCTGTATGGCTGCGCCGGTGTGAGCGCTCCGTTTGGAAACACGACCCACTTAGGTTCCAATGAAGACACACCACTTTGATACAATTAAACTGAAGAGGTGGTTTGTACGTTGGGCAAAGTTTAGATGAAAATGCACTGTAGCTTTTCAGGAGCGCACAAAGATATGCACCATGCTGACTGACGGGATCGCCAGAAAAGATCAACAAAACTATAATTGGAGTAAACTACCTTTATTAGCCGCCTGTTATTAGTAGGTAGAGCTTTTTGGGAGGAGGAGCGTGAAGAATCGGTTGGTGAGGAAAGGGATGTCGAGGCACTGGCGGTAGAAATAGAGCCCTATGCAATAATAACATTTCACAACTTCTGCAAAGTGAGTGAATCTGTTCAGATGAGGGAACATGAATGGCGTACGTGACCAAGAACATGCTGATACCGAGACAAGGTGGCTGATAAAGAGGTGCCACCAAATCTGTTAGGCGGCCACCAAATGAAGAAGTTAGTGGCGACAGTGCCAGCAGTAGAAACTGTTAATCTCGAGCCCTGCATCAGCATTTGGTCTGGAGTCTTATGTGTATGGTGATGGATGCAGTGTTTTTCGGATGGCTCTTTGTGCCAGTTTCCCCCTATCCCCCCCCCCCCCCCCACACGCTTAGTAGTTCCTGATTGGTACTTCCTCTCGGTTGACTAAACTCCCTCTCTGCCGCCTCATCCGACTCTTCTCCTTTTTTTTTATCAGTCTCTCTCTCTTTCCATCCGGCTCTTTTATATATATCTCACTCTTTTCTCTCTCTCTCTCTCTCTCCCCCCCTTGTGATCTACATCCGGGCTGGTTTGCAAATCAGCCCCTCAGAGGTGGCAGGCAGTGGCTTCGAACAGTGGAACCGGACACACACACACACACACACACACACACACACACACACACACACACACACACACACACACACACACACACACACACACACACACACACACACAGGTTGCGTCGGGTCCAAATTGATGAGGCAGATTTATGACGGCTGCTGGGCACAACAAATTAAGTTGACAGTGATGTATGGGGGGCCGGTGTCACCCTGATCTCCCCCAGCCCCCACCCTGCCCCCCCCCTCCCCCCCCCCCTCCTTCCCCGCCACTGACGGACCAATGCTCATGCACACACACACACACACACACACACACACACACACACACACACACACACACACACACACACACACACACACACACACACACACACACACACAGACAGTCCATGCTGGCCCCCTACTCCCACACCTTCTTGTTAGGCATCCCACTAGGAGAGCCCTCCACCCCCCCCCTACCCCCCCTACCCCTCCACCTCCCACTGCAGCATAATGAAATTCATTCTGATTTGTGTGCGTGTTTTTTTCCCGTCTCTCTCTCTCGCTCTCTCTCTCTCCGCACTGTCCGTTCCCCCCAGACTCATCCGACCGCCAGCAAACTGCCCTTGAAAGACAGCTTCACGTTCGACGACTACAGGTCAGTGTGTGTGTGTGTGTGTGTGTGTGTGTGCCTGGGCTGCCTGAGACTGTACCACTTTTCGGGCTTTGTTAAACAGTTGCAGTGCAGGGGAAAGTGTCCATGGGCCCATAGACCACAGGCCCCCCCAGCGCCCCCCCTCCCCCCCCCCCCCCCCCCCCCCCCCCCGCCAGCACACAGCACTCACCACCGGCACCGCTGAAATCACTTGTGTTTGTTCTCCTTGTTCCACTCATTAACAGCCAAATTATCTTTAAGAGAATTATTTATCACAGTGGCCTCCCTCACCGCACACACGCACGCACGCGCACATGCACGCACGCACACACACACACACACACGTGCACGCACGCATGCACACACACACACACACACACACACACACACGTATGTTCATTAACAGCTCATCTGACGCAAGTCACTGCTTCCACCGGGCAACGCCTAGGAGATCCTCAAGGGGGGGGCCGCACACACACACACACACGTGCACACACACACACACACACACACACACACACACACACACACACACACACACACACACACACCCCCCTGGTGCTAGGTCAGACACAGTTCTGTCCATACAGTGGCTAAGCAGTGTTATTTTGTTGGTTCAATTGTGCACTATTGAGTTACTAGTTACACAGAGCACCTTAGCAGAGTCGGCTGTGTTGATTCCATCTTCATGCACATTTATTGTACACTTACACACTTGGTTTATGTTGAACGCTCTGGCACTTAAAAATAGTACTTAGCATTGTGTAGCATCTTATCCTAGCTAGCTTTGCTGTGTACAGGGAATGGGTTAACCTAGTGATGGTTAGTGCTTGGCATTTGTTTCTATGAACGTCCTTACTGCACCGACAGCGATATATTGTTTCTTTCTTCTGAGAAATGTACTTATTGTAAGTCGCTTTGGATAAAAGCGTCTGCTAAATGTAAATGTAAATAGTCTTAATCACTCGACTCTCTCCCTCTGTCTCTCTCTTTGTCTCTCTCCCTCCCTCGCTCTCTCCATTTGCAGGTGGGCCGTTTCTTCCGTGATGACCCGTCAGAACCAGATCCCCACCGAGGACGGCAGCCGGGTCACCCTGGCCCTCATCCCGCTCTGGGACATGTGCAATCACACCAACGGGCTGGTGAGTGGAACACACACCCTCACACACTCACACTCACACACACACACTCTCACACTCACACTCACACACACACTCACACACAGTGGGAACTTTACTATTTTCTATGCCCCTCAGATTACAACTGGCTACAACTTGGAAGATGACCGCTGTGAATGTGTGGCCCTGCAGGATTACAAGGAGAATGAACAGGTACTGGTGCTGTGTGTGTGTGTGTGTGTGTGTGTGTGTGTGTGTGTGTGTGTGTGTGTGTGTGTGTGTGTGTGTGTGTGTGTGTGTGTGTGTGTGTGTGTGTGTGTGTGTGTGTGTGTGTGTGTGTGTGGTCGACTGATTGACATGACCATAAATTCATGTTAAAAACCAGAGAGCTGTGTGGATGCACGAGTCAGATTTCCCTTTCACAGGATATTGTGTTTTTAGAACCGGCCGTGTTAGAATTGCAGCGCAAAACCCTGTTTCACGGTTCCCCACGACCTCTCACCTTCTGCCGCTGAACATCACGTTCATATGTCAGAGCGTGTCAGCGTTGGCTCCGTAGATACACCTCCGTCCATGCACAATAACACCAGCGGGAATCGCAGAAAGCAGCCGTCCCCCCTGACAAAGTTGTCTCCTATATTCCACAGTCTTTATCTCTCTCCTCGCACGCCCGTCCCTCCCCCCAACGCGGGATACCCCGCCGCCCCGCTCACTCATTCACACCCAAACCTCCCCCTTTCACCAGCGTTGTCGACGCTATCTGAAAACGCCACGGATGTATCGCGACGGATCTGTACGTGAGCGGGATGACAACCCCGGGCGCCTCTCTCTCGTGTGTGTGCGTGTGTTTGTGTGCGTGCGTGCGTGTCACCGACTGATGCAACCCGCAGACATCAAGGGAGACAACACCGTCATAACACTGGACTTCTCAGCGGCGTGCCGGATAGCATTCTGATCAATACGTCGATAAGCGGCCCCTAACTGCGGCTACTGCCGCCGACGTTTCCGTTATCGGACGTTAGTCGAGCGAGGTGCGCGACGAGCTCGGAGCGACGCCGCTAACGTCGATCCTAACAACTGACACTTCACCCCTCCCCCTCCCCCTCCTCCTCCGCCGCCGCCGCCACCAACCCCCCCTCTGGACAGATCTACATCTTCTACGGCACGAGGTCCAACGCCGAGTTCGTGGTGCACAGCGGCTTCTTCTTCCAGGACAACGCGCACGACCGGGTGAAGATCAAGCTGGGCGTGAGCAAGAGCGAGCGGCTGTACGCCATGAAGGCCGAGGTCCTGGCGCGCGCCGGCATCGCCGCGTGAGTCCTGACTTTCATTACGCGTTGTGTTGTTGTTGTTTTTTCTCAACGGCGATCGGAGGAGGCCTCAACGATGTGCCCCCGAGACCGTCCAAGGGGTCTTTTACGAAACGCTCCATTGGTTCAAGTTGAAGTTGAAGTTTAACAACGTCAGCTGACCAAAGTGCTGTACAATTCCACTCTCTATAGTTATGAAACAAACAAATAAACTGAAAACAATTAAAAGCACAAAAAAGGACACACTTGACATACAACTTATATGGAGTTAAATGAAAGAGAGTATAAGTTTTTAGGAGGGATTTGAAAATGGGCAGTGAAGGGGCGCCATACGCGTGTCGTTCAGCTACACTCGCCAAATCCGGAGACATCTGGAGGCAGAGCGATACATACACCCTTCTCTCCCTTCTCTGAAAACAAGTGACAACTGTTGTATGTATGTGGTCTGTGTTGACCTGCTTTTAGGTAGATCAAAACTAGCCCAACCAGAGACGCTTCAAGGCTTCAAAGCTTTAAGAAGCGTTATCATTCATGGTGAGCCTAAGATGTGAGCCCAGAATACCGCTCTGGGCTGAAGGAGACGATCAGACACACAAACTTAACTTTTTCTCCGGCGTTTTGGCTTTCCCTTCATTGCCACTGTAAATATTTAAAACAATTAGGTCTCCCCCTCGGGTATAATTGAAACATATAATATAAACGTTGCAGCAGACTCCCCCCTCTCCCCCTCTCCCCCTTCCCCCTTGCCCTACTCTTTTCCTCCGCCCCACCAAGTATCAATTTACCATCCACTCCCCTAACGCTTTCATCACCAAGCTGCTTAATCATTTTATCATTACCACCCCTCCTCTCACCCCCTAGAATTATGCAGCCATCCCTCCCCAGCATTTTTAATCTGCGCCTTTTTAATCTCTTATTGATGATGGGCTAAATCTCGACAGTGGAAATTAAATGGAACAATCCCCGTAGTTGGCGGGCGGCTCCATTAAACTGACAGATATGGTGATGTATCGCTCTTGTTGTCAGAGCTTCTTTTTATTTTTTTTCAACCAATGGAGAAAGGGAGCCTGCTTCGTTGTCAATCTTCCGGGGCGAGGAGGGAGACGGCGGGGGTTTGCAGTCGATGGGGGCGGTAGTCTGGGGATCGGGGAGGGGGTTCTCCCTGACTCCTTTGGGATGCGTTTAAAAATGCACAACCCGCCCCTTGTGATGCTAGACGTACAGGCTCACACCCCGTCACAAACACATCTTTGCGTTTCCCTTCCTGCACTGCTGAGCAAAGGCACGGAGGTGAATGCAACTGTGAATGTTTCCACCCCTCCAAAACGTGTTCTAATTGGCGTCCGACATTTTTCTTGTATACTTTTTTGATTCTGTTAGAGTATTGTCTGCTGTATTCTCCTGCCACAATCAACACAGAAGGCTAATTTAATAACGTTGGACAAGGCAGCCAGCGTAACGTATTTTAGTGTTTCCTGTGGTTTCTGGGATGTGCTGGGGTCTTTGGAGGGGGGGTAATGATGTTGACCCTGTCCTACAGATTGCCACATAGATCAATTTGCTGAAGTACAAAGACAATATTGCCCCCTCCAGTAAAATGGTCTGGGCCCATAGCAATATGAGGAACACAACTTTGTTGTGGAGAGTGATTCCAGTGAATCTTGGACCAGTCTTTATTGTTTTCCCAAATATGACTGTCCCACGTAATGCATTCTTGTATATACATACTGTATGTATTCAAAACTATCCTTGGGATATATGTAATGAATCATATTTCGTGGGCATATCTAAGCCAGTACGATTGGGTAACAATGCTGGGGACTAGTATTGAAAAGCTTGGTCAATTGTCAATGAGTCCTCCTTACTTCTTAACTCTGACTTCAGAAATGCTCATTTCTGTTTGCTTTGGGCTTGCACGGTACATTGAACTGAATGTGGTTGCATGACGATGCGGGGACACCCATTGCTGAGAGAGTTGTTAGGAGTTTAACCTCTCGCTCAAACGTAGCAAACGGCAGACCCATTGCAGCGCATTACCCATCTACATAGATCATTACAAAAGTCAGCCAAAGTCTGTGAATGCGTTCACACAGTATTCCCATCCATGTGTATTCCCATTCTGATCCCTTTCTTCTCTCCCCCCCCCGCCCTCCCTCCCACCAGGTCCAGTATCTTCGCCGTGCACGGCACGGAGCCGCCCATCTCGGCCCAGCTCCTCGCCTTCCTCCGGGTCTTCTGCATGACGGAGGGTGAGGGCTATAGCGTCTCCCCCCTCTCCCCCCCCCCCCCCCCCCTCCCCCCCCCCCCCCCCCCCCCCCCCAGGAGGGCCGCAGAGACCAAACAGACACCAGAGTTACAGGAAGCCTCCTTCCCCGTCCCAGAAAGCATGGCAATAAAAATAAAGCAAAGAAATGGAAATGGGCGGGGCGGGGGGATGGGGGGGGGGCGGGGGGAGGGGGCGGGGGGAGGGGGCGGCGGGGGGGGGTAGTATGTTGAGGAGGAGAATGGGGGGGGGGCGGGGGTGTGTAGAAAAGAGGGCGAGCCCGTCGGCGTGCTGGGGGTTTAATTGATCCGGGCAGGCCACCAGATGTGTGTGAGAGGCAATCGCTAGGAGAGAGGGGTGGAGGGGGGGGGGAGGGGGCCGGGGGTGAGGAGGCGAGGAGGCGGCGGCGGGTGAGACGTGGAGAGGAGCTGCAATATTCATCGGCGTGTATGCGGAACGACATCGGTGTCATAAATTCCCCCCCCCCCCCCAGCCGTGCCAAGGCCACATCCTCCCCTCCCTCCAACCCCAGGACTCCGCTTGATATATTATTTACATCTCGCCGTGTGTTAATTTTTAAAATGGCCCCGACGCCTTTTTGGATGGGGGAGAAGAAGAAGAAGAAGGAGGAGGGGGAGGGGGAGAAGGAGGTGGGGGTGGGGGTTGGCGGCGGCGGCGGCGGCGGCGGTTAGAAAAGGTCTCACAAAGCTGGGATTGAGACGTGGTGGGTAGGTGGTGGAGGGGTGGGGGTGGGGGCACGGCGAGGCGGTCCACGCTCCGTTTTTTAACAGATGTGACATGACGGAACCCCGGGCGCACGCACTGCAACACACGGGGCAGCGGCGCCCGGGTCCCTTTCATGCCCCCCCCGCCCCCCCATCCTCCAGCCCTCCTTCACTCGTGTAGTCGCTGCCGCCTGCGTAACACTTGGGATCAAAGGCAAAGGGGGCCAGGGAGACGAGGCGTTAGATGTTGCCCCGTGGATATCTTGGTCTAGTGGATACACCGTTAACAGGAGAGCATTTAAAAAAATCTCAGATCTTGACCCAAAGGTGTGTGTTTTAAGTCTTTGAACTCACACGGGGGTAACCTGCCATTTCAAATTTGAGAGTTGCACTAACCAATTCATTTCAAGAGACAAGATTCAAAGAGCAGCAATGGCTTGGATCAAGCTGAGCGAACACTGAGACCTCCTAGCCGTCACATCCTCACTACCGCTCAGTTCACGTCGTCCCCGTCTCCTGACGATGCCTCCCGTGTCTGCGTTCTCTCTCCGTCCAGAGGAGCTGAAGGACTTCCTCGTCGGCGAAGGGGCCATCAATAAGATCTTCACCCTGGGGAACAGCGAGTTCCCCGTCAGCTGGGAGAACGAGATCAAGCTGTGGACCTTCCTGGAGACCCGGGCCGCCCTGCTCCTCAAGACCTACAAGACCACCATAGAGGTACCAGAGCCTCATTCATTCATTCATTCATTCATTCATTCATTCTCAACCTACTCCCCAAACCAACGCCTCCTCTCTCTCTCTCTCTCTCTTCCCTCCCTCCCTCCCTCATTCATTCACTCATTCATTCATTCATTCATTCATTCTCAACCTATTCCCCAAACCAACGCCTCCTCTCTCTCTCTCTCTTCCCTCCCTCCCTCCCTCCCTCATTCATTCATTCTCAACCTACTCCCCAAACCAACGCCTCCTCTCTCTCTCTCTCTCTCTCTCTCTTCCCTCCCTCCCTCCCTCATTCATTCACTCATTCACTCATTCATTCATTCATTCATTCTCAACCTATTCCCCAAACCAACGCCTCCTCTCTCTCTTCCCTCCCTCCCTCCCTCCCTCCCTCCCTCCCTCCCTCATTCATTCATTCATTCATTCATTCATTCATTCATTCTCAACCTATTCCCCAAACCAACGCCTCCTCTCTCTCTCTCTTCCCTCCCTCCCTCCCTCATTCATTCACTCATTCACTCACTCATTCATTCATTCATTCATTCTCAACCTACTCCCCAACCGCCCCCTCTGTCCTCCCTCTCCCCCAGGAGGACGTGTCGGCCCTGGAGCAGCCGGGCCTGCCGCCCCACTCCCGGGTGTCGGTGCAGCTGCGCCTGGCGGAGAAGCGGATCCTGGAGCGGGCGTCGGCCAGCGGGCGCGGCAAGCGGCTGCACTTCCAGCGGCGGCTGGAGGAGGGCGCCGCGCTGCCGCGCTACGAGGAGAGCGACATCGCCCTGCTGGAGAACGAGGAGGCGGCGGCGGCGGCGGCGGCGGACGCCAAGCTGCCCATCATCCTGCGCAAGCTGGAGGAGGTGGTGGAGGAGGAGGAGCAGGCCGGCCTCAAGGCGGCGCAGGAGCAGCAGCAGGAGGGAGAGGAGGAGGAGGAGGAGCAGCGGCTGGAGGAGACCCCGTTGCTCCTCAACGGGGGGAAGGCGGCGTACGGTACGGACGCTGGGCAGCGGGAGCCCGCGGCGGCGGCGGCGGTGGCGGCGGCGGAGGCCAACGGGGAGACGGAGACGGAGGCGGCGGCGACGGCGGCGGCGGCGACTCTGGAGAAGGGCAGTAAAGCCGTGGGCCCAGTGCCGGACAGGAGCGCCGGCCCGGGCCAGACGGGCCTCACGGAAGGGGCCAAACTAAGTGCCAACTGAACTGAGGAAGGGGGTCCAAGTTAGAAGACTGAATAGGTTTATTCCACGCACTGCCATAGCCCATGCTATTTATTTATTTTTTTGGCCCACTCTAAAGTGACTCGGATGTAGAAAAACAGAATTATCGGGTTAATCGAAATGTTTCTTTTTTTTTTTTTTTTTTCGGTGGACCTTTTTATTTCACTTCTCCCGCTTTTCTGCGCAGACAGCGCCATCTCTCTGCGGAAACGCCGGCGCGTCGCAATCGCTGCTTCTGACGCCTCGGATGAATAAGTGACGGGTGATGTCGCCCCGGTGGCGAAGCGCGCTCACCGACCACTCATTTGTACCGACCGGGAAACGGCGATTGCGTGTCCGGTTGCCGTCTTAATCCCGATTTTTTTGGGTTTATATTAGTACAAAATATAATGAGAAAACACAAAAGGATGAGTGTTGTACCAGTAGAAAGCAAGGGACCCCCACAGAGAGCAGTCCGCGGCGTTTTGCACGTGCTCAGGGAGACGCGGGGAAACGGAGCGGGATTGAGTTAGCAGGAAATTGTCCCCGGAAAAAGCCCAAATCCTATCTAATCCTTTCATTCGGTTTGGTTTATTGCTGCAGTTTGTCTCAATACACGTCTGCTATGATTTGAGATGACAATCATTTTCTATAGTTCATCTTGGTCATTGAGTCGAGAGGTTCTCTGCTCACACTTTTTTTCGGGGGTTGACTCGTCCAACTCTTCTTAAAGGATCTGTCGAAAGCATTTGAAGCAAAGTCATTCATGGAGGCAAAACGATTACTGAATACGTACGCATATATATATACATATATATATATATGTGTACCATTTCTGAGAATGGCAGCTATATCTTAAATAGCAAATAGTGACATTTCATGTGAAAATCCCAGCTCAGTTGAGACCTGAGAGTTTTGTTCAGTTTTTCCTCCCGAACAAAAGTTCTTCTCTTAATATATACTGTTAGTATAAACCTTGTTTGCGTTGATGTTAATTTTCAAAAATAAATCTATTTTGAATGTAATGACAGTAATTACCCTGCAGTGTTTGTCAATGGGTGAGGCAAACGGTCTTTATTTTGTGTTTTTGCTTACTTTTTTTTTTTTTTTTTTTTCGTCCAATAGAAAGCCATATCCATGTCTAAGCCCCTCCCCGCCATCAGCGAGTACACCAGGCCTCGGTAGACAAAGACTGTGGTTTACGGACATCGGCTTCCCAGTATGTGCACATTGGCCTTCACATTCAACACGGTGCCCTCGTGTAGGAGACACTTTCAGAGTACAACAGCACTGTCATAAAAAATGTCACAGAATGATGATTGTATGTGTCTGCCCGGTTCTCTTCACATGTGACCAACACAAGGGTATGTTTAACAAATGTCTAAGGCCTTTATGCTTAACTTGTACAAACAACTTGCGTCTGTTAAGTGTGTAACTTGCCGAGCCTGTTTTTTGTATCACACTTGTTTTGATGTGTAGCTTGAGCACTTCCCATTGACAAAGTTACTGTATTTTTTGAATGCAATCATCTACTCTTACTAACCTTTAAAGATTTTCAGTCTACTTGCTGCTTTTTCTAAAAAAAAAAAAAAACTAAAACTAAACAAAGACTAAACTAAAGAAAGCAACAATCCCTCAGACAGATAGTTTGTGTGAGCAGCTAGCTTTAGCCATAGATTCAAGTGTCCCCTGGCACGGACATAACTAGAAGAAATGGAGACTTAAACCACCCTCACCGCCGTAGACTCTGCCGTAGTTCTGTCTGATTGGCATAGACATATTTTAAAAAAGCAGATGCGCAAGATTGTACAGTAAGAGTGAAGATGAGGAAAACTTGTCCTAATGCTGTCCTAATGATTAAACTTCAGTCTTTTATTTCTCACCTCAGTTTGTGTGCTAATTGTTTGTTTTGAAAACCAAAGGGGGAGGTGTGGGGCTAGGGGGGGGAGGAGGCAGGAAGAAGAGAAGAGGGTGAAATAAAAGTTTAATTCGATGCAATTTCTCCCCTTTTCTTTGCCCCTCTGGCCCCATTTTACACATTTATAAAAGAAACATTATCTTGAATCATTTAATTCGGGGCAATACAATTTTGAGATTTCACCATTCATAATGCACGCAGCCCTGAGATAAAACCGCCTTTAATCTTTGAATATATTATTATAATGGCGGTCGTGGCGGGCAGCGGTGAGGGAGGTCCTCCTGCACATGTCCGGTGTGGTTAGCGCTCACCGTCGGCGCACGGAGCGCAAGCCTGGAGGACACGGGAGTCAGCCTGGAGACCAGCACTCGCAGAAGTCATCCTGCTCCATGAATTATACACGCCTCCGCCCCTATTAATATACAATGGTGGCGGCGGCGGCAGGCGTCTGGCCCCGGACCAGACCAGAGTGTCGAGGCCCTCGACATTGTCATGCGTGTGTTAACCAGAGTCGTGGTACAACAGGTCTGTGATCCGGCTCAGAGCGTTTAAAGCCGGGGGCCAGGTGGGTGGGAGGTGGAGACACGAGGCAAGACGTTTTTATGGAGGCCAGCTTGGAGGTTGCAGCAGAGGATGAAAGTCGATTGATCTCAGAGTCTGTGCGCGTGACGCACAATTTTCTCCGCCTGTCGTGTGCGTGTGGGCTTCCTGCCTTGAGTTGGACGATTGAATGTGAAACATGAAGAACACGTGGTGTTTTAAAAGGGGACACTTGCCATTCACCCTTAGACTTATGGGCTACCTTAACTTGTGGAAGTTGAATATCGAAGATAATTGATATAAGATAATTGTTATATAGTTATAATTCT
>NC_140287.1:3484521-3509521 GCF_964030765.1 Micromesistius poutassou
CCATTTTTGACAATTGCTGACTGGCGACGGCGAGGCGGCGCCGTGCCGAGGTGAACAGATTGGCGGGATAATTACACACAATAAGCGTCGGCGGGGCCAGGTAACCCCTCGGCTGGCACCGCCTGCTCCCCCCGGGCACACGCGGCCATATGCAGCGGGCCCCGCAGCACCGCTGTGCTGCTTACGCAGGCACCCGCACGCACACACACACACACATGCACGCACACATGCACGCACGCGCACACACGCACACACACGTGATCACAGGAAGGTGCACACTCACACCACACAGAGATTAGAGTAAGGGTTCCGAGACAAAAAAAGATGGCTCATAGGGAGAGAAACCAAAAGAGGGAAAGCGATAGAAAACAGCCCGAGACAGAGCAAGGGGACAGGATAGGAGGAGGGGAGGGGGGGGGGGGGAAGGAAACGAGAGAAGGATTAAGTGTTGATTGTCGCCACGGACCTCTAAGCCCCTAGGGATTAGTGTGTCAGCACATTTGTTTGTCACATTAGCGGTGATGAACACACAGGTAGTGTGCTTGCAAGTACCAGTGTCAATACATGTAAGTCTGCTGCGGTGGGGGGGGGTTATATCATACCGATACTATGGGCAACACTGTGTGCGTGTGTGTGCTCGGGTGCGTGCGTGCGTGCGTGTGTGTCCGACCTTGACGGCCCCGCCGTGGAGGGCCCCGCCGCGGCCGCCGACGACCCCGCCGTGGGCGGCCCCGCCGTGGGCGGCCCCCCCGTTGGCTGCCGCGCTGAACACCAGCTTGCCGTCGTCTTTGGCTCCGGCGGTCTTCAGGGCGGCCTGCAGGATGGAGCGCAGGGCGTCGTACTCTGGTTTGTCCGTGTAGCCCAGGAGCTTGATCTTCTCCAGGAACTCCTCCATCTCACCTGCAGGAGCACAACGGCACAGCAGGGAGGGACGGGAACGGGGCGAGAGGAGACCCAGGGGCGGTTTGAATAGGTCTTTATGCAAACGAGCCCATAGAATTGACGACGAACCAGTGATTTCATCCCCCCGCCGTTGGCTTTCCCTATTGAAGTCAATGTTTGTCGTTCAAGCCAACATAGCGTGTATAGTTGCCCATGATAGACTAAAGTTGCAGACCCCTGGTTTGGAGTCGTGTGTAAATTGGCCAGAACACAAACACAACGACTTCTTCTTATCTTTAGAAAAATCTGTGCCCAACCAAATAAAAATGAACCATTGACATACACACTTAAACACTCATTATCGCTAGTCTATCCCCCTGAGGACCCGGCAGCCTGTCTTATTCGGTTTGCTGTGATTGTCTTTGCCTCTCAAGCACACAAACAGTAGTAAATGACTCTTTGGTCCCGAGCAGCGGAGCTGAAAAGCAGGAGTGACGACTCTTGCCACTTCCAACTACGATCTCTCCCTCCCATGTCTCTTTCATGCACTCTTCGCCGCTCTTGCCAGCCCCGAAGACACATCAATGTTGCCCGAGGGTCAAAGCGCCATGATAAAACAGGAATCAGTATGTCAGGGGTAAAATAAATGCACTGAGAAAAACAGACAAATAAACAAACCTCAGAGGCAAACACTTGTGTGTGTTTACTGTACAAAACTGTTTAAGTATGGATCAACGCCCTAAGACCTTTGAAAGTCCTTACTCCTTGAACAATACAACATTTATAAGACAAATAACATTTAGCCAAACAATATTTAGCTGCCTTTTCCGTATAAAGACTAATACTGGATTACAGTGATGGTGTGTATGAGTGAGTGAGCGAGTGAGTGAGCTACCTGGCCTGTCTTGGGATGGGAAACATTCAGACATGAAACCCGGAATGTCTGCTTGGCACCTGTGAGAGAAGCAGAGCTTAGGTTTAAGTTCATCTCAAAAGGGTAGAGGTTCAGTACCTGATTATTATGTTTGTTTAAGCATGACAGGTACATGCAAGGCACCACATCAACAAGGTTAATTACTTACGTCGTAATGATTGTCCAAAAACATTTTTATTAATTATCAACATTGTCACACTATTGATAAAAAGTTAATGTTTGAAACCTATTTTAGCTTGGATCTCCACTGCAAATCAATAAATAAACTGTGCCCCAGTTATATTTGAATCTGTCCGTAGGTCCAGCTCACGAGGGCACTACAGTGGACTATGGCTGTCGAATCCAACTGTGAAAGACGCTCACCTGAGTTTGGCGTCCCTGACGTAGATAGGGTCCTGTAGTTTGTCCTCCCAGGGCAGGCGACCACACAACCACTGCACCATGCAGTAGGCTAGGATCTCCAGGTCACTCCTCCTGGAAGGCACTGGTAGACCACGCACAGCATCTTAGCCAGGTCACTACAAACGCATGTGCATCAGGGATTACCGATGAGATGAATGATGCATTGTTACGGCAAACATGATCAAATGAGACCAACAGAAAAAACATGCTGGATATATTTTTTGAGGGGGGGGGGGGGGATGGAATCATGCATTTTAATGATTCCAAACGTGCCATTGTATTTCCTGAAAAAGACCACAACTAGTGGAATAATTAGCAGCATACAGAAGGGAAAAGCCATGGAGGCGCTGTCTGATTGACAAACAACAATATTTTTCCCTCCAATCATGAATACGTCCCTCCATTGAACCATCAAAACAAACATGCACGCCTCTGCAGAGTGGAGGCAGTTATTTGCAGAAAAAAAAAGAGGGAAATGACAGAAAGGCAATTTCAGTCTTGATTCCATCACGCCGTTTTTCTGTTCAATCTTCCTTAAGGCCCGTCAGACCAAAGCACGGGATAGTGTATTATTACTACAGTTTTTCGACAAAACTTGAAAATGGTGCATGGCCCCGGTATCAACAACCTGGACAATGAAACCGAAATGGAGGCAAAAGTCAACTATTTTCAAGAAATACAATTACACACAAAAATCAGCAGGCAGGGGGCATACCGACTCCTTTGTGTGCGTCAATGCTGGTGAACTCTATGGTGCCGTCGTGACATCTCTTGGGATCTTCCTTGTACTCCTTGAGCACGCCCTCAGGGCTGTACCTATAGGCCAGCCCATAATCCACCAGGTACACCTACGCACACGCACACACACACACACACTTTAATGAAATAAAAACCCAGCATCTTTCGGAAGCACGCCAGGCCCTTTAATAGAGGCCAATAACTTCACTAGCTAATGAGTTCCAATTCCAGATTAAATCATCTTTTAAGCGCCGGACTCTTGTGTTGTAATATGGTGGGAGTCTCGTTTGCGCAATCAAACCCGTATTGCTATTTACAGAAGCTTAGCCACTGTCAACAGCATGCTCACTTAACACATTTGGCTACTGCCTTTGACAGACACAAATGGAAGGAAATGAGAGGAACACAGACCAAAATAAATTACCAATTACTACTAAACATTTCCAACAAGTACTGAAGAAGCTATCAGCCTCCCGTGTTGAAAATCCCACGGGAGCAGATCCGACATGCTAATTGATGTTTAAAAATAGCCTTTTAATAATGCCACCAATGATACATTATTAATCTCCAAATTAAATATTTGCTCCTGCCTCCACCTTGTTTGCTTCTGAGAAAAAAAAAAGAAGCTATTTTCTTCTGAAACGTAATAATCCCTGAATTCTAAAAGGGTTGAAAAAAGATTATAACCTGTGGTACTCACAATCAAACGTATACATAAACAGAAATACATGTATCACAGCCTTTCTCCATAATTAAGCTGCCCCTCAAGATGTTCCTCAAGGGAACTGTGATGACCCATTAATTCAGTTGCTATTATTTTGTAAAAATAGCCTTTTATGTTCAATAATATATATATATATTTTTTTTTTTATATTATATTTTATATTATATTTTAATAATAATCAATTCAATTAATTGATCGATTTACTCCGACCCCCTTGAATAACATTGTTTTTATACTGTATATTTATCGGGTCTCCCAATGTCTACATCCTACTATTCATTGATTGATGATTCAATTTTTTAATTCCCTTTATAAAAAATATTTGTGAAAAGTTATGATTTTATTACAGCGAAAAACCTAGTGAGCTAACACAGAGGCTGCTGGTTCTGGTACTGGTGAGCACCAGCACAGAAGTTCCATCTCCAAACGAGGAGTACACCAGAATTGGAAGTGGTGTCGAGCACCATATGAAGTGCTTTATTTCTGCATCCATACTAAGACACTGGCTGCACTGCAAAGCACAACCACACTGCAGTGCCAGGAAAGCAGAGCACAGCTTTTGGCTTTAAGTCTGTTCCTTCATTGTTGCCGAGCTCTTGCCAATTCCAAAAACTCATAAGATTGTATTGTAATAGACAACAGCCTATTCTTTGTTATTAAAATCCAGGTCCATTTCATATGGATGATATCTTTGATATGATTGTAATATAGTTCTCCTTTACCGTTTTTGTGGGTTGGATTTTTTTTGTATTTTCTCAATTCCGATGATTCAAGATCTTTCTTTTGCCTTGAGTGTTCAGAACCCAGGGGGGGGATGTGTAGTCGGAGATCAGATTCCGACGTGGCCCAGGACAGCCTGTGATGTGACCGTGACTGAAGACTAGATACTGGATCAGTCCCAGCCCAGAAGCCCTGGGCCAAGAAGCCCTGGGCTGGGCGGATAACGGGTGAAAGGTCCTCACCTGATGTGGGTCTTGATGGCTGAGAAGCAGGTTGGACGCCTTGATGTCAGCATGGACGTACTCGTGTTCATGGACGTACTCCAAAATGTCCAGCTAGTTCAAGTGACAGGATATACAACATTTAGTTTGTCTTATTCTGAGCCAATAGCTTAACATCTTTGCCAAAGGACTACCGTTGGAAATTAGCCTGCTGGCTAACATTGGCACATTTACCAAAATGTTGATTAATGTGCACTTTTAATGTGTCCTTTAAATAAATAAATAAATAAAATAAAATGAATGACACTCAAACACTCAAGGCATGCACAGCAAAGCATGCCATGTGACTGTAATGGCCAAAGAGCGGGGTTAACGAACTCGGTAAGAACGATCCATACTGACATGGTACATTATGCTGCACCCACGCAGGTATAGCACTATTAAACTTGCACTGTCTAAATCTTCCACTTCCTGTGCGATCACTTCTGTTCAGAATTATGTGAATTTATGTGCGATAGTAAAACCCAGTCGCTGCTTTGAAGCGCTTGGTCATTTAAAAAAGGTAGCTGGCCGCCTCACGCCACTTCCTCTAATGCAAGAGTCTCCGGGACACGCCTCCCATCAAGCCATGTCCGCCATGGGCCTCCAGAGAGCAAATTGATTTAAAGTGAATAAAACCCCGGGGTTGATGAAGCCATGGGCGGATGGGTTTTATTCCTTAAAACACTCATAATTTTTAACAATTTGTAGGCAGTGAAAAAGTTATATAGTGTTTGCATGTATAAATTATGGTACCATGAGGGGAATTGCAGTACGAGTAAAAAGATCAAATGAGGACGGGGTACTTACTACTACACAACAAGCTTAGCAACTGGTTTATTATGATTGTGATTTATGCAGTGCACACAGCGCTTAATCGCTGCTACATACTCCTTAAATCTAACTACCACGAAGAACAAGTTGGCTTTTTGTTTTGTCAATACATACATATTAGGATTACACAAATAATTATAAAATGATTCAAATGTCTCGAAAAATTAAAAGCAGAACGAAAGAAAAACGTAATAATCACATACCAGTCGCAGGCCGAGCTGAAAGACCACTTTCCTGGGGAACTTCTTTCCGCTCTCTTCAAACTTCTTCTGCAGATCCGTGCCAAATCTATCCATCACCATGAACCTATACCTGAAACAGAGGGAACGCGGGCGGGGTGAGCTCCAGGATTTATTGAGCCTGGAACGTAGAGTGAGTTCATAAGTAGCTAGTTCTGGGGCGGCGTGCGTCTCAGGAAGTAGAGCAGGATGGCTTGTAACCGGAAAGTCGCTGGTTCTATCCCCGGATCCTCCTAGTGTCGAGGTGTCCCTGAGCAAGACGCCTCACCCTGACTGCTCCTGATGAGAAGCCTGTCGCGTTGCATGACTGACACCGCCGTTGGTGTGTGAATGTGTGCACGAATGGGTGATTGTGAGGCAATATTGTAAAGCGCTTTGAGTAGCCACTGGTTAGAAAAGCGCTAAATAAATGCAATTTATTTACCATTCAGCACCAGCCTGTTAAACCTACATCAACAGCAGGATGAAGCTGCAGTGGAGCTGGTTGTGAGTGTTTGATCCAGAGATTATACATGGAAAGGACTTTGGCCTGTGTGACTTACTTTTTCCCTCCTCTTTCATGCAGACCGGAGCCCCAGTACTTCGGGACCCCTAGATACTTCATCTTGTGAGACTTCATCCAGCTCTGGACTGCAGCACCATGGAGAGATTGAAGAAAAAAAACAAAACACCCATAAGCAAAAGAAAGCTTTGGGGTATAACACATCTGTAATAACTGACAATGAATAAGGGTGTGGATAACAAACCGCATCAGTAAGGAATAATGTGTTAACAAAGTGTGTCGAGCGGTTGGAATCAGTTGGTACGGCTCAAACTTATTGTGGCCATCAACAAGTTGTCAGGATGGCAGGAGACATGGAGTGAGGCCACGGCGCTCAGAGTAATACGTGTTTAATTCCTCTGAGGAGAGGGGGCGGAGGGGGTTGTGGCCCCCGAGCTAATCTGCTGCCGGGACAAATATTTACCAACAACATGAGACGATTCTGACATGAATAAAATATGAGCCTTTGGTTCCCTAGTAATAAAACAGTTAATTGTCAGGGGAGATTGACATTTGGATTGTTATTATATAAAATGCAAAGTTGTGGCCTGGGGGCGACTGGAGCAGCCACCAAGAGCACCTCCCCCCTATGTGAGTTGGCCTACAATGTGGCAGAGCAACACAATGACTTTTTTTTTAATTAAGAAAGTTGCCTGTCTGCTTTGTTTGTTTGTCTGGGTGGTTAGAGACGATCATATCTATGTGTACACGGATGACATGGTGATGTGCGTGTGTGATCAGGGACGGTGCCGTAGCTTACTGAGGTCTGGTTTGGCCGCTCTCATGTAGAATTTGAGCTCGGAGAACAGGGGGCCATTGTCACTTGGCTCCTAGAGTTGAAAAACAAAAAATATATTATTAAAGCATTTACACTTTTACAAAGCTTTCGAAACCCATGTGTTAATCACAAGCAGTTGGGTGATTTGATAAGACCCCAGAATCCTGTCACAGTGTGATCCAGACATCACACAATACTCAAATTGGGATCTCATGCCCGTTATTTCTCATACATCATTTTGTTGAGAATCCATTACAGCCTTGCTGTCAATAGACAATAGATCAGGCATTAATGTACCCTTACTGCTGTGAAGAGTGCTTATATCATTTCTGCATGCATCTCCAATGCAGCTGTCCACATAGCAAAGCATCCCAGGAGAATAATCCTAGATGCCTGGGGTTCTCCCACCCAAGTCATGGAAACAGCCTGAAAATGGGCTGTACACAATCATTGCCAAGCACAATCATCTTCCCATGTGACAATCCCTTATCCCTACACACAGCATACTCAGCTGTTCTTGGATATCAGAAAAATGTTTAATAATTGTGATTTTGAAATGGTGTGCCACATTTGGATTCTGGGATGCAAAAAACAATCATAACATCCCCCACACCAAAGGACAATCAAGCATTAGACTTACCACTTTGATAACATATTTAGCTTCTGCACCGACAGCATTTGTCGAGTTTTCATTTGCTGGAAAGAATGAGAAAACATACTGCATTATTCCAATAATATCAAGATAAGACTTTGTGTGTTTGGGGTGAATAGAAAGTTTCACATGCTGTTTAAAACAATATGATTGTGTGAGAAGTCTGTGCCAACTGTTGTTTACCCAGCTATTTTTAAGGAATAATTTTAAATCAACATAAAGAAGGGACCTTATGTAACCTCTTACCCAAATAAATGAGACCAAAGCCCCCCTGACCAATGGGTGAGCCAAGCTTCCATGATTTCTTTGCATTATCCGTCAATACTACTCCTGGTGGAAACTCCTCGGCCAGCTTTCTCTTGGCAGGACCTCTTGCTTTCCCTGGTGCTTTGGCTTTAGGAGGCATCTGTAACACACAATGGCAGGTTCAGGTTGTCTACAAAAGCGCATTGTCATTGTGTGTAATCATCCCCATGACGTTTCGACACAAGCTATGACTCTAATGTGTAGTGTTGTTTATATGCACAATGTGTGTAAATAGCCTAATATTTTAAATATTTTGATGTAGGTACAACGCGCATCGAACTTATACTTATAATGAGTGTACCCAGGAGTGAGTAACTCACACGTGTGTATTTAGGACATGTTTGGAGAGCTGCTGCTGAAAGCAACTATGGCATGATGTGTTCATCTGTAAACGAGATCCAGCTACCTCATCATTATGACATTATAACAATAACGTGACTCCCGTTCAGAGACTAGACAGCTTTCAACCAAATCCCAGCCACCACAAGTTAGCTTCTCATAGCCACACCAGCTACAACTCCAATTCATTACATGCACTAGCTCTGAACACAAAACCGAACACGGGTTATATCGCAATGACACGGTATGTTCTGACGCCAGGCTTAAGAGACACATTATATTATTACACACACATTATTATCCATCCGAACATCATGGATGTGTGGCCGGCCGGCGGTGTTTTGCTAACGTCGCTAACCTGCTAACCACTTTGTTTACGTTATTTGCTGTCGTTTTTAGGAGACCAATGAAAGTATAAATCGAGCTCAAGCAAAGAGAGGTTGTCGTACGACCCGGTTGAGATGATATGGCAAGAACACAACAAACCTTCGCGTTGTTGTTGTAGTGTTGGGTCCCTATCGTTGGCTGAATCTCTGCTGGACCAAACTTCCCGCAAAACTAGCGCTCAGAAGGGAACGTGACCACCATACGGCTCTCCCATTGGTCAGGAGGGTGCGACGTCACCCGGGCTAAACAGAAAGCAAAACGAGTGCATCTCGGAAATGTTTTTGTTTTTTATTGACACTTTTCTTGACTAGGCGAGTGGCAGAGTGGTGTGACTTCATCCGGACAAAGCTGAAAGCAAAACTCATCAAATTATTTGAAACGTTACAGTATAGATCCTCTTTAAATGCCAAGAAAAGTGTCGGCAATGATTTATTATTTATGATTGCCTATTTAGATGTTAGATGTTGATGTTGTCATTTAAGAACAGATTAGCTATCTTAGTTCATGCACAGAAAATATTTGCCCTAACTTATTTACCCTCATGTTGGAGGTACAAAACACTGAATGTGACAATGTGAGTCTGGCTGTTGAGTCAATAACTATTTTAACGGTACTACACTTGTATTCAATGGTCTTCATCGTAGTATAATAATTGGTTCTACATTATTGACACAACTTGTCTAAATTATAGTTAATAAGTTAAATGCAGTTATCTAACTCTTGAAGAAACTATGTTCATCTGAGCAAGTTGTGGAGCATGGCCCAACATGAAGGTAAATAAGTTAACGCAAAAATTGTATGTGCATGAATAACTAGGTTACTCTGTAACTTAGCCTATACATTCAAGGCCAAACCATAACCAACCCATATCCTAATATCAATCATAATAACAAAGCTGGGTAAATAAAAACAATGGGACAGTAAACCATATATGTTAGACGATGTGAAAATATTATTTTAATTCCTTCTACAACTTAATCTTATTGGGGTTCAAAAACGTCTAATTTCTCCAGTCCAAATTTAAAACTTTGCCAGGGTATGGCTGCGCATACTAATGTAAATAGGAAGCTAAACATATAGCCATAGCTTGTTCTTAATCTGTCACTTGATAGAAGCATATCAGATTTCAGTTGCAGTGCTGTGCACCCCCTCATGAATAAGATATACTTGCTTTCTTTGTTGTCTTGTCTTTCCACAAAGTGTATTCTCACAGAGCCTCTTAGACTCTAGGCCTGTAGCTTGTCTGCGAGTTGCAGCAGACATTTGCCCTGGCCCTCAAGTTATTTTTCAACTTCTCATGCCCATAGTACCTACCTTGGTATTAGGTTGGTGATTGTTAGCATGCCATGTGTGTCATGTGAACTGACCTGGTTGCTTTGAACAAAACAACGACTCTACAGCTGGGCAGTGGAGTGGTAGGAGAAGGATGGCCAGGTGTAGTGACAAGGAGAAGGATGAGGAGGAGGCAAATTACGATGGGTCAGAGACGAAAAGTAGCAAAGGTGAAAGGCACGTATCTTTCCCTCCGGATGAGAAGATGGTGTCCGGCTTCGCGGAATACACAGACAGACACAGTAGGCATTTTCTTGCTCTTAAAAATAAGTATTTTTATTGTCATCCATTCAAATTAAGATTGTTATTCACTCAGATGCATTTTGTATTTAAAATGTATGTACTGTATATGTACAGTTCAGACCAGTTCCTTTCTGACCAATCAGGCACACACTTCTCTTATTTATTGAGGGACTCTGTTTTCATATAAATGATTGATGTGTGAATGCAACTGTTCTCAATGGCAGAGAGAGGAACGGAGGGAGTGAGCAGAGAGAGAGAGATCTCTTTTTTTTTTGGGGGGGGGGGGTTATTTTCAAACCCATGCTGTGTTCTGCTCTCTCTCTTTGCAACTCCCTACAGCAGCTTTAAGATGATTTTGCTTTGCTCCTCTGTTTGATGTACAGGTAAATCAAATGTGCAAGCAAGCTGTATTGCATAATCAAACATGTCAAGGATGGTTTACATTTCTTGGAAAAAAAAAGAAAAGCACCACACAGTTCAACCCTGCATTGTGTAACCTTTTCTGCAGACAAATACAAATGTTTATTGTTTGACGCTAACAGAGTTGATTGAACTGTGGTTGGCTGGGTTTTTATTTTTCATACACTTTTGAACAAACATTTGTCTGCAATGAAAAAGTTACAAAGATGTTTGGACTAATACGTTCGTGGCAGGATGGCAGGCGGGATGCAGGTTTAATGGTCACATCTTGAATGGGCCACAGGAATGGAAAACCAGCTCTGCTAATTTCTAATTTAGCAAATTGTACCATTATCCATTTACTATCCATTTCCAGTGTGCAGAATTTAGTGTCTTCTAGCAGTGAGGTTGTGGATTGCAACCAACTGAATACCCTGACCCGGGTACCGCTATTCACTACACTATTTTAGACTTGAATCAAAAGGTAAAACTAACAGGCGGTTCACGTACATTTTAATTGAAAGTTGATTAAATTAAAAACTTGTAGTCGTGGTTTGTCCACTCTGGGCTACTGTAGAAATATGTCGGTGCATCATGGCGGGCTCCATGTAAGACCCGCTCCCTATGTAGATATCAGCAAGTCAGATTAATTCAAATTCCAATATGTTATACAGTTTGTTTACAGTATGTTTACAACAATAATTGTGAGTGGGAAGGAGGGAATATTGTCATGAAAAAACATGATATGTTTGCAATTTTTATGTTTTTTCTTGTTTGTTTTTTATGTCGTATATAACAATACAAAAAAACATACATACACAAAATATACAATTAATACATAGATGGAATGGAGTTCTCTTTCTTATGTATTCAAGCCTTCGCCATTTATATTTTGCTTTTGAGAGAATTTGTCACATGTTTCGTAAGACGTTGCAATTAATATGTCCTGCATGACTCTACTCTTGATTGGGAAACATTCATTTTGTGTTTTGTGTTTCATCTTTTTAATGACGTTGGCTTTGGTATTTTCAACGTTAGAAAAAGGATACCAATGAAAACTCTAAAATAGCCCACTCTGCATCTCTTGCTTTTTGTAATCTAAGAAGTAAAGACTCTTTGTAGGACATTCAAAGATTCAAAAACAAGTGTCTCTATCTTCAAAATCTCCCTACTTTATTTTATGCATCTGGAAGCTCATCCCATGAGGCAATGGTTGATAAATAGGGCCGCCTGATTGGCTGATTTATAACGCAGACAGTCATTCATCCAGTCGTCTGCCCTTCCTTACTTCTCATCGACGGCCATCTTCCCTCTTTTCTAGTCTGCACGAGTGCCTACCCAGTCATACACACACACAAACACACACACACACACACACACACAGAAACACACACACACACACACACACACACACACACACAGGCTGCACAGTTTACCGTATGGCACTCTTCGAAGCTCCCCTAAGCGCTTTTTCACTTCAATACGACGCCGGTGGCTCACTGGGACGCGGAGACATTAAGGCAGTAAATGAGTGTATTTTTCCATTTTAGTTGACAGCTGCCTCACCTTGACAGAGGTAAGCCTGGCCTACCGCAGGAGCTGTGACAGACACCAGGTGGAGCCCAGAGTGTGCATTCTGGAACAGCTCAAGGTAGACTTGTTTGAACTTTTTCTTTTTTTTCTTTTTTTTAACCATCACATTTGCATACCTCTATTGAATTATCAATGGCTGTTTGGGAGTTTGAGGGTGATGTGCTATCAGGTGCTTTGTGCTTAGTCCAGGTCAAAAGATTATTATTTTACCTATTTTATTTTTTAACAGGAACAGAATAATAAAAAAAAAACACATGAAATACTACTAGACTCTTGACAGCCATAAACCCATCTAGAATAAGTCATATTTAATATTTTTTTCATCGGGTCATCGGGTGTTCTCAGAATGAACACCTTATGCTAATTAGCCATTGTATGGCAAATTGAACCAGATTGTGTCAAGGTGAATCTTGACATCAACGTTGTTGTACGCACGTTGTTGATAGTGTGACCTAAACACCGAAAAGGCTTTTAGTGTTGAGTTGCTGTTCATTATATTGCACTTTGGTGGAGCGTCAAGCTGATCACAATTTGAAACTGCTCAAAACATCCCATCAGGTTCTTCATGTGGTTAGTCTAATGGTCTTTATCCTCACGTAAAACACTTTCAATTCACATTTTATTTTTTATCTCATCTGGTCCAGATTGTGGGCCTGTGGGTGAATGTAATTTCTCAAATGTGTTGTGATATTACTCTGAGGTTTGATGATGGGCTGAAAAAACATGCACTCTTAGCTAGGTTCTAGGAAGCAACTATTATAGGTATATAACTCCACTAAATATGATGATCATGATATGAATCCCAAAAAAATAAAAGTCCCAAATGTACTACCAACTCAATTATACCCATTATACTCAGTAATACAAATACTTATATTTGATGTGGTTGATTTCAGGATTTCAGTGTATATCCAACCTGTTTAATCTGACAGTGGAAAATAGAAGGCTATGGATGAAGCCTCAGATCCCCAGCCCCCATCGTGAACGATGGAAAAATGTTCAGACTATTGGTCTTAAAACAATTGTATCGAACGCTTGAGCGTCGGTTGTGCAGCGTCAGCGGGCATGCTCATAAAGTGAGTGTGTAGCGTCAATAGAAAAGCCTCTGCAAAGACAACAAAGACAACATTAAATGAAATATGCTACCGCCCTACACGTCCACACCTTCTCAAGTACACATACGCACACACACATGCCGCCTTGAAAAAAAGAAAAAGCATATTTAATGAGGGTAAAGCGCTGAACAATAAATCACACTGAATTCATTCCAACAGAGAAACAAATATCAACTGGAATGGTTTTACTTTGAAAACCTTCCTGACTCTCTAGTGATGACACAGTCAGGGTGTGACAGACACATATCCTTCATCGTGATGTGCCTCACACTCACACACACACGCACGATGCACCATGCACATGCATGCACGCACATGCCGGCACGCACACACAAACACACGCATGCAATGTGTGTGTGCCGCACATGCACACGCGCGCACACGCACACATGCACACAAGCACACACACACACACACACACACACACACACACAGTTTCATGAAAAAGCTAAAACAATGTCTTTCCCATGCGCACACACAACACACAAACACACGGACACACACTCACACTCAGTATGTGCGTGTGCATATAAAAATCTTTGGGCAATTTCAATCATTTCATTCAATCAGCATCAATCAGGCTTAGGCATCTCCAGCCCAAACAGGGAGGGGGAGGCGGCTGAGAGGGTTGTTGACTGCGATGCAGAATGGGTTTAAGTCAATGGGTTTGCAAATAATAGTACAGCTGTAAATGAAAACAAATACAAAGTTGTGTATGTGTATGTGTTTGTGTGTGTGTGTGTGTGTGTGTGTGTGTGTGTGTGTGTGTGTGTGTGTGTGTGTGTGTGTGAGAGGGGGGGGGCAGTACACAGACTTACACACACACAGAATATAGCATATTATGTTGTGTATAGTTTACATAGGCTAAACCCAGGACACACTGAGACACACACACACATCAAAAGCACACTCGGACGCTTAAAGGATAAAACGCTTGTGCACATAAACTCCCGCGCTCGCTCGCTCTCTCTCTCTTCCTCTCCCTCTCTTTTCCCCGTGCTCCACCCCTCAGACATAAACACACACACGCACACTAATGCACATACAAACACGTACTCACACCCCCCTCAGCATGCTTGCACTTGAAACCCATACTGCACCATTTATAATTCATTTTATGTACTTACTGACTTTACTTGGACTGGCCATGTTAAAGAACAAGCCTTTTTTCGAGGCCCCCCCTCCTCTCTGCATACATTTTGGCGGAGATCAAGGGGAATTATTTGTGTGGAAATGAGAGAGTTAGCAGTGCTTACATTAACTATAGCGCCGGCGTATTATCTCCGAGGTGGTAATGAACCCAATTGCATTTGAAAACGAATGTAGGTGGTCCTCCTGAAAGATTAAAACATGTACGGTTTAACAGTAGCTAAGAGGGCTGATATTAAGAGCTTCAAAAAGAAGCCTGCATGCAAATTAATCTGTAATAAGTCTGTGCACAAGAAGAAAAAAAGCGTAAGAGCGTATTTATTAAATTAGGTATTTCCAGGCAAAGGCAATTCTCCCAAAGGCCGGCCACTCAATACTATTTAAAGCATTAGAGTTAGTTAAATATACTAATAACAATGATAACTATTATTATTATGATTATTATTATTGTTAATGTCGACACATGGGGCTTTGAAAACGTGTCTCATGAAAGAGCTCTGTTTTTTGGTGACATCTTTATAGAAGGGGGGGGGGGGAGGGAAGCTCACCCACTGTACAAATGTGTGAAGTCTGTGTCTCTGAACCTTGTTTTCACGATCAAATTCAAGCTGCGATTAGGATTAGGTGGCACGCCGGCGCCCAGGCTCCACGCAGCGGCGGTGTGCAGCCCGTACGGCCCCGCTGTCTGCCTCTGCTCCACCGCTCGGTGCGTGACCAAAGCAGTGCGATGCTCCACAATGTATTTCTTATTTAAGACCCCCCCCCCCCGTCCGATTGACGATTGGGTATGAGTCGTTTCTTTAATAAATCAATGGATTGATAATTAGGATAATTATGGATTGATCAACGCGTACATGATATTAACCAATTATGTTAAACTGTGCGAATGTATCGCAATGATTTAGGAAATAGACCTCCCTAAGGGGAACACAACTGGGATTGTTTAATTGCCCTATATGTCTGAAATTATGAAATTATTTAGAATACATCAAACTATAGCTGCAAAGAGGATTGTTTGCATTAACTGGTGCTTGTTTGGTCAACTCAATTATAGTACAGTAGTTAGGGGATTGTTCCTTGCAAGTTTGATCTTGGTGGACTGTGGTGAAATCAATTACTATGATGTCTTTCATAATTTTCCAGTTAAAAAAATGTATATGTATAAAAATGCCCCCAACATCACAACCCTATGCTCTTAAATTCAAAGAGTCCCAATTCCTATTCGAGTCAATCATATTGTGGGGCTGTAAATCCCTTGGCGGGGAGGGGAGGAAAAAACGAAATAACTCAGAAATTGGAAAAGACAAGAGAAAATCTGTTTTTGTAGACCACCGCTGCTTGCAGAGCCCCTTTGATTAGCAGTAATGTTGCACGGCTGAAGCCTGCTGACGCCACAGTGACAAACCCAGTCCCTGACTCGCAGCTCCTCACACACACACACACACACACACACACACACACACACACACACACAAGCAGACAAACACACACACACACACACACACACCCTAAGATTGGCTCGCATCTCGCCTTGCCTGTGTAATTTTAAAGGAACTTTTTTTCCCCTCTTCCTTCTTCTTTCTTTCAAATTAAATACATGCTGATTGTTATTGCCGCGCCGCATGTGTCTCGGAGAAGTCGTCAGCGAGGTAAATGTCACTAAGTAAGTGGCACACTATTTCCCTCCGCTGGTTATTAGCGAGTTCCGCATACAAAATAAAAGTGCCAGGAGGAGAGGGTAGGCAGGGGGGGGGGGGACGGGGGGACGGAGGAAGAGTGCGCCAGAGTGGTTTCCCGCGCGCCGGCTGAATGCCGAGCTTATCAGGACACAGCAGGGGGGGACCGGACATATGTCGCTCCTCTCATTACAGGCCGAGGCAGCGAGAACGGGGGTGGTTAGTGGCGCATTCTGAAATGGCGTTTATATATACGCCCAGGCAACCGCTTCGATCACACTCAGCGAGAGGAGGGAGGGAGGGAGGGAGGGAGGGGGGGGAGAGAGTTAGAGAGAGAGCGAGAGAGAGAGATAGAGAGAGAGGGGAAGGAACGGAGGGAGGATGGGTCTAAAGGCGTCGTTAGCCGGGATGAGGATCACGGCAGCGACCTGGTGTACCCGCTCCCCACACTCACCGGCGCCATTTTAGTCAAGCTCTGGCAAGCATCGTGTCATCACCACGACAACACATGCTCCGCGCAGGCGACAGAGAGACAAGGGTGAGACGGAGAGTTTGACAAGAGGAGCCCCTCGCTCTTTGACTGTCATGTAAAGAAAACTAAAAATAGGAGGAAGGCCTCTGTATTTTCCTGCTTTAGTTTTCACAAACGAGTGGTGAGCTGAACAGATGTACTCATGGTGCACTTAAAGTGGACAATTAGGGTGAATTAAATTTGCACAGTTGGGTGGTTGTACAAGAAGTAATGGCTTTTGCAGAGTTAGCTCAGAATATAAGTATTGTAATGTATGAGGAATGGTATGAGAAATGGCCTTGGTAGCAGTAAGGTGATAACTGTACAATAGTGGGTACAATTTGGCTTCAAGATGTTTGCTCTTTTGGCTACACAAAATGGAGGCGGCTTACAACAACAAATCTGCTTTTATCGCGGCACACGGACGAGTAGAAATACAAACTTTGATATGCTGCTCACAGATCTAATGCACACCACCATTGTGACATGGCAACTCATGTGATTGTCTTTCATTCCAAGAAGTTATGTTTAACCTATTTAAAAAACACAATGTAGAGGGTCAATATATTTTATATAGGTATGCGGGGAAAAACAGATATTTTATTTATTGTGTTGCCATGTGCAAACAAACAGAATGACAGTTCTGTACATTATTGTACAATATTGTCAGTCAATTAAAATTTAAGTTTCTTATTTTGTCCCTGCTTTTTGTAGGCACTGCCACTTTAATTGCTAATTGTTAACAGGGAACAAATATATTTGCATATTAATTAGCTCCCAATTTACATTTTTAATTTGCCGCCTTCAAAGGGTGTGAGATAAAAAGGTTGTGTTATTTTAAATAATTTATCCTTTCATTGCGTAAAAGATGCTGAAAGGAAAAATGCGTGTGCTAAGAGCTTTATCTGTTGCAGATGTGTAATAAATAAATAAATAAATAAATAAATAAATATATATATATATATATATATATATATATATATAGTGAGAGGGATATATATATATTCTATATATGTGTGTGGAGTATTTCCTACAATTAATTTAATGGGCTGGGAAAAGGAAGAGCTGCACTTTTTAATACAAAGCCACCCAGAGCGGCAGTGTGAGGGAGGTTCTGGAGCCCTGGACGGCTGAGGAGGGGGAATACACCAGAGAGGACTTCTATGGAAGTCAAGTTTAAAAACCACATCCTCCGCCTCTCTTTTTATTCCCTCTATTTCGTCTGCTTCGTCTGCTTGAGAGAGGTAGAGAGAGAGAGAGCGAGAGAGAGAGAGAGAGAGAGAGAGAGCATAGCCTTTTTCTATGGTTACATTTTGTCCTCCTCCCTCTCTCTCCTGACACATCAATTGATGCGGGCGGCGCTCGGGCTCCTTCGTCTGTCGTCTTCTACGTGAGGCTGCGCCATGCGTCTCTCCCCCCCCCCCCCCCCCCCCCCCCCCACGTGCACGTCAGCAAGCGGGCTGAGAGAGGGGGCACAAAATTCGCAAGTTCGGAAATTCATTAGGATGAAAAACAGCCTCTTCTGTGTTTTTACGCAGTGAGAGAGAAGTGCTTCTTTGTGTGTGTGTGTGTGTGTTTCTGTGACGTTTGTCTCCTATCTCTATTTCCTTTGGTGTGTGTACATGTCCCTCCCATCTTTTCATGATTGTGTGTGTAAGCGTGTGAAGTTTGTCTCTCTCTTTCTCTCTTTCTTTGGGTGTGTGTGTGTCCCGCTGTTTCATGTGTGTGTATGTGTATGTGTGCATGCATGCATACTTTTGAAGCAGTGTGTCTCAGCCTCATTTGTGCTATCCCTCTGTATGTTGGCCTATCACACAATGTGTGTGTGTGTGTGTGTGTGTGTGTGTGTGTGTGTGTGTGTGTGTGTGTGTGTGTGTGTGTGTGTGTGTGCGCACGCGCGCGTGCGCCAGTGTAAATGTATCTGAATAAGCTCTCTGCATATGTGTTGGTGCACCTGAGTGTAAACATATAGATTGTGCACACTGAACACACAATTCATCAGAAGGTAAACAACCAAAGCACAAAGAAAGCCCAGTCGTCTTAAGGCTATCATTTTGTCATCCTGAGTTTTGGCATGTCCTACTATATTCTGTATAATTACTGTGATGCATTGTCCTTGAAGTGCATTGTGTAACCCTACATGGTTGGATACGTCTCAACTCAAACATTAGTTTGAGTTCAATGTGAGCGTGTGTTTGCGTGTATACATTGCGTGAGTCTGTGTGTGTGTGTGTGTGTGTGTGTGTGTGTGTGTGTGTGTGTGTGTGTGTATGTGTGTGTTCCAATTAAACACCATGCAGCCTCTTGTATACATAAACAGTGCAATTTACTTCCCATTGATCTCGCTCTCTAATTCCTTCAACCGGAAGAGAAAAAAAGAACACTTGATGTCTGTCCTTTTGTGTCCTCTCCTCCTATTCCACCCTCGCTCTTCTTGACTCCCTTTGCTCTCCGAGGCCACGAGAGAAGGCGGGCGCTCTCTTCCCAGAGTTCCCTTTGAAGACAATAAAAAGCACACACCGCGCGGTGAGACGCGGGGCGGCGGAACTCATGTGGCAAACACAACTTGCGACGGTGCGACGTCCACAGGGACGCACCGATGAGCATCTCCCGCCACGGACCCCCGCTCTCGCCGCTGCTCGTTTCATCTCAGACACGCCTGTTTTCATTTCTTGTTTGCGGTCTGTCGTCTGGCTTGTTAGGGGGTACAGCCGCCCCCCCCCCCCTCCTCTTGTTCCCCGGTCCTTCTCACCGTTCTAATGGTAAGCGGAGTGTTAAGGACAACAGCGCCGCCGACACCGACAAACGACGACGGCGGCGGCGGCGGCGGCTCGGTTGTTTATTTATTGATTGTTTTTTTTTTTTGTTTTTTTTGCTCGCCACCATCCGTGCAGTCGCCGCGCCTCCGCCCGGTGATTGATGCAGTCAAATTAGATGTATGTGGAACGTCGGCTCTGGCAAATGAGCACATCAACTGATGACCAGCTGTTTCTAATTATTATACACTGGTTAATTAGGACACGGTGTCACCAGCAACGGAGGCGGTAAACTGTGTGAAATTCATAATTCATGCTTGCAGCTACCCCTCACCGCCCCCCCCCCCCCCCCCCCCACAGAACAACCCCTACCCCTCGCACCATCAAACATGCTGAGACGACTGGTGTGGTGGGGGGGATGTGGGGGGGGGGGGGGTTGTAAGAAAGGCTAGGTAAAATAAGAAAAGAAAAATAAATGGCTGTAGTGGATGTGTCAAAGTCGTGTGTGCACACATGTGTGCGGCTGTTGTTGTCAATCTCTCACACCTTCAGTGTCCCCCCCTCCCCCCCCTCGTCTCTCTCTCTCTCTGTTTGCCGTCTTCATTCCGTCTCTCTTGTCGTTCTTTCTCTCTTTCAATCCATCAGACGGGGACTTGTGTAAGAGGAAGGATGAAACGTCTGGACCTGGGAGGTAAGTGCGAGAAGGGCAGCCATCGTCAACGCACGCACGCAAACACACACACACACACACACACACACACACACACACACACACACACACACACACACACACACAGACATATAGAGTGTGATGGGATACACCACAAAAAACAAAGACGAAAAAATGGTAGAGATTGAATATCTAATAACGGACTCATCAGAGACGTCAAATCAATAAACAGATCAATGGACTGCACACTTTCTACCTTATTTGTTGGATGCAGAAGACTTAGAGGTTGAAATAAAATAACGATGCATGGCTCGGAACCTTACCGACACTAAACAGTTTCCCAACAGGCCTTAATGCCTTAACACCCCCAAAAACCTAAACGAAACTTGTAGCGCGCACACACACACACACACACGCACACGCACACTCACACTAGCGTCCAAAAGTGTGAAGTTGTGTGATTGTTCAGATTGATGGGGGGATGGGCGGGCGGGGGCGGGGGGTGGTCTCCACCCCCACCCCCCCCACCCCCCCCCCCCCTCTTTCCCACATTGTCACGCGCTGATGACATCTGACTGGGGGTGAAGCTCTGCCCTCATTATCTTGCCAGCACAGAGCGGATTATCAAAATGGGATTTTACATCACACAGCCCACTCCAACCCTACAGTTAAGTGATTATTGTTATGGTAGAAGAAGGAGAAAAGAGGACGCTGAGGGAGTTTTCTTTTTTTCAAATCATGCAGAAATCTTTTTTTGCAAATAATTATGCTAATGACATATTACATTAATAAATTATCGGCAAACACACTCCTGACACACACACACACACACACACTTACATCTCTTGTGGTCCTGGGAGCGATTCCAGATTCCTTTGCCCTTCTTGTCCAAGAAGATACAATTTCACCCACGGAGGCAGAAGCTTGCCGTTGGAGAGCGAGAGAGACGGAGAGACAAAGGGCAAGCACAGCGATCATCAAAGATGCTTCCTGCCCAAATGTGCTTTGTTTATAAAAGTAATCCTGAATGAAAAGATCTGACACTGTTTGATATCCAGGCTTGACTCTTCGTGCAGATCCTCGGCTCGCCTCATCATTTATCTCAACATGTTGTTCTGGGACAGCCACCACTGTCTTTGCGAACGGGAGAGGCGAAATCTCCCCCCCCCCCAAAAAAAAAAACAAAGATATTGAAATAGATCTGCGTTTCCCATCAACCGTGGCAACTGTGGCCTTCCACTGCCATTTCTGAATGACAACGAAAAAATTCTCTGCTCTCAACAGCCCTAACCCTAACCCTATGAAAACAGAGCATTAGTCACAGATGTTATGACTTTTAATTGTTTGATTGTTTTTTAAGGGCAGATAAATGCATTATGCTAAAATAAAACACATTTCCCGATGTGCCATGCCATCGGACCCTGCATTATGCCTTTCACAAATCCTGTAAGAAAATCACAAGATAAAAAGATTATCCTTGCAGTTACATTAAATAAATCTTCCCTGGTATGAAGACGTTCTCAGGTTGTTTGGGGCAACAAATCAAATCCAATTTTCACATCAGGTTAAAAAGGGGGAGACCTGTGCGATGCGTTATTTGTTTCATTTATTTCAATACTTCCGATGACATGGTAGATTGTGCTTTAAGTTCCCAGAAACATGCAACTTTTTTCCTCGAACATTTTGTCTCAGAAAACACATTTAATAAGAAGTGATGAGAAAGCGTTTGAAGCCATGCCATTTTACCTGTTAGCAGACCCCCTCGCCCCTCTCTCTCTCTCTCACACACACACACACACACACACACACACACACCCCTCTGCTCCAAATTATCTCGTGTCTGATTGCTTTCCTCTATCAAGGTGAGCGATTAGACCTGGGCTCCTGCGAGGCACTGGAAGTCGTTCTCAAATCGCTATGCTTTGATTTCATCAATCTCCGCGCAGCCCGACTAGAGGAAAATGTGAGTTTTATGAGCCCCCAAACTTTTTCCCCCCTCACTCACTCTCTCTTTTCTCAATCTTCCGCTGCGACTCCAACGCAGTTTCATATTCAGTCGCCTTCTCTTCCCCACTACCTCACCCTCTTATCAGATTACGAAGCACCCCCCCACACCCCCTCATCTCTCCCTGCCTCTTCCAAAATGAACTTCATAACATCTCTGTCAAATTTAAGGCCCCTTTGATTTTCTTTCATTTGTGTGTGTGTGTGTGTGTGTGTCTGTATATATATTTTATCCCTTCCCTGTTCCTCTCGCAGGGAGCGTCATCCTTGTTGGATATGATTTTGTACTATGAATCCACGGCGTACCTTGACCTGTCTGACAACAGCCATGTGGGGACATCCGCCTGGAGAGCCCTCGCTCATTTGATAAAGCAGGTGGGAGAGCTGGGCTTTCTTCATCTTCCTCGTCTTCATCTTCTCTTCACTTGGGTTTTCCTCTTCTCCACGGGGCGGGTTTACATTAAAGAAAGTGAGTTTGCTGTGGCGCAACATGAATTTAAAATAAAGGTGGCTTGTGAGATATATATATATACTACACACAAACACACAACTGTGTGTATGTGTGCGTTTCTTTTGAGTTTTCCCTGCTTTCCTGCCATTTTCCGGGAAATAAGAGCATCTGAAAAGTATTTGTGGATCACTGCACAAACATCTTTATGTACATGCACGCATTCACCCACACCACATACACATATATCAGTGCATACTTCATTAAGAAGATGTCATTAGCTGGAATTAACTGATTAGCCATGAGATGGCATGAGAAATTATGGCTGGGATGTTCCCAAAAGTCATCACTGCTCACTGACTTCCCTTGACACCTTTCTCGACTGAAGTGAGTTTGAAAATTTATAGAAGATATGAAAAATTACCGCTTTTACTTTTCTCTAACTGGGTACGTTCAACGTACGTTCAAGGTGGTGTCTTCAAAATCAAATGTCCCATCTCCCGTTTTCATAGGGTCAGTTTTAATGTGACACAGATTACAAACGTCAACCACGTCCAATATATGTATATGTATCCTAAAAGGTATTTGAATGCCATAGAATGCACAATTAAAATAAGTAAGCCTGTTGCAACAAATGGCTATCATAGTTTGCAGGCAAAAGCTGAACTTTCTTGCACCCTTGTCTTCCCACCAAAGGTGTATTCAATTAGACATGGACTCGCCATCAAGGATATTACAATTGAACAGCTGAGAAGAAAAAACGCCAGGCAGAGGAGGAATAAATTAAATAAATAAAGTTTTCAGCCTGGCCGATGAGGATGGCAGTTTAGACGTATCCATAGACATATAGCTATCTCCTAAAGGAAACCATATACAGTCACTCTGCTAATATACTCCCAGTCAAACTGCAAAATGTCCTCCATGTACGAGCAGAATCAGCCCCCACAAGCAATGATGAAAAATTCATGGCCACTTTAGAAAATAGGCATTGCTGGTTCTGGCGGGACAAACTAGTCATGTGCCCGCCGTCAGCTGACGGCTTATGCGGTCCAATCAAACACACACACACACACACACTGATAGGCAAACTCAAACACACACTCTGCGAAGTTGCTGTCCTGAGCAGAATTTCGGAATTTTCGAATTTCAGCAGACCACCACTAGCCTAGTCCTAACTAGACCTTCGTACTCATTTCATTCATACTGATGGTCTAGAACTGCTATAGAGACAAACGATTTCTCACTTGAAGGCGGGTGCTGTTGAAGTTTAAAACCTATTGGCTCTGCCCAGTGCCACTCCGGATCTGCCTTTACCAATCGCTAACGTTTGGTCGTGACGTATTTCATGCTTAGCAAACTCCTTCACCACTAACGGAGCCAGCTGGAAAATTAAACTTTTCCCGAATCCCGTGGGAAGAAGCGCCACAACATCTTGACCACCAACAAAAAAAAAATCTGGCTTTATCTATATTCGGCAGAGTTTCCACAACAGACCGAATAGCTTCGTTAGCATCTTTCTCCATGGTCTTCCTGGAAGCTCCTGGTGCTTCCTGGTATTTGTTTGACTACAACTGAAACTCGACCTGTACGTCACTGTTCTCAGGCCGCGCCTGAGAACAGCCTGTTCGCTGATTGGAGGGACAAACTTGAGGGAAAAGAAATCGTTCGAACATACAGCACTCCCAGACCTAGTACTGCAGTGAAATGAAAATTGAGCGGAAGTACGGAGGCGGGCGGAACCAGGCTAGACCACCACCACCTGCTTTGGTTCTGCTCTGTATTGTATGGGTTGAGATATCCGACGTACCTCATGGGGGATTGTATCGTGCTCCCTGTTGTTAAATGTTGGCATGCTGTTGATATTCTGTGTCTGACATATGTGTGTCGTGCTTTAAATCCTACAGCAGGGAGCACCAGAAAAGAGTGGACCCATACTGCGCAACTAAATTGTATTACCATTTCATGCGATAATGGGTTAAATCTATGACATGAGTGATTCCTGACAGAAATGGACTGGATGGAACTCTCACAGAGGGCACAAACTCACAGAGAACGGCAAAGAGTGACTGGTCATTTAAAGGCAAATTAAAACAGCCAAGAAAAGGGATGGAGGGATAAAAAAAAAAAACACAGTTTCAGAATTTCTCTGTTCATTCTGTGTGCCGCCGGCCAGTTGTTCTTTTCCTTCTGTTTTCTTGATGTGTGCTTTTCTTCCTACACTCCTCGGTTTGAGCACAACGCGCCATAACACAGGATCATGGACTGTTCCGTATCTATGAATCTATACGAGCGTGCGTGCGTTTGTGTGTGAGAGTGTGTACGTGTCTACGGGCAACAGGCATGTGCCGCCCCCCCACCCCCCTCCCTG
>NC_140287.1:3514521-3547021 GCF_964030765.1 Micromesistius poutassou
TTCTCCCCACTCCATATATAGCCCCCCCCCCCCCAATCCCATCCCAACAGCCCCAGCAAACCACACACACACACACACACACACACACATGCTGAAAGGGTAGGTTTAAGGTTACACCAATTAAAGGACAAACAATGACATTTCAGGGAGAATAAGTTGAAATTAAATGGGATTGGTTAATCGAACACAGCACACAGCGTTTAAGGTACTCCATAATTTTCATTAGATACACCAGAGGTACCTTGGATTATCCGGTCACTTTATTTTGTCAATAGCCACATTTGATTGCTACTATGGTACATAGTAACTTGGGGGTGAATCCGTCCAGTGAGCCTAGATGGACAGAGCCTGGCCGGAAATCCACAACTGAACGTTCTACCGAAGACAAATCTTGTGTTCCCCCAGAAAAAAGCTTCACTAGTGCGGCCGAGTTTGTGTTCGCTGTCATCCAATTACACACTTACAGATCCCCACCTACAACAACATGTTTGGTCGAAACAAATGTGAAGCGAAAGAAAGCGAAGCAGTCCAGCTCAAATCAGTCCAGCTCACCCGGATTTCAGCTTGTTGGCTCTCAGACTTTCGATTATAAATCGAAAGTCTGATTTGCGAGACTAATGCAGTAGTGACAAAAGATTGGATCATTCTAGGCCGTGTTATTTCCAGGACGAGGTGGCCTTCAAAAGGCCAACCCTCTCCTAGATGCAGCATCTGTTTTGTAACTGTTTAGACATTTCCTAAGCTTTTTCTCCACCTGTTTGTCTGTGTTGTAGTGGGTGCGCTGAAGTCAAACCGAGCCCTGCTGGAGCTCCATCTCTCCAACAACATGCTCAACAGCTACCAGGACGCCATGCAGTTGGGGGATCTTCTCAGATACAACCATACACTGCAGACACTGGTGCTCAGCGACAACGCCATAGCAGATGCCGGTAGGGGCTTGCGTGGATAACGGCACAATTGTACATATTACGTATATATATACACGCATAGGTTTAAACCTGAGTACATGTGCTGGGAGATAAAACTGCAAGGTGCACCTGGATCACACTAAGTATATTCACATGCTACTCCTGGGCTGGTGTAGCATGGTGATTGGATTCATGGTCAATATATATTTAGCTCACTTACACAAGGGGTGTAACGGTTCACAGGTTGGGTTCTTGTCACAGTTTTTGGTCATGGTTTTCGCCGTGGTACTATATTATTTGTTTTTACCTTGTTTGTTTTTATCTTGGTCTCTATGGCATCGAACGCTCCGTTCCTTCTCCTTGCCCTAAAATGAAGTAGACTATGTTTGGTACTTATATATATATATATATATATATATATATATATATATATATATATATATATATATACAATTGTGTACCTTCCCTTTAAATAAAATAACAAAACAAAAAACAGGCCGCTAAATTACAATTATCTTAACCATGTATTAAATCCTGCGTCTTAAACTGTGGAATACGGCTGTTATCACTATGAGCACGCTCAAGCCCTTAGTGATGTCCTACTATCTGGGACTTGACAACTGCTCGCCCTTCTCTATGGTCTCTACTGACTTGCCACCGCGGTGGTGGAGCGAGCTCCCTGCCGATGTCAGGACCACAGAGTCGCTCACCAGCTTCTGCAACAGACTCAAGACTCACTTGTTCAGAGTTCACCTAGACTCTACATAGCCACCCCCTCCTACTTATTGTATGTTGTACGTCCTGGCACTTAATGTACGCACTTATTGTATTGTGTTGTGTGTGGGCGGAGGCTAGCTCAAACTATTTAACAATTATTCGCCGTAGGTGAATTATTGTTTTAGTATATGCTACACGTGAACACACCACAAATAAACAAGATAACACTTTTTGCCGGGATTTATTTGTTTTTATTAGCGGTTTATTTGTTCTTATTAGCGTGATGAGATGACCGTCACGCATGAGAAAACAATATCCCGAGTTTGAGATCTCAATCATGGGATATTGCCCAATATCCCGAGATAGCGAACCAATCAAATTGCGCCATCTTAGGAGGTTCACTTGTAGCATATACTAATCTATATTATAATATTATTATTATTATTATTATATATTTTGCTCTGCCATTTGCTTTAACAGTAATAACCCCCCTCCTCTCTGTCTCTGGGCGGGCTATCCCAGGTCTGGAGGAGGTGTGTGAGGGCTTGAGGTTGCAGGCGGGCGGTCTGAAGGTGTTGCTGCTTAAAAACAACCAGATCACCGCTGACGGCATGCTCCATCTGGCCAAGGCCCTGGTAAGACAGGTCCTAGGCGCTAGGCTAGATAGCTGGGCTAGGCATGGCTAAACGATTGGAGAAAAGGTGTGGATTGAAAACTGTTTTCATGTAGTTTGCAGATGAATTTGAAAGTATACACATCATACGATTCTAAATCTGATTAACATGCTTTGGTGAGTCTCATGCTGGGCAATATTGGCATTTAAAGAGGTGCACACATAGCGGCCTGCAATTTGGCATCATTTGAAATGACGGCATCTTAGATTGGTTAATCACAACTCTACTGACAGGTGTACATTGTTTGGGAATTGGGACCTCTAGATTATGAACCCAACAATGAACGACCACACATAGCAATTGTTATTTTTGTTAACAAAAATAACAGTTTTTCTGAAACGGGTATGGGTTTGGCCTTGGAAGCAAGGGCACTCGCCAAACCCAAACCCATTCAGGAAAACAGAACAGAAAGATCGATAAAGATAAGAATTGAGATGTGTTTCGTTCTTAAATGTGGCTTTGCGCGATCGAATACGAGCCGCCTAGTGATAGTGTCTAATAACCTTTGGATCTGACCTTGGTGTGCGATGGCCGCACCGCTAGGAGAGGAGTTAACGGGAGTAAATAAGCATCGGGATAAAAAGGTTGGCTTAGTGCCAACGACATGACACAGCTTTGTTTTTGCTAAACCAATACCTGCTTCACACAAATACAAACACACACAATACACGCACAAACAGAGGGGGAAAAAAAAAACATCAGGGCTTCACTCAAAATACATTCCCTTGAAAAAAAAAATAAAGAAAAGCCCCGCCCCCACGCATTGCAGCTCCTAATAACATGCATTCCTGTCGCCTGATTGGCGGGCTAAACTGCACCTTCCTGTCATGTGAGGGGCGATTGGGGAAGTCAAAAGGCTAGAAATTAAAGGGCCTGCCGTCTGAGTGTAACATACACGGCTGTGGTGGCACGTTTACGCACACACACACACACACACACACACACACACACACACACACACACACACACACACTCTCACACACTCTCTCTCTCTCACACACACACACACACACACACACACACACACACACACACACACTCAACCCCCCCCCCCCCCCCCCCCCCCCCACCCCCCCACCATATCCGCTGGCGTTGTTACCAAAACGGAGAACAGTTTGATTAAATAATAGATCTGTGTTAGAGGAGGGGGTCTCACGCCGACCTGCCATTCAACAGGGGATAAGTAGACGTCGTTGCCGGGCCATAATGATGATAATTAGGCCCGTGGCTGGTCGTGTCAGATATGACGATGGGGAGAGCTGTTATTAACCTTGCTGCCTGGTGTATCTCGCCGTCCCCCTGGCTGCTTGTGTACCCTCTCGAGGACTCGGAGGAGAGCGAGGGAGAGAAGCATAATTGTGGCCAGATGGCCGCGGATATCGTGTGTCGTATATTTGACTGGATTTACAGTCCCATCGTGGACGGAAAGGAAGGATGTAGGGACAGCCCGACCTTTGCCGTTTTCGGTCGGGTCGGGTTTGGGGCCGCGAGGCCGGGACTAGAGAGAGAGTGTTCAAGTAGTTTGAGGTTAGTGATTTGAGGCGTTGTTTTATCGCGTTGATCGTTGCTTACATTGCTTGTCCGATTTTGATCTGTTACCACCGTCGCTTCTGTGCATTCATATCAATTGTAGTTTGATTTGTCGGGTGGTATTTGTAATACTCGCACAAAAAATGTAATTGAAATGACAGTTAGTACAATTGTGCATATGTGCATCACACATTTCCGTGATGGAAGGAAGGCTGTCCATATCCATATGAGGGTGCCCTTTTTTCATCTTGTTTTGTCATAGCGTCTTCCCTGCACCCCCCCATCCCGCCCTGCAGCCCCCCATCCCGCCCTGCAGCCCCTGGCAAACTTCTAAATCCAACCCTCCTGTGGTTTTACGTTTGACAGGTTTCAACCATGCCTAACTCTCACACACACACACACACACACACACACACACTCACACTCTCGGGTGCTCAGTCGCCTCTTTAATTGTCTGCTATTATCCCCGGCGCGTATCCATTCGGGATGCTTGCCCCCTCCCTCTCTACCCATCCCCCATCGCCCACCCCCCCCAACCCCCCCACCCCCCCACCGCAAGAAAGAAGTTATCAGCACCCAAACGGCGACGGACCCACGTGCCATGACTCTGTGCTGGCGTTTATGGGCTTCTCCGAGTGTGTTTGTTGCTTCCGTGGTGCAAATTAACTCCCGAAGAAGCAACTCCCCCACCCCCCCACCCCCCTCCACCCTCCCCATCCCCAAGCTCCTCCACCTCTCCCCCCCGTCCCCCCCGTCCCCACCTCACACACACCCACCCACACACACACACACACACCCATCCCCTTATTCTTTTAAAGTGGTGACACTGTGGAGGTTTTGACGAGGGCGGCGAGAGGGGGTGGGGGTTGGGGTGGGAGTGGGTGGGGGGTCGCGAGGGAGGTGTGTGGGGGGGGGGGGGGGGGGGTCGTGGTTCGGTGGGTGGGTTGCAGGGGAGTTGCATGATGCGCTCGTCTTCGCACCGCTGGGCAACTTCGAGTCGTCCCCCCCCCCCTCTCATGCTCCCACACACCCACGGATTTACACGCCAGCTAATCAGGCTTTAATGCTAATGTGGCTCTAGAGAGTCAAAACAGGAGTTCAGAACATTTAACATGAGATGAAACATTAAGGAAATGGAGGAGGGGCAGCACGGGGGAGGGGGGGGGATGCTGCAAAGAACACACAAAGAACAGAGGAAGAGGAACACTTAAAGTAAAGCAGCAGTCTCCCCCTAAGTACCCGTTTCTAAATTAAGAACTGAACTCGGCAGATCAAAGTATCGGAGCGTTAAAAAGGATATGTTGTACGAGCATATGTTGTAAACAGAAGACATCGACGCATGGGGTCTCATTTTCAATATGCGGCGATACGTGAATATGAATATCATTTTTGTGATTATAACTGATCCTCGTCCATGTAGCCTGTGCTTAAGACCCTGGAGGTGTTGGATATGGGAAACAACAGCCTGGGCAACAGAGGGCTACAAACACTGAAGGAGGCGCTGATGGCAAACCGCTCCCTGCTGCACTTTGGCGTGGCCTGCACCCAGATCACCTGTGAGGGTAGGCCCACACGTCACCTATATAACATATACACGCACATATATACATATACACATAGCACACAAAGGACCTAGCTAAAGGCAGTGCGGTTGGATGCATGGACGCATGGATTGCCATGAATTAATTTAAAGCCGACGGGTCAAATCGATTAGCATCACTGTTTGAGTCGGGTTATTACATATCGTAGTAGTAGTATAGTATCTATGGTATGAATTATATAAAGTGATGGAGCCAGCTTGAAAACATTTTGCATGTCCCATTTTGCTTTTGCAGTAAAAATGCCACTATCATGAGTGTGTGTGTGTGTGTGTGTTTTTTACTTGAGTAAACTAATTATAATATTTAATGAAATCCATTTAGAGACCTCCCCAGACAGCACTGTGCTATAATCTACACAGATATTTGATTTGACACAAGGTTTAACCTCCCATCTCTATTTAATTTTCCTCATCTTTCTCTGTTCTCGCTCTAGGTCAAACCATGTTCCTTTGCGTTGACCTTTTTCCTCTTTCAAGTTCAAACCCTTATCTTTTGAGTCCTACAATTTTGGCCACTTTCATCAGTTTCGCCATTCTAAGTGATACTATTTGCATACTCATGGCCTTGAATCATGTTCCATTAGTGGCTAACAGGAGGGCCGGACCAATAATGGCATCTGCATGAGTGAATTCCCGTAATGAATACTCTCACATCAAAAATGTAACCTCACCTGCACTACACCTCCAACTCTCAATTGCACCTTATCATTTAAAAGAGACCAGTTGTTTTTTGAAAGAAAGACTTAATTCCATGTGACATTACCAGATAATAAAACAAAGACCTCTCATCTGACATGCAAACGTAGGAACAATTGAACTACAGAAGTTGGGTCAAAGAAAAACAGTGTCCTACAAATAGGACGTTTTGAAACCAAGTTTATCCTACCCCAGTGTTGTAGCTTTTACCAAACCAATTGACTTTTTTAGATCTGTAGCTGCCAATCCTTCTCTAGATATTTTGCACACCTGAGGACCCATGTCAAGATAGCGCTGTTTTTCTGAGCGAATGCGTCTTTCTTCAATTGTTTCCAATGAGGGAGAGAGCGTATCCGCATGATCAAAAAATCACAGCTTGGTTCCTTTTTTTTGTGAGGCCGCTTTGGGCGTTTTCAAGTTGTTAATCTCTGAACTTTCAGAAAAGGGTGAAGACTCCGTCTTCACTGTTGCATTTCCCCTGTCACCCAATCACCCTGTTTATGATAGATGCCACAGTCATCAAAACTGCACTGTTTGTGTCTGCATGCGCTGCTAACCATGGGGATGTAACAAGTAGTTATCGCTACGATGTTGTCCTAGCTCAACGTCGTAGCGATAACCAAGGCGCTAACGTGGCTTGTTGTCATAGAAACAGTTCAACAAAGCACAGAGATACACTTCATCTCAGTGCTTCCCAGTGTATTTCTGCCAAACAGCCAAACAGATAACAGTGAGAGACGTGATAGGGAGGAAACTAAAAATGAAATAAAATAAAAAATATAGTTGAAGAGGTTTGGTCTACACAATACGTAATCAGTGTTTGCTTACTGACCCCCACACAGGTGCTGTGGCCTTGGCTGAGTATCTGGCGGAGAGCCCCCAGATCCAGCAGCTGGATCTGCAGGGGAACGAGGTGAGGCTGGGCGGACTCATGGCCCTCTGTCTGGCCCTGAGGATCAACCTCTCTCTGGCCACGCTGGACCTGGACAGCACGCCCAGCCACCAGCAGGTCAGTCCCTGTAGCGGCCCCGACATGAAGGTCTCACAAATCAGACTTTATGTTCATAATCAAATGATTAACACAACTTTAGATGAATCATCTAAAGATTTATGCATGAATAATATTAAATATGATAGCAGAACAGCGCGTTTCTCTTTCTTTCTTTCCATCTTTCGACCGATCATTTTGCTGGAGGATGGGATCTGTAAACTCGAAAACACAAAGCACTCGTAAGATTTCTCCGGGGAAGACAGGCTGAATGCTGTCCGGACAGCAGCGTTCATAGAGAAAGTGTAACATTTTCAACACTGTAGAAGTAAAAGCTTCATCAACTCACGCAAATGCGTGTCCTTTGCTATCATATCTCCAGGAACCAGGAACTCCCTTTCAGTTTTAGTTTCCTGTCCCAGGGTCTTTGACGTCTCCCACCGGAAGTTCTTCTATAGTTTGAATTGTGCCATGAAAGAGTTTGACAGTATATTGTATGATTCTTCGGCTAGCAGTTGTGGAAAAGACATAACGAGAAAGACTACACGTCGCCGTGTTATGGGGTGACGTCACATAGGTGACACTCTTAACATGAAAAATGATATTAAAAATTCACAGACAACATATGTTGACATTCATGGCACAATTCAAACGGGACCAGAAAATAATTATTTTCTCACATTCACTTGCATTAACAATTTTTCAACCTAGAGGTCCACTGGGGTTTAGCGGAAGGGGCGGGACTTACCAGCTCTATAGCCTAGACCCACTGGATCCTAGATTAAGGTTTTACTAGGCTCAGTCTCAAGACAGACGAGTGGCTTGCATCGGATCTAGTGTTGTATTGGTTGAAATATTTTGGATCCGGTTCCGGATTTCTGGTTCCAGTGACTCAACATTTGGCTACCTAAAGTTTGGACTTTAGGCTGAAAAATTACGTCTTGAGACACAGAGGTTTAACTCATATTAGGTCTCCTAATGTTATATCTCACTGGACTATACTTTCACAAGTTGATGCAGTTTAGTTTCCTCTTGTTAACCCATAGGGACTAGGAAGATCCATCCCTTTTTTATGCAATGTTGATTCATTCTGCATATCCCATTACCTTTATTGCCATATGGGGGTATAGTTAATACAAGTACTATCTGTGTATTAGTGTTAGCTATGAATGTTTTTTCCAAACATTTTGCGGCATTGAATTTGAATGAGGTCTATGATGGAGTGGCTGCCAATGCCTCGAAATATACCGTCTATTTGTGGATAAATCCATTCTAAACCGGGACTTCAATTATTACATAGGCTAATCGATAGTAGCCAAAGGGAAACAAGATGAGATCTACTGTGTGCTGAGAAACATTTGGCAGGAGATGACAGCGTTTGCCTGGGTGCACAGATTATGTTTGGAAATGTTTTCTTTCTGTTTGGCTGGTAATGTTGTGGAATTATGCATCTCTGGGCTGCGCACATTTAAATGACTGTCGAAAATTCTTTCATTAAAATCATTCCTCTAATTAGAAATGAAAGGTTAGGAATGATCGCGGCACTGTTTATCCCCAACATTTTGTCTTCTGCTATGCATTCAGAGCCCATGTGGTCACAGATTTGTCACTTGGAGACACAAATAAGTCATTGCCGTTCCGAGTTCATCACCGATGCCATTTTTCTCTCTACCTTCCATAAGCTTGCAAAGGCCTGAGGAAAATGATGCCATAACTTTAATACATGCCCTTGCTGGATTCACAAAATAATTACCCACACTTGCCATCTGTTTGTCATGATTTTGTCTGTGCTAACTTATTTGCATATTAAAGCATTAATTAAAATCTCCAAGGAACAGAATACTTACTTAAAAATTAACTCTAACGGCGATCTGTGAACAGCCCTCACCGTTTTTTTTTGTGTGTTTTGTACTTTTTTTTTTTTCCTCCAGTCCACTTTTTATCCTTTTGTTTTGTCTGCCTGCTGTTTCCCTGTTCAGACGTTATTAAACGCCCGCCTCCCTTTGGGTAAAGTCAAACGTAGTGGATGTAGCCTTTTTCCTGAGGAACAGCCTTTAAGGAACTAGCACATTCCGCGTACGTATGCCATTAAAGCGCCGTGCTCTTCTGCCGCCCCCCCCCTCCCCATGCACCAGCGCCTCCATATTGGCGGCTTTGCTGTCATTTGATGCTTTCTTAAGCCGCCATGAGACATGAATATCATTTTCCACCATTGTCGGGAGTCACCGTGCATGGTCGTTTTAATAGAATGCTATATGGTTGTTATTGTGTGTGTGTGTGTGTGTGTGTGTGTGTGTGTGTGTGTGTGTGTGTGTGTCTGTGTGGGGTGGGGGTGGGGGTCTCTCTCTTTTAAAAGCTCCGTCAGGTTTTGGACTTACACACAGCTGGGATTTGTCTTGGCGTGGCGTATCCAGGTGGGAGTGGTGACGATTGCGTTTGTATAAAAAAAAACAAAAAAAAAACAGCAGATCTTTCCATCCGAAAACAGCAGGGGGGGGGGGGGGGGGGGGCCAGAGCAGTGTTCTCGCTCGCTGCTCAGCCCGCGTGTCCCCGGGTCGCCAAGGGAGACGCGCAAATCTCATATTCTTAGTGAGGAGCAGTGTGGGTGTACATGTGAGTGAGTGGCAGAGAGAGAGAGAGAGAGAGAGAAGGGGGGGCTCGGGGGGGGGGGGGGTCGGATTTGATGCCACCAGTACGTCCTCTGATGTGAGGCTGCTTGACGGAGTTTGTCACCGTCTAGATACAGGTCTGCGTGTTCTTGATAATTATGTGTCTACGTGTGTGTGTGTGTGTGTGTGTGTGTGTGTGTGTGTGTGTGTGTGTGTGTGTGTGTGTGTGGTGGGCTTTACAGCGGCACAGGGGGGCCATTGCGGATGCGCATATTTACAAGGCATAAAAAGGGAGGAAGGTGGTAAAGCAAATGGGGGTCCTATTTTTCTCTGTCTTGAGTTCTTATTTTTTTAAGTCACACTGCTCCGTTATATCACCGGCTGGTTGGCTGTTAATTATTAAGTATTTACGCATCTAAAATATGAATCGACTCAAACAAGATTCTCTAAGTTCTCTGCAGCTCTTCGCTAGGTGAAGCTGTTTACACCGCCGACCTTCCTACTCACCAGGCTTGCACACGTGTGTGTGTGTGTGTGTGTGTGTGTGTGTGTGTGTGTGTGCGTGTGTGTATGCATGCACCCTACGTGTGTGTGTGTGTGTGTGTGTGTGTGTGGGGGGGGGTGTTCATGTGTACATGCACTATATGTGTGCGCGTGTGTGTATGTATGTGTGTGTATTTGTGTGTGAGCGTGTGTGTACATGTGTGTATGTACGTGTGTGTATTTTGTGTGTGTGTGTGTGTGTAGAAGAAGGAGGGTGTTCATGTGTGCATGCACTACACGCGTGTCTCTGTGTACTCTTTCACCCCACAAACGGTCCATCATGAGCGCTTTTGGGTTCAGATGCTATTAAAAAGCGGTTTCATTTGTTTGTTTCCTGTGAAAGGGACGACACCGGAGGAGGCCGTGACGGTCACGTGGTCGGCCCATTAGCGGGGTGTATCTGTCGGGGGCCCCCTCTCCCCACTGGGCGATAATTAAGAAACGCGCGACAGAGTGCGGGCCCCCGTGAGTCCCTGTGTGGGGCCTCCCCTCGTCATCCTTGTATTGTCACTGCGTGGGACTGTGCTGGGAGACGTATCGGTAATATATATATATATATCGCAGGATGAGAACGGTAACTCTGATCTATTTGGGGGGGGGGGCCGGGGTCGTACGATGGACACCAACCAACACACAACATCTGATCTGTGTTGTGCGTTTTTAGCATGTGTTAGCGTGGCATCTTTTCAAGAAAGTGTTAACTTCCAAATGAACGCTTCATGTGGGTTGTCTCTCCGACCCACCTTACAGGGCACACCAGAGAGCAGAAGGGGGTGAGTGTTGTCCTGTAGTAACAGAGCGAAGGGTCAGCACTGCGGCGGACATGACAAGAGAATATAGACAATATAAATATTCATATATATATATATATATATATATGAAAAACACACAGGAAGCAACCATGGGTGGTGGACAAACGAGAACAAACATCAGGTTAAAGATGATCTCTTTATGTTGAGATCTCTGGCGGACTAACGCGACTCTCTCCAGGAGACGCAGAATAAAAAAAACAACAGCGTGCGGCTGCAGACTTGTTGTATCAGGAGAACAGGTGACATCTCGAAGGGAAAGGAAACTCTGGGGTCACGACATAGCGGTGTATGAGCGTACGCCGGGAGGGGGGGGGAGGGGGGGGGGAGGGAACAACACCAACCGGGCAGGGAGGTCTCCGGAGAACGACGGGGGACCTATTTCTGGCACCTTGATCTTTCGGGGTGTCGGTCCCGGTGGGTGTCGCGACCGGGCCGGCCATGCAAGTAAGTCGACACTCAGGCAGTTTTTCGGCTCTGGAGGGGAGGGGGGGGGGGGGGTGGGGGGGTGGAGGGGGAGGTGAGGAGGAGGGGGGGGGGATAGAGGGATGGTTGGCATAATCATCGGTGCTTGGTGCCCCTAGGGGAAACCCCCGACGGTACTGCGAGGCAGACACCAGCAACCACCCGGAACACACCTCACCCACCGCTGGGGCCGGGGGGGGGGGGGGGGGGGGAGGGCGAGCAGCTGGGGGAGAGCGGGGAGTGCAGCCAGGGTGCAACAGGGACGGGGGACCTCCTGGGACGGGAGGCTGCCAGTCCCTTAGCAGGGTGTATATATTCTGGAGGCTTTTTTAATATATTTACGTATACGGTATACCCCGTGGTATGTACTTCCGCGCTGTGTATTCACCTATATTCCTGGACCGGTATTCCTGGGAATTCCTGTGTATTTATTTGGGCATCATCCTTAAAGACAGGATCCGTGTGTTTCTAAGATTGAACGATTAGAGGGAACACGAAGCAAACCACCTTGGCTAGTGACAATGGAACAGTGTTGGGAGTCAAACGATGTCTGAATTGATACATTTTGACGTTTTGCTGGTGTCAATTATTGGGATTTTCACAGGAGGTCACAGGAGACAGGAGAGAGCAGACGAACGTGGGGCCGGTGGCAGCGCCCCCTAGGGCTCCAACTGAGGATCACAACCAAATAATTTCACTGCCGGAAATGTATGCAAGCGGATGAGTCCCGTGATGAGAAATGTGGTATTTTATTCTGAAGTGGTTACTTGTATGGCACAGGCAATATCGTGACTGAGTATATGTAAATGGCCCTCTGGCATACCACTGAGGATGGACGAGGACCTTTTATTTTTGCTAACCAAGTGCATCAGCAACTTTGTGAACTTCAGTGCAGAGCAGGCCATGCTTGCTGTCCTCGACAGACCTTAACTTTGGCAATGTTTTAGCTGATTATGGAACAGTGAGACATGACTAAATAATGCTGTGACTTGGCCAGAAGGCTTTGTGGTCATTGTGTTGTCAGGGTCCACAGTTAACAAACTCACTTTTAATATTGTCTGAATTATTTTCGATGCATATAGTTATTTATAGAATTCAGTTGAAACTAGCTAAATTCAACAATACAATTAAAATGCCAAGAGCCTTTAATTGCTGAACGAGGAATACCCAAACGATTTCATGGTGATTGTTAGTGCTTCATACTAATTTGACACCCACTACCACAAGACATTTATATTCATTTGATAATAATGAAATTATTATAACTAACCTTTTCATGTTTTATTTTAGTGCTTGCTCTGTTTATCAGGTTTCATAGGTTCACTGGTTACAGGCCAGTTTTAAATCAGTGTTTGACGATTGCTCACAATAAATTCAGGCATTTAATAAAGTGTCCCTTATGTGCTTACATATTCACATTATGAATTGTACAGAATGTGTGTACTAGTATAGGCTTCTTGATTAAATCCTTTAGAACTTGAGGAATAAGCAAGATCACATTTTAATTCACCGTTTTGTTTGTAATAGCTCATAACCTTACATTTCTGTCCGTTTTTTGGTCAGGTCTTACTGACCTGTTTAACAGAGTGCGTGGCTTAGTTTAACGTACGAGTTATCATGTGTTTCTTTCTTCCTGACCAACTAAGTAATGTGAGAGAGATATAGTTTCCATCGCCTTGCTAGACTAACGGTAAAATCCCTAGCACTGTCTGATTTACGCAAGATATGATATTTGTGTTATAATTTCATTTTTTAGAGCTCAATTTAAACTATATATATTCCTTAATATTATCAAGGGAAATATTTTTACAAAGGGGAGAAAAGTGTTTTCCTTTCTAGTTATGTAAAAGCCCACGGCAGGAGGTCACTGGTATATGTCTTTAGTGAGGGCCTGGTTCACACGTCTCCTCATACGGAGAACGGCCCCTGGAACCCTTATAGGTGTTGGGTTTCACAAGTGAACACCTTCTACTTCTTTCTTTTTTTCCCTGCACACCTCGGGGCCTGTACATGGAAGTCTGTTCACACCACAACACCTCATTCTTACAAAAAAAAAAATGCATTTAGAGTCACCGATACCACGGCAACACCGATGTTCTACCCACCCACTGCTCCGTTTCACTTCCAACAAGAAGCGCCTTATGATCCTGATACCTCTCAAAAGGGACAACATGAGTGTCTGTAGAAGATGCGAGGGCGGCGGTGGGGAGTGGGGGGGGGAGGTGGTGTATGTGTGTGTGTATGCGTTGGGCGGCGGGGGGGGGGGGGGGGGATGTGTAGTGGAGAAAATCCCATGTCTTGTAGCAAAAACACAACAACAACGGCGACGCAGCAACACTCGGCGCTGCACGGCTGATGTATTTTCAGGCAGAAACGGGCATATTTGCCAGCTGTGTAATTTACTGCGGATGGCATTTGCATATTAAAGCATTAATTAGCCCCTCTGAGCGCGACTACGTGTGAGCACGCGCACGTGTGTGTGTGTGTGTGTGTGTGTGTGTGTTTTTTATCTGATTCGCGTGTTACGACGCGACACGGGGGAGGATATGGGGGGGGGGGGAGGGTGGGGGGGGCGGTGGGTTATTGTAGTAATCGTTGGTCGTGTAGTCATCTGTGTTTTGTGGTTCTGATGAAGGTCAGGGGGGTAGAAGGGTTGTGTGTGTGTGTGTGTGTGTGTGTGTGTGGAGCCCCAGGGGAAAGACTTTCCCAGTGATGCTGCTGTGTTCTCTAAAGCAAGTGTATACCCCAAAGTATACCCTATGTTTCTGGATGACAACACTTGCATCTACTTATAACCACGCGTGCCAACACGCACGCGCGCACACACACACACACACACACACACACACACACACACGTACACCAGTACATTACTTCAGGAGGTTTCATTAGCAGGGATTAACTGATTAGCCTGGTGATGGCATGAGAAATTATGCTTTGGACGAAAAGTCATCGCTGCTGGCTCGCTTCCCTCGACACCTTTGGGTGAATCTTAAACAGTCTTCTTAGAGGGGAGAAGTGGAAACGCACAACCAACTCAAACGTTCTTCAAAAACTTCAGGTCTTCTCCAAGACGCTTTGCCTTGTTTTGTTAAATATCTGTTAAATATTTGCCTTGCCGCTGAGTATAGGAAGAGCCGCCGCATTCAAATGCCCGTGAATTGCTGCACTGTTTTGTTTTTTTTTTGCTCCAGACAACACAGACGAGAGTGGTATTTGTGTCTATTGGCCAGCAAATCCCCCCGTCCTGCATTCAGACACGCGAGACGGCTGCTCAAACAAACTCAGCATAATGACCAAAACATGCAAAGTTTCCCAATTGATACGGGGGGCTCTGCATAAGTGTGTGGTGGGGGTAAGGGCGCCGGAGGGGGGGGGGGGGGCATATATATATGAGCTAGGCGTAAGTGGGGGTATTGGATCGTGTCGCCTTTTTTCGACGGGCATGTCCTGAGGCGCCACGCTCAAACGGCCCCAGCACACCCATCGGGCACTTCATCTGACTTCCATGAAGCCCTTCTTCATGCCTCTCTCTCTCTCGCACTCTCCCCCACTGTCTCTCTCCCCTCTCTCTTTTGTCCTCACTTTCAATCCGATCGGAGGCAGCCTTCATCCACCCAAGCCTCATTCCGTTTTTCGCTTTTGAATGGCGGGCTTGACTGCAGAAATTGCAGTCATCTCACTGTCAAAAGCAGCTCCCCCCCCCCACGACACCCCCCCCCTTCTTCCACATCCCCACACCCCGCCCACCACCAGCCCCCCCCCCCCCACCAGTCCGCCATGCGCGCTGCATATTTTCACTATGAATATGAAACGTCTTGGCTCCGAGCCTTCAACCAGCGTCAGATGGGAGAAGCGCTCCTTTATTTTTTATTTATTTTTTTCCGGACTCTCTTCCTACGAATCGCTGGACCCGGGCAAGTACCTTCTCCTCTGACTGTGCCGTACAGACACACACACACACACACACACACACACAAACACACACACCCCCCAGTGGCCAGATGATTGTCCTACTTCCATCCACCTGCCTGGATGTCTTTCTTTGAGGCAAAGGGAACAGAAATGGCAAATCCTCCTTTTTTTCCCCCTTGGTTTTCTATTTTTGGGGGGTTTGGGTACCGGCGTCACAGACCACCGGGTACAGACCTCCTTTGGTGATAAGGCAAGACACTCGGGGACGCCACTCCCTCTCGAGGAACTAGAGAGAGTGAAAGTGATAGAGGGTGAGAGAAGGGTGGCAGTTGTTGGGTGGCGGTTTTGATGGATGATGGATGAGAGATGGATTACCTCCGTTGTTCCGTTCAATCAAAGGGCCTTCCCCTGCCTGGTGACTCCTGCTGGTTCCCCACCACCCATGTTCCCCGTCACCCTCTCGTCCTTCACCTTTGGCGCTTTGGAAGGGGGTATGGGTGGACGGCAGCCCTGATCACAGATCAATACTTGGGGGGGGCGTGGGGAGGGGGCTAAAAGCTAAGTAAAGTATTGTCCTCGCTCCGTCCGTGAGGGGAGCAATTTGTTTATGGGGATTTAATCGGGTTAATGTTAAAAGCAGGTCAACAGAAGGCAAGGTCTGAAAGCAGAGGGGCCCTGTTTTGCCTAATTGTGTTTGTGGCGGTGTTATTTTTCAAGCCTTGCATCACTTACTGCTCTCTATGGAAATGTGTTGACCGATAAACCGGGTACAGCGGAGCCCGGCACGCTCCCAGGGGCCGTGGCCGGGCTGACGGGCTCTAGGATCCGGCCCACTCGCCCTCACCCTGCTGCTCCACGCGGATCGCACTGGAAGGAAACTCAACAAGAGTGTCCTTGTTGGGCGATATGCATCAAAAGCATCATGGATCTGGGGAAAAGCCCCTCTCTTGACACGTCTATGGGAGCCCTGTTGTACGTGGTGGGGTGGGACGCGTCGGTGCACTGCTAACGCGTCACTCTCCAGGCAGGAGAGTGACGTTAAAGTCCATCGTTAAAGTGACTTGGTTGTTCTTGGTTTACTCTTTCTTATTTTCTTTATCGTCTCCTCCTTCCCGACATCAGGAACACATCGCCAACCCCCTACAAGAGAGCTCTTTCCCCCAGAAATGTGAACTTTTTGACCTGCTTTTCCAGGTGAATTCAGCTTCAGCGTAAGTGTGAATAGGACAAACAGCCACACTTGCTAGCTAGGTTTGCCATTCGACAGGAGAGGATGAGGGTGTATTTTACAATAGTGCTTTTTGGAACTTTGTCTCTTACCATACGTTTTTGTCCATCGTGATAACATTCGACTTTTCTTACAAACCACTTGAAAGCGGTTCTGTCGTCCTGGGTGCGGGCTGATCTAGTTGTGGCGTCCCTCAGGGTAGGCGAGAGCCACTCCCGGGGCTTCACAACTGAAAGTGAGCAGACCCACATCCTCGTCCTTCGTCCTCTGTCCTGCCCGTCCCCGGCACCCCCACACCCAGCGCCCTGCGCCCTCATTCCAGAACGGGGTACGGGGGGGGGGGGCGGGACCCATGGTGGGCGGGTAATTGGATTTGTTGTCACCTTTCGTTGGCCGCCGGGACGCCGGCCTGTCAGCGTGGCTTAGCGATGAAGACATCACCGTGACAGTGAACCCACGGCGGGATGATCAGCTGGTGCCCTGGCCGGGCCGGTGCTAAATAAAAAGGCGGGGGTTGGTGGGGGGGGGGGGGGGTTGGCGTCCATGGCAGGCATGGCTGGCACCAGCTGTTAGCCCTGCTCCTGCTCCCACCTCCGCCGGTGCCAACACCGTCGGCCCCCTCGCCAGAGCTCCTGGGAGCCGGCAGGGTGGCGGGGTGGGGCGAGGGGAGCGCGGTGGGGCGAGGGGAGCGCGGGCAGCCTTATTAAAACAGATGCCAGCCAACATCCTCCCCCCCCCCCCCCCCCCCCCCCCTCTTTAATACACACACACACACACATACACAATCAAATTGCATTGGCCCTACTCTGTCAGGCAGGTCAAGAACACCATCATCCCTCTCTCTCTCGCTCTCTCTCTCTCACTCTCACACACACACACACACACACAGTATTTCTGGTGGTTGTGGGGGCCGTGTTGGCTGAGGACACCCCCGTCTTGGACGGGTCCGGTCCCAGAGCCGCCGTGTGGTTCAGAAGTCTTAATAAAGCTGTGACAGCACCAGGCCGGCCTGGAGGAAGTCATCTGTACGTCCTGTCCCCTGGCTCAACCCTGCCCACAGTCGCTCACCATGTGCACAAAGGTTCAATAAACACGTATGGCGCGTCCAGATATACATGTTCCATTAAAGCGTGGATAGGAGATTTGTTTTAGAAGTCATATTTGTTGAAAAACATTTTTTTACAGCAGAATTTACAGCAATAATTAAATCAAATGCTGTGACCAAAAAAAAAAAGTAATCTGGTATCTGTTGCTGTCGTGGGGGTGTAATAAACCTCACCAATCATCTAATTCGGCCCAAATTAAATGATTGGATAGCTTACCTATCTGTCTTCCTGCCTGCCCGTCTATTGGCCGGTGCTCTCATTGCACATGACCGGAGGCAGACCTCGGGCTCAAGCCAGCGTCAGCCAGTCACGTGTTTTGGGGGAGTGGCTTTGGAGGGCGGCCTGAGGGGAGGGGCGGGACTTTTTTGGGTTGGATACTTTAAAAATGTAACCTTCTCTGTATGGCATGGGTCAAAATACGTAACCTTATAATATCTACTACAGACCAATAGTTAAAACAAAATAAACAAGCAGAGTTGAACAAATAGTGATTGGAAAATGTTGATAATCCTAGCTTTGTATTCGTCAAGAGTGAAACTATTTTTTTACGTTGACATTTGTGATTCGGGGCATTTTTCGATACGATGTTGATGTTGAATAAGATGTTGAGATGATAATGTTCGATATGTATCAAATACAATTGATCTGGCCATTTAGTTGGTGCATTTTAATCTTCTTAGAATGATATTTGCATTATGGGGCGTTCAAGTGATGTCACACCTGAGCACATTTAAAATATATGTTGGTGAGAAAAACACCACGGTAGGTGTGTGTTCACAGGGCCTTATATAGCCTACCACCTGGATCATATTGCCCCCTCCACCCCCATGGCTGGTGCTGCCCAAGCCTCATCACAACGGCTTGGTCTGCAGGAAGAGGTGTTTGACTGCAGTGACTATGGTAACAAACCGCAAACATGCAGGTCACTAGCGCTGGAGCTAGTCATAGTCATTAAGCTAACCATCACCCCTGGAGACCCTGGTTCGATGCCTCGTCTGCGAGATCCTCAGCCCTACAGTTGATGGGTTCAGGGTAGGATAACTAGGGACAGAGAAAGACAAGTCGCTTTTTGTTTGGCGCACTAAGATTTGAATAGATTTGTTCCCGTGCAGTTAATTTTCTGGCATCTTTTATCTTAAATCAACTACTTACCATGAATTAAGTTGATTAGCTGACCCCCTTCCCTGAGTATAATATTTAAATAAATTCCATGATTTGGAGGCATTCCAGTATCTATTACATTCATTATGAATGAGTTTTAATGAATCGTTAGTAGATCGTATTTGTGATTTAGCCGTGTTTGTGACTCGAGTCGTGATGAAAGCAACTACCCCACTAGCATTCTAAAAGTAGGATTTCAACGTCGCAGTTGTGCAATAGCCTGCCGTATAATGCAATCTTAGTTGATATCAAAGGCTTTATCGCATTTCACCGCCTCAGAAATCCTAGATATATCTTTTTTGTTGTTGTTGTCAGTGTAACTGCTTCTAGGTTTGGGGAAGAGTGTTATTTTCTTTTTTTTTTGCAAAAGTGAATATAGACTTGTGTATGTTGTGGGAAATATGAAATATGCAGAATTTCATGCCACCCGAATCTGTCAGCAGCAGTACAAAAAAGTACCTGCATTTTTATTAAGGTTTTAAAACTTCAAATACGTGATGTTTTGCAGGCGAACAACTCCGACACAGGGAAACACATCCCTGTGTGCCGTACCAGATCTTTTTCCGGCCAATTTGAACACAACCTTTAATTATGGCAGGTCATAACAAGCCACATGAGTGGCTTTGCCAGGGTCTCCTGCTCTGTACGTTACCTCGTGGATAATTATACAAATCAAACGGAGAGGGAACAATTGTGAGGGGGAGGGAACAAAGAAGGGAGGTAAAAAAAAAAAGAAAAACCCCAATGCAATCTTCCTTTAACAAAACACATAGGCTACAAGTGACGACAAAAGCCCACTTAGTGAGAACTCAGAAGGACCACGCTGGCGTAATTATGACTTGTTGTCTTAACAAAAGAATTATCCTATTCTACAGAGTGCATGGGCAGACTTTACTAGGGATCCCCTCAAAAGTGTTAACAAATTTCCCTCCAAGAAAATACAAACATTTAAAATATTAGCGATGGACAGAATTCTGAAAGGTTACACACAGACGTGAGACATTTCTTCTTGTTTTCTACATATGCCAACCAGGCTGCTAATGTGGCCTCTCTCCTGTGGCCCCCCACTGTGCTTCTGCCGCCTCTTTTAAAACCACTGCTCGCTCCACAAGCTTTAAGTGTTTTTTTTTCTCCTCTTAAGTGGAAGTGACCCCTGTACATAACTTACTACCTGTGGCTTAAACTAAGACAGCCTAAAAATGACCATAATGCCAGGCAAAGAAGTCAGCTATTTCAGCCCCCCCCCCCACACTCCTGGCGACCACTGTGCACCTCAAAGCAGGCTGGGGGTTGGAGTTCTTAAGTGGGGCTACTAAGTTTTCTGACCTTGGGTTTGACCCTAGTTATGTGCACACAATAGCTGGTGTTTTTTAGCACAAGAAATGAAGGATGGATGGATAGAGAGAGATATATATAGAGATGCACAGAATGAGCGCTGGAGAATGGGAAGTATACATACAAACATACTTTCATTCATTTATTCATTCATACATACATGCATACATACATACATACAAAGAGAGAGAGACGGACGGATGGATCGATCGATAGACACACAATTTACAACCTACACAGGACATAGATTACACACTCACATGCATAAGCACATACACACACACACACACACACACACACACACACTGTTGAAACGGCATCACCAGAAAATAGTACCTCCTATCATGGCGGAACCATCAGACAGGTTTTGCGTACAACTCACACATTACACAGACTCACACACACACAGACACACACACACACACACCTGATCTCCTATGATCAGAACTACTGGTTCTCTCATCCTCCCACCAACACCGCCGGGAGAGCAGAATATCACGGAAGCCGCAATCGCTCTTTACTTCAATCTCTTGCCGTGTTCCTTTTTATCTCGTTTGTCTCTCTCTCGTCACACACCCCGGTGCACTGCCACTGTCCGCCGTTGTCAGTAGCTCTTTTTTTAAACATGTACATATGTAACCATATATAGAACAAAATACATTTAGTATTTTTGTACCTTCAAACGTCTTTCTGTCCAAAAGGGAGCAAAGACAACATAATAGACAAAAATAATACAATAAAAAACATTAAACATGGACATGCAAACATAGACACATATGTGCATACTAACACAAACTTAGCAGGTTGATTCATTGATAACCGTGTCAGTTAGATATTATTATACAGAGTCATTGGCCTACACATCCACTGACTGTAAAACCCTCCGTTAACTTGCACTCGGCCGAACTGAAGTAGGACTCGAGGATGAACGTGCTGCTTAATATTTCCTAACCTTCCCTTTGTTTCCAGTGTTTCCTCAAGATTTAGAGCCAGGAATATGGGAAGGGGTTGGGGGGGTAGAACTATTGGCAAGGTGTTTTTTTTTAAGGGAAGTTAGATTTTAGGAAACGTCACAGACGTGCTGCTGGGTCAAGCTTTGGTTTTTGAAAGAAATTTTAAAAAAAAAAGGGAATCAAAACATTTTGGACTGGATGTCTGAAAAGGAGATATAACGTAAGATATACTGAACTGTACTTAATCTCACATCGTCTCAATAGCATGACCACGCCTGGCAATTTTAACTCACATCCCCTGCAGCAACAACGTAACGGAAAAATCTCCTCACGCTGATAGCAATAAGCACAATGGAAAAAAATTGAAGACTTTACATTTTTACCAAAGCCTGGTACCTGAGCTTCAGGAGCCAGCAGAGAGAGAAAGAGAGATACTTACAACGCAAGGACACACCGGTTACAACTAATGTTTGAGGGAAGTCCACCAAACTCTGCTAAAAGCTGCAAACACCCAAGAGTTCAACGCTTATCTCACTGGGAAAAAAAAGTTACTGCAAAGGAAGAAAAAAAAGGTTCACGGCTCTCAAGGCGGCCTGTTGTGTCACACACGACACGGTGGTGTGTGTGCGTGCGTGTCTGTGTGTAGGTGGGTGTGCGCGTGCGTGACACACCCCGTACCCCGCTTCGCCAGGACATCACTCCAGTAGCGGCCGCTCCATGTTATCGCCCAGGAAACGCAAAACACAAACACACACACACACACACACACACACACACACTCTCAGACTGACACAGACACACACAGCCCAGCTCCATCTTCTGTGGCGCTCACGTGGAGGAGCCCGCTAGCTTCACGTGCCGTCGCTAAAGAGAGGGATTAGGAAAGTCGCAGGGGCTGATGAATGTAGGGTACATTAGAGTGAGAGAAGTGGAGAGAGAGAGAGAGCAGGAGGAGAGAGACATAGAGGGGAAGTGAGAGTGAAAGAGTAGGTGTGGCAGAATAAGAGGCATTGGCTTTACTACTAAGTAAAAACTGTTTTTATTTTTTATGAATGTCTTTGCTTGTAGTTCTTTGCCCCGCACGTGCATTTTTACCCTTTTAATTACATATATTATACAATTATTATACAGTACATATTGTCTTTTTAATTTCTTCATTTCAGAATGCGCGCTGCTCGGTAGGGAATGAGGAGTTAACGCTCGCAGGATAATATCATATATCGGCGCTCTGTGTTTTCCTTTGCCAAAGTTATATTTTGACGTTGGCTTCCCCTTTGCCTGCCACCCTCACAGATTAATCTCAGTGTAATGATCACATTAGAACATGCAGAATATTTTGATGTTGCAATTACTGCCAGAAAATAATAACGATAAAAATAATAATATTTATAATAATAGTCAACACCGAGGACACTTACAGGAGCCTAGAGAATAATACTAAGTGTATATTAAAAAGGATGTCACTGTTGCTGAACTCATGCCACAAAATGGGAAATACTTTTTGTTATTATAATAATATTATTTATAATAATAATATACATTACAATAATTATTATTTGCTTATACAATTATTAAATGTCATTGCTACATCCATTAAACTTGTACTATTTATTTTATTATATTGTGAACATTTTAATATTAATCCCAACAGATCAATCCCTATATTTCTTGTGGCCGGTTTGAAGTAACTGACAGCTTTTTGGATTTTCTTTATTTTTCATCCAAAACATCTCATTGGCAAACTGCAGGCCAAGCGGTTTAAATGGTGCACCGTCGCTTTTGTTTGTAAAACCATCACCACTCACAACATATTATCTCTCATCTCTAGTTTTTTCTTATTTATTTTTATTTGTGTTTCCCACCCTGCATACACACACGCACACATCAACACAGGGACACGCACCCATCTCAAGAGAGACACACACACGCACACACACACACACACACACAGTGGAAGCGTGGAAAGGCTGCTTATTCTGCATACAACAGTGACATCTTGAGTCCAGACAGAGCAACTGCGGCTGGTTGAAAGACCGTAGCCTACCCTGGGCTTTAGTGTTTCTTTAACCTGCCTATGAACTATATGGATGGGAAATTGTAATAAAAATAAATAAATAACATAAGTGTGAAAAAGAACAGAAGAAGAATATAGAAAACGTGGAAAGCACTTCCTCGGGATGAGTGAGAGCAAGAGAAGATTTTTTTTCTGGTAATTACTGCCATTTTATTTTAAGAGGTTGAAAGGGGGCTTTGGTAATACCCACAAAGTGCATTCATTAACATTTACTTAGCGCTGCAGCCACCAACACAAAATAACACCGCTATTCCAGCAGGTTGTTCCCCCGGCCCGGGGAACCTTTCCCTGGCAGTCCATGGCAATGCGTGACGCAATAAGGTTAATGCATTGTTTCTTTTCATTTGCTGAATGTTATAATTCATAATTTGGGGTGTGAGCCGTAACACAAAGTACATTAAAACACTTAGGAATGGATTGTTTTTTGTGGGGTTTTTTTCTCCGGCATATTGTCAAATAATTGAACAAGGAGGTGGGATTTATTGTCCATATCGGACAATTATCAGGTTCTATCATCATCCCACACACTGTTGCTCTGCGGTTCACTGCCAGACTGGCTTCCGCCTTCATAGTGTGTGTGTGTGTGTGTGTGTGTGTGCCTGTGTGTGTGCCTGTGCGTGTGTGTGTGCGTGTGCGTGTGGTCACAATGTGGAGCTCTGACCTGATCCGAGCTGTGGGAAGATGATGTTGCTATTATATCTCAAAGTGGGATAAGATCACGACAGTGAGCTTTCAGCGGTCAGAGTGAGGTTCACAATCTGTCTTAAACCTTTATACCGGATGCTTTGGAAAATGAAAAGGAAGCCATGCTAAGTTATCGGTGCAATGTGCGTGGTATTAGTTTGGGCCGTCACTTTTGGTTGTGATTCTGTCGTTATTATGCTTAGATATGCCCTAATGATTCCTCACAATGCTCCATATCTATTATGCCTCTGGCTGATGTTCATGTCGAAGGTTCTGTTATTTATGTCTTTATGCTGCTGAATTAACGTGAGACGCACACATACACGTACGCACGCAGCGGTTAAAAGCGATTGCATTGTGGATCAGTTGCAACAATATGACTTATGAAAAAATAAATAAAAAATACAATACCACACTCGCATAATACTTGAAACTGGCATCTGAAATGTCATTTACATATATTAGCATATAAAGTAATTGGCACAGATGCCAAGGAAGCAGCCGCAAACAGATTAATTGTCATCAAGCAGTCGTGGTGACACAGTTAAAAATGAGCTCCTTTCAAGGCGCCAATTATCAGTGAATTTTCTAAAGTAACCGCATTTTTTTTCATCAGCGTTTTTTTTATTCATTCTAGTGTTGCTTTTGGCTTGCTTGCATGTGCACCACACACACACACACACACCTACCCCCACCCCTGCAGAGACAGACAGGAGATATGCGTGGTATCAGTATTCTACATGTATAAATATTGTAAATAGCTGTCTGTTGTCTTTCAAGCTCTGCCTTTGAAATCAGACCACACCACCGCTTCAACTTTTCCTTTCGTCTCACTCCTTCTCTCGATAGCAGAAGCACCTTTTGTTTGGGACCAGAGATAAGAAGAAACGATGCATTCTTGCACATACTCTGTCATTGCAGGAATTTCAAATGCATGTTTTTTTTTGCAGTATGGCTACCCCACCACCCCCCCTCCCCTCTGCATATGTTGTGCCTCATGAGCATATCTTAGAGCACCCTGAGCTTTGATATACAGGCACAGGTTTGATTGCATGTATGTGTGTGTGTGTGTGTATGTGTGTGGGTTGGGGGGGGGCAGGCAAGGGAAGGAGGCAAGAAGCCCTGCTTTAATATTATTTTGTCCTACCTCCCTATCTCCATCTCTGCGTTGCCGATTTCCGAAGTTCTGCATAAGCCCGCACACTTTAACCACTTATTGCAAATACAATACAAACCCCCCCGCAGCCCTCCCATGCTACTTTGTGCTGATCACCACCTGATATACAACAATGCTTTGGCCGTTATTGACTCTCTGCACACACACACACACACACACACACACACACACACACACAGAGGCAGGAGCGGAGCGAGAGGCTTGGGGCCCTGTAGCGAGCGTCCGTGGGATAATAGATTGGAGCGGGGACTTGCGGTGGCTCAGGTTTCGCTCCCGCCGTAATAATTGTAAAGTGGCTCCATTTGTAAAAGGCTTGTCTTTGGGAATGCACCGCTAACAAATGAGGTAGTTAGTTTAGCCTGCCACACCAAGCACGAGGAACCCCTCCCCCCACCCCACCCACCCCGACACACACACACACACACACACACACACACACACACACACCTCCGACCGCACACCACCCTTCCCCATGCACCGCCAAGCCGAGCTCCACGACAGCTTCCATCGTTCCTGTTGTCTCCTGCGGCCGCAGAAGAAAATTAGTGCTCACCTCCGGTATTTTTTGGCCTTTATTGTTGTATTTGTTTTTTATTTTGCTCTTCGGTGTGTGCATTGTGCATTATCGTGCAGTGCCAACCCCCGCCGTTATGGACTGATTTTGCAGTTCCCCAGCCATGATATAACTCGGTGAAAGCATATATCTATAATTATGTCTATTTTTTTAACATTCCCAACTCCCTCTAAAAATAGCCAAAAAAAAAAGTGCCATAAAGATCCCCTTGTGCTTCTTACGCTTTTATTTTTTATTTGACAACACAGGAGGAACGCAGTGTGCTTATGCCATGTGCACCGTCAATAACCCATCAAAAGACCATCAAATCCAAACACACGCCAGCCCTCTCACGCCATCCGTGTGCAAGGCGCCATCCATCAGTCGTCCACCTTGTTTATCGCCCGTTGTCATGGTGTTACGTAGCGTTCAATTATCCAATCTATTCGGATGGCTGTTTGATGACGATTTTAGGCGGGAAAGAAAGACGTGGATCTGGATTGGGGGGGGGGGGGGGGGGGGGTCCTATGCATGGCATACTCACACACATTTTCTCTCTCACACCCACATTCTCAAACCATGACATAGTAGTACGTGTGGTAAGGTCTGAATACACAGATAACAATGGCCATGACATAAAACGCAGCGTTCCTTTAGATAGAAGGGAGAACTTTGTGTGTGTGTGTGTGTGTGTGAGTGTGTGAGTGTGTGTGTCTGCATGTCCCTTTTGGCTCGTAGTGTGAAGGCCCTCAAACAACTGAACCAAATAGTAATCACATGCTCAGACTAGGAGTTTGTTTTAGTCACTCAGCAGCCCTGCATCTCATGAACTCCCCCAGCTCTTCACACCACTGTTTTCCCTTCTTCTTCCAAGTTTTTTTTTGGACATTGGACAATTATGCACACATGATGAACCTATAACTGTGTGTTTCTGTGTCTGCTTATGTGTGCGCATGTGTATGTATGTGTGTGTGTGTGTGCATGCGTGTTTCCATGTGTATGCCTGTGCATGCATGCGTGCACACACTCCCATGTGTGTTTATATTCCTTAATGACTTTCTAATTCAGGGCCAGCAGGAACCTGCCTTTATCTCTATTAGTTTAGTAGCCTGGCAAACAAAGAGAGTCTGTGCCCATGGCACGCAGCCAGGCGGACTCAGCCGTAAAAAGCACTTGTCCATCTGCGTCTCTCGCTCTCTCCTCCTCCTCTCTCTCTCTCCTCCTCCTTCTCCTTCTCCTCCTCCTCCTCCACCCTCTCTCTTCATCGGGTGTGAAACGCCGTCCTCTGCCACTGTCAGTGTTAGAAGAGAAGAGGAAGAAGAGAAAACATCTCCATTCGCCCGCTCAGCGGTCCCATTACTTAATCAGAGATGTATTGATTGCTCTACTCGCTGATTGAGTGTGGAAAAAAAGGGTTGTTGATGGTAGAGAGAGTGAGAGACAGAGATCGAGAAAGAGAGAGAGAGAGAGAGCGAGAGACAGAGACAGTGTCTCTGTGTGTGGGTTTGTGTTTGGGGGTGTGGGGGTGTTTAGGGTGTGTGTGTGTGAGTGTGTGTTTAGGGTGTGTGTATGACCAGGTGGCCTTTCATTTATCCAACCAGAGTTGAATACACTTCCATATACTACAGCTCCAGACCGTAAGAGATCCTAGTTACTACGCTACTATTAAGGTTACTACATAGTCAAACATTGAATACTTTGCAATAATTTATCTTAAGCCTTAAATACACACACACACACACACACACACACACACACACACACACACACACACACACACACACACACATGCACTCAAATGCACAATGCACAATTATGACATAATTCATAGTTATATATCGTTTTCAGAATTTAGATAAAAATAGCATGTCACATTCAAGACTTGAAGCTTTCTTTGAACCAAAATAAACACACCAAAGGAACCATCAACAAATGTATCAACGTTCATCCTAAATTATGTGGTAAAAATGTGTTTCACCATTTGTTTTTATGTGTTTTTTTATTACTATTTTTATTGTTTTTTAATATAAAAGTAAAACTATCTCTATCTTTGTTTGGAATTCAAACTCAGGTCTCTTAAGTACAATGAGATTTTTTTTTCTTTTCTCTCTGTTGCATTTCATCTGTGAAATGGTTTCCCTAACCAATTTAAGGCATGACAGACTCCAACTATTTTAAAACAAAATACCCATTTGATTACAAACAAACGATTGTTAATTTGTGAAAAAATCCCTATTATAACCTAACATTTTTAAGCCATGCAAGTTACACACTATGAATAAAATAAAGACACTGTATTACGCGGGTTGGCCTAGTAGGCATGCAGAATGTGTTTGTGACAGCGTGCATTGCAATACACAAAACGTATTCCACGTCCATCTCTTAGGGGAGTGAGCACGATTCGATTCATCTCCATATGTGGGCTCCAATACAATACAGTTCGAGTTCAAAATCCATGCGTTTCAGTTGGATGTAGTTCGATACCACTCTGTGCATTTTGCTTACTTATATTTGTTTGATTTAGGAATGCAGAATAATAAATTTTAAAAAAGGACTTGGGTTACTTGTCATTACCGTGTGCTGATAAGGGTGATTTGAATACTAAATGCAATTTTCAATTCCCACAATAGTAAGAGTTATTTAAGAGATTTTGAATCTACATTTAAATCCAGTAATAAAAAAATAACATTCAACGTTCTTTGGTACATTTGGCATGTAAGCCCACTAGGCTCAATCCCTGCTTTTTCATTAGTGGGCCATATCCTCAATCACCACTGTGTCACCGTATTCGGCGATAGATGATGTCCTAAGTGACATTTATTTCAATGAAAATCATTTGAGGTCTTCGAGATTGCCACTCTAAATTTAGGGATATTAGGTTTTCATTATAAACAAGTTCAGAGCTCACGATGTAATTCTGCATATTTAAAGTATTCCCCAATTATTGCCCCCCCCCCAAAAATAAATTATACATTCCCCTTGGACTGTACCATTCCCCTTGGAATGTTCCATTTACACCCAATACCGGTTTTTCCCTTATTGTATAGGGATGGTGCAGTGCTAAAGGATAACTTGGCATTCATAAAATGATGTTTTTTTTGTGTGTGTTTATGTGTGCGACGTGCATGCCTCGTGCTTGTGCGCACGTTTGTGTGTGTACTACATAAGCCAAGGTAGGCACTGCTCAGTGACAAGATGACAGAAAAACAAGAGCAAAAACTTCAAAGAACTTTAAGGTGGAGGTGAACACATAATACTGTGTATGTGCGTGTGTGAGTGTCAAGTTTTTGTGTGGAATTCACGCCTTGTGGGTAATTTCCTCTATATTGTTCACAAACATGCATCAGGTTTTAAGTATACAGAAGATTTAGAATATCGTATCAGTTTATCTCTCGTGTACGTGTGTGTGTGTGTGTGTGTGTGCGCGTGTGTGCGTGCATGCGAGAATGTCCAGGTGTACTGACAGACTCACACACACACATATGCAGCAGCATGTGACATGTCTCTCTGTACAAGTGTGTTGACAGGCCTTCCGTAACCCCATTGGCTCCAATGTTGTCACTGGCAACATACACATCCTACACACACACGCACACACACACACACACACACTCCAGAAGGCTGTGGCTGTGAACCCTGATCTCCTTGTAAACTCTGGCAGGGGTGGCAAGCAGCCCCACCACCAGCCCACTCTTTCTCTTAAACACACACACACACACGCATGCACGCACGCACACACGCACGCAACCGTGCCCTTCTCCATCCTGGTCCACTCCATCTCCCCCCTGCCCCCACACACACTTCCACCAGAAGGTTGGAGCTCTGTTCTCTCCACACCACCCCACACACACCTCCCACCCCCTCACCTCACCCCCGCTAGTGTTGGCACAGGCATCTTGGACGTGAGTGTGCACGTGTGTGTGTGTGTGTGTGTGTGTGTGTGTGTGTGTGTGTGTGTGTGTGTGTGTGTGTGTGTGTGTGTGTGTGTGTGTGAGAGAGGAGGCCTGGGGGCTGGCTGCTGCGCAGGGCGAGCTCGCCCTCTGTCACTCACGCAGGGCGGCCCTGTGCAACTGTCACTTCCTGACAGGCCCATAATCAATCTCTTTATTAACTGCTCTGCTGCCGACCGCCCAGCAGAGAGAGAGAGAGACAGAGAGAGAAAGACACAGAGAGCGAGAGAGACAAACAGAGAGAGTGAGAGAGCAAAAGAGAAAAAAAGAGAGAGGGAGCGCGAGAGAGAGAGAGAGAGTTGTCGCGTTTGTATCTGTCCCGGTGACGAACCAACTTTGTTGCGTCTACTATTGCCAGTACTCCGGTGTCGCAGTGTTGTGGTATCGTCAGAGAAGAGTTTCAGCCGTGTGTTCAGTAAGTGGGGCCACAACAACCGGGCAGGTGAAGAGCGCTGTCCCGCCACATCCACCTCCACTGCTCACAGTAGAGCGGATCACTCAACCCGAAAAGTCTTTCACATCGAACCAAAAAAAAGACACTCAAAATGGGTGCCCCTGCCTCCTCTTCTGCAGTGTGTGTTGAAGTGACTCTCTGAAGTGACCCCCCACCCCCCACCCCTGGTTAAGCTGAAGTGGGTTGGTCGGAGGTGGAGGTGGAGGCGAAGGGGTGGTGGGGGGGGGGGCAGAGGAGAGGAAGGAAGGAGGCACGGTCCTCCAGTCGTGTGACAGTGTCACACCGGGCGCACAACAGAGGGGCGGAGGCGGGACGGGGTGTCGTGCGTCAACCCCACCGCCGTGGAGGTGGAGGTGACGGTGGCGGCGGCGGCGGTGGTGGTGATAATTTATGAGGCGGTAAAGTGCATCGCTATAGCTGGCTGCTGGCGGGCCAGCGAGCTGCGGTTTTGGCTGGGGCCGGCGCCGGGGCCCTGCTGGAGACTATAGGGTCGGCCGCCCGCGGGACCCAGCGGGGTCTTTGACTCGCTCCTGTCTTTAGCTCTACTGCGTCCGCTTCTTCTTCACTCTGTTCTCCCGCTCAGTGGGCATTCCCCACTTTTATCCGTGTTGACTTTTTGGTTCCATTCATCGCACCCCTGCCTTAGTCACGTGGGTTGTGCGTTGTGCGTTGTGCGTTACGCGTCAGGGCCGTATGCCCGTTCCGGTTCTAGATTCAGCGTCACAGGACTCACTCTGAATCTTAATTCCGTTCCTGTTGTAGATCATGCGCCAATTGCAATCCTTCTATTGTTAATTAAGACCTGAATAACTGCCGTTTTGTTTGATTTATTAAACGTTTCTAACTTCTAAGACTGTTTTGTTTATTTTTATATTATATTACCAAAAATATAAAGTTTGTTGGGGGCTAACCCACAGCTGACTACAAATTGTCTGTTTGTCACATAGTTGTTACTTAAGAAATAAGTCATGACTCTGAAATAATTCCCTTTAAATGTCATGTTGTATTAAATGTCATCCGCACGGGTCACAAATAAATATAATAAATAAAACATTCAACTTTCTGAAGAAACATTTCAGATGATAATGAAATGACAGTTGTGGTGTTTTTGTTTACGAGTTCATCATAAGCCTATTATTAGATTTAATAAAAGGTGGCCTTGATATTCCTCCATATTCTTATTCTGCATCCATATCCCCTGAGCCAAAAGCACACTGACCTTGTAACCAAGGCCTACAGCACACACGCCACCAGTCTATCCATAAACAACTACGAGAGCGGAGGTGCTCTCCTACATTATTGAGGTGAGGTAATTAGAGGCGGAAGTTAACAATTGTTTCAAAACGAAGGAGACATGAAGCTGCTAAGAAGGGATAAAGCAAATTGTATTTTTTTTATTAATCGATCATCCGGTTTTCATTTGCGTGTTTTTCTCTTTTGAATCCTCAGGACGAGTTCCTGGTGCAGACTCAGAAACGGCTGCGCTCGGAGATCGCTGAACTATGCCTGGCCAATGGCAGCCGAGCCGCAGTCGCCACGGAAACCGCAGAGTCACCACCGGGGGAGCCTCCCGAGGGGCCCGTTGAGGATGTCGTATCGTGACGGGGATGAACCAGAAGGACACGCACACGCACACGCACACACACACACACACACCCCGGTCCCAGTGCCCCCCTGGCCCTAAACAGCTGACGAGTCTATGTGGAAAATAATAATAATTCCATCGCAGATAATGATAACCATAAAACTCCAAATCCGGGCTATAAAAGACAGACCACAGCTCCCTAATGAAGCTACGCCCCCCCCCCCCCCTCCACGCACACACACACACACACACACACACACACTCCTCCTCGCTTAATGTCTCTGCTGAGGGCCCCTTGCGCTATTTTACCGTCAAGCAATTTTGCAACCCTGCTCCGAACGAGAATCACCTCAGAATTAAGAACTACCCTAACCCTCTCCCTCTACCACCTCACCATGGTAGGAGTGTGTGTCTTTGAGGAGGGGGGGGGGGGGTCATTTTGTGTATCTGTGCAGGAGTAAGTGTGCACACACACACACACACACACCGCCCTGCACTGTATCCTCTTGGCCTCTCGCTGCCCCCACCACCTTCAAAAAAAGAATACACATTGTAGCATGCGATGGTGACGACGTAGAACTCGCAACGTCCACGTGCATTTGACAGCCGTAGCCTTCAAAAACAGCTTTCACCGCTCCCCAACACAACAACGACCGTGATTGGTCCTTACACAACAAGGTTGTGTACATGTTTTAGAGTGCATCAGCATCATATGCTCTGAGAGTTTGTGTATCTCTATCATGGTCTCTCTTTTGCATATGACAAGACCCGACACCTTGAGGGTTT
>NC_140287.1:3552021-3682021 GCF_964030765.1 Micromesistius poutassou
ACAAAAAAGCCCAAATCAACATAATTACACACAAAGCCTATTCAATTGGCCCTATTTTCATGGTTGCTGATTGCATTGGGCAGTTAATATCGTATTTAGTGCAAAACCTTAATCATATTGAATTCATTGTTTTTTTTGTCACTTGTTTCTTCAATGTTGTTTTTATTTTGTTTTATTGTTTCAAGGGCAACAGATTGGTCAGGGCCGGCCTTGTCACAATTAATTGGCAGGTGACTATATTAGCCAATCAGAGGTTGTGTATGCAATAGCGCCTAACTTAAGAGATAGTCGTTATTAGTGCAGACCACTCTACACATGGTGTTGAGTTTTGTTCTCCTTACCTTCTTGTTAGCCTTGGAACTAATGACCGAATCTGCAAGCTCATGTTCTATTTGTTCTGGCAGAAGTCAGGAGGTCACTGTGTGTTGATAACGCCCCTTGGAAATTGGAATCGAAAGAGGTAGGTTAAGCTAGGTTCTTATATCTCCAATACATACAACAAAATATTGCATGTACTCATATTAAATAGCACTGCACAGCCTGGCCTCTATTCCGTAGGGCTTCTCAAAATGTCACAACTGAACGTAGTTTCATTATGAACACATTTCCCTGGAGTTCTAGCAAAGATTCAATAAAGTAACATAATCCAGTGTATTTATGAAGCAACAAGTGTTACATGTTATCAAACATCTGCAGAATTTTTAAGGCCTTGACTATTCAAACTCAATAACAGTTTAGAAAATATATTAGAGATGTTTATGTATTAGATGAGACTGACTGAGTTAAGGTTCCAAGTTCCGAGTTTAGGTACAAGGTTAGATAGTTGAGATGTTATATTATATTTATTGTTGAAAAGTGTACTGACAATTTCAAGTAAAAATATTTCAAACTGCAAGTCCTACAGGTCAGACTATAAAGCTGCTTATCCGAGTGAATACATTGATGGACAATACAGCCATTACGGCAGCCCTGCCTCCGGTTATTACCAGCTGATAAGTACTGACCTGTGGTGAAGGTACTTCTACTCCCCATCGTGGCTCCAAGCTCGTGACGCCCAGGCCAGGAAAAGCCCTCTGTGTAGTACCGCCACCTGGAGGGAGAGGAATTTTTCATTAGTGACAACGTTTGATGGGTTAAACTAAGGTCATTACGTTGAGTCATTTGGCAGATGATTTTATAGTCCATCAGGTGAAGCTGAAGACATTAAATCAATATTACAGCACCTACATAAAGTCCTTCATGACAAAGTAAATAAAACAGCAGCCATAGGAATTAAAACAATTTCTAATGACTTCATAGGTGTTCAATACTAACTAACTAATAATATCAATACTAGTGTGATAACAGAGTACTCAAGTCAGTTGATGGTCCAAGAAATAAGGATTTAGGGATTATGTAACAGTTTTGATAGATTTGGTTTTGAAGAGATGGAAGTTGATATCCATCACAGTTCTCAGCTGGTTCTCTGCACCATGGCCCTGTGTCACTGCACACTCATCTTCTATTCCATTATCACCTGAAAGAAAATAAAGTGACCTCATTGATCCCTGATGACAGGTAGAGATAACAAGGGGTAAATACAGAAATTACTAAATGAAGCAAGCAAGCATCGTGTGACATGCAACCATCTGTATAAGACCTATGTAGCGTTATAATACCTTATAAACATACACATACTTAAGAACGCAAAACTAGACCCGGTAAGCCGGTCAATTTGTCAGCCATGAGGGGCATCTTATCACAGTGTGTACTTCTTAAGAAGATAAGTAGTACAGGTAAGGTTGAGTCAACGGCAATTTATATTTGAAGGTTTGTATCTTGCCAGGGTCGACATGGTGGCCTTGAATCCACTTAACTGTTTAAGGCTATTAGTCCATTCAACACTGTGGTTTAAAGAACACCACCATTTTTTTTCATGAAGCAGACCCTTCTATTCAAAATCGCCATAATGCTTTATATGTCTTTAAGATGCAGGTAGAGGTTGGGCCGGCTTATTCGAGGTTTGCGATTAAACCCAGTACATTCGGGTTGACCCTATAGACACTACACTATCCCATTACATTATAGTGCCAACTTGGAACAAGTGTATACAAATTTGTATTTCTTTATCTTTACCGGATGGACTAAAGTATGGACATCTGATATAGATGTATTGAGTCAAACTACTCATGTGCATTGCACACCCCAGAGAGATATGCAAATTGTGCATTGCTCTCCTAACTCCAATAGCTCACAATGCTACCAATCAAGTGATGTTGATACAAACAAATGTCATCAGAACACAGTGAAGCCCTTTCAGACCAACTGAAAAAGGGCTATATCAGTATTAAATGTTGAACATTTAGGACATACTTTTTAAAGGTAGAAAAAGGACATCCATGACTTTGTCTTGTTGAACTTCCCTTACCTTTAATCCATTGCCTTCAGTGGATAGACACAGTCAAACCAACAGCACCAGAAATCTACGAGATCATTTCTTGAATTTTCAAGACATCCAGATCCAGAAGTGAGGTGTGGAAATACAGCATAGTCAAACAGAAAACATTGAATCAAAATAAGAGGCTTACTAGTTTGTTCTTAAGACTAAGTAGTGATTACTGATATCAATCTCACAGAAAATTGACAAAAGACAGAACCAAAACCTTACTTGCACAAAGTAGATGTAGATAGATTGTAGTAGATTGTAAGGAATAAGCCATCCCACAAATGTAGTTACAATATTATATTTATGAGAGTAATGCCTTATTGAAGCCTCTATTTCCTTTGGATATAATACAACAGTGAAGCATGAGCTGTTCTGCTTTGAGAAAATCATCTGTTTATTAATTTGTGAAAGTATTGTTCAAAATTGTCCTACAGTGGCTCGTGTCACAATGTTGCAAAACAAACTTGCCTAATTTCCCCATGTGGTGATTAAGTATACCGAAATAATGTTGTTGTTTAGTCACAACCAATTATACACACTTTGGAGTTGCGAGTGGCAACATAGGAGAGCCAGAGAGAGTAAGAAAAGAGAGACAGAGGATAGAGAGAGAGAGAGACAGACACGCACACCCACCACCCACACACACAAATAAGACACCATTTGTACGATTTATCCTTTCTGGTAATCACCTAGCCAAATCAAAGCAATTATGACCCGACCGCATTTTGTGTGGAGTTTACCGAGCGAACCCCAAGTTCATTACGCAAATTAACTCATTAATTAGCTTTTGGCTTCACAGACACTTTCATCCAGCATTTTGGAAGCGCTTTTAAGTAATGGCCGGAATGGAAGTGCTCCTCATGGAGCCAAAGGCTCCATGAGGAAAACAACTAATCGGTCTTTGTTGTCTCTCAAAAAGCTTTTTTGAGAGAAGGGTCCATCACTTTACAATGACTTGTAGCTATGCCAGGTTGAATGTCCTAATTGTACAGTAATGCATGCTGAGGGTGGGTCAGTCGGCATCCTCTGACCCCCTTTTGCTGGGGCACATGCCCCGGTATTGATCTGCTGTGCCCCAGGAAAATCTCACATTCGAGTTTTAACAAGCTCCATATTTGGCAGCGGATTAATTTAGATTGATAATAACGGTAAAATAATGGATTTTTTTATAATCCACAATGTCAAAGCAACGCAGCTTAACCCATAATACAAGCTGAGGCGCGCACCTTGTGGTCCATGTCTGTACACCGCAGCGGGTATATTACTGTCCGTGCACGGCAGTGTGCATGTCGTAGCCGGTGCACCGCAAATCAGGATTGAGGAGCGATAACAAGAATCTGGATTGAGGAACGATAACACAACGTCATGGGACATCGTGGATCCCAGTGTATCTGTTGGTCCCCAGACAGACCTAGTTGAGGAGAACATACATGAGGGAAAGAAAAAGCAGTTCAGGAGCATAGCTACGCTAACTGATGACCTGGCCAACATTACAATGCTCATCCATGGCCATTTCTATTGCCCTGCTGTGGACAACTTTGGCCACCCTGACTGCAAATCTGCAAATTTGAGCAATGCTGCAGTACAGTGGAAGATGATGAGGTTTACTTTGACGACAAACATGAGATCCACAATAAGTGACTTTTGTTTCACTTCAAGTGATGACAGTGCCAGTTCCAGTGATGGAGGAAGAGGAGGAAGACACAAACTTTTTGCTCACAGAAAGAGCATTGTCTGTAACAAATATTTGTTAATGATGTTTTCTATGTGTCACTGGGAGGGTTGTGGCAAATGCTTTGAAGGACCACCTACATTGTTCAAAAGTAGTTTTGGGGTAACTGTGAAACCGCAGTGTGTGGATGGCCACAATTACATCAGTAACAAGCAGTTGTTAATGATGTTTTCTATGTGTCACTGGGAGGGTTGTGGCAAATGCTTTGAAGGACCACCAACATTGTCCAAAAGTGGTTTTGACTGTGAAACCGCAGTGTGTGGATGGCCACAATTACATCTGTCATTCTCAAAATCAAATCAGGGGAGTCATGGAGTGCATCAGTACTGTTCCGGCTGCTGTGTTTGTGACAGGGAATGAGTGCAGTCCTTTCCTGGAGGTATGTGACACCATTGGTTTGGAAGCCATGTCAGAGAGGCAGTGGTACAACATCCAGAAAGCCTACTTCATTCCGGAGGTCAATTATGCCTGGGCTATCCACAATGAGTGTCATGAGTGCTGTGAGTGAGAAGCCCATCACTGTCTCAGGGGATGCAGAATACAATAGCCTAGGTTATAATGCATCCTTTGGAACTTACTCTGCTTGACACAGAATTGTATATGGTCGTGTCTCAGGAAACTGTGCGGGTGGCTGAGGTGAAGAACAGCTACTGGCTCGAGGTAGAGGGTATGGAGAGATGCCTTGCCAAGCTTGCAGACCAGGGTGTCTCCATATCTGTGTTGACCTCTGACTACCACACATCTGTGCAGAATGTTCTGAGAGAGAAGCACGAGGAAATTAAACATGAGTATGATCTGTGGCACATTGTCAAAAATGTAAAAATTGGTATTCAGTCTCCTCCTGTGGGGCAGATAAAGTAAGACTGAGAGAAAGGTGGATATCTGTGCTGCACCACATCACAAATGTCCATGAGTGGCGGAGAGACACTAACCAAATGTGACCACCGTCCCTACACCCCTGATGAGGAGAGCCGGCGCCCGTGGCTCAGTGCTGATTCGGCAGCCTTTGAAATGCTCCAAAAGGTTGTCCTGGACAGGCAGCTCCTAAAAAATCTCAGGTGACTCAGGGTGACAGAGGGCATTCACACAGATGAATTAGAAAGTGTACATGCTCTTTATAACTATATATTATATATATATTTATATAGTATGCCACTAAACGCAAGTCTTTCAGCTTTGAAAGCTTTGAAGCACGTATTCGCCTGGCTACTTTGGATAACAAAAGTATCATCGAGAGAGCGAGGGCAAAAACTAAGGCGGGTAGTGAAAGATTTAAACAGCAATTTTCGAAGGCTGCCGGTCAGTATGTGGTGACAAATAAAAGAAGAAAGACTACACTTTCAGAAGTAAATGGAGCCATCTTGAGACAGAGGGGGTCTAGCACAATAGAATGTACCTTACTATAAGCAAAGACAAGAAGCGCCTCCCACCTTGGGCCAACAGAGGGCTTGCCAAAGCGGACAAAGACCAGTCTGTAGCAAAACACTTTAGCTGGTTCACCTTATAGATAAAAGACAAAATGGTTGTTAAATGCCTATATTTATTTATATTCAAAAACACACAAAAAAAACCTTGTTGTCACTCTGGCATTGCTGCTGGGTATAACTCCTCTTTCATTTGTTTCATGATTTAATGTTTCTATTATAAAATAAAAATGTTTTTTTAAACACTACCACCAACAAAAAAAAATGCATTACTCTTGTCATTATTGACTCCTGAACTTGCAGCATGTAGACTACCTTTATACAGAGAATAATGACAACATCAAACAATCACACATAATCATGCAATCTTAAAAACATATCAACAACTGTAGGCTGGCCTAGCCTACTCTGGTAATAAACTAGACTTTAATAGCTTCAAGAATTTCATCCTTTCAATTTGATCAAATGCTGTATGGTGACCAAATTATGTCCAGATGACCAAATTCGTATCTGTATTCTTTCTCTCTTCCCCCTGCCTTGCCAACAAAATGATTCTAATCGTGATTTACTAGTGGCTAAACCAAGGCATGTAAGGTAGGCCTATTACAGATTGTCGTAGCATGTTGACTGTAGGCTACGATAGCCAGAGATGTGTTGAAAACGTCAATGAGTTATGTAATGAGTACATGACACGTCATATTGTATCAAATATATTTTATTTAGCAGCTATACATCCAAAGCATACTCAAATCCTTGGTATTGGTATCCTTGGTACTTGGTACTTGGTATCCTGTGTTCCCATTCCCGTTCACATTTCTAAGATTTTTCTTATTTCTGAGATTTTTCTCAAAATGAAACCCTATGGTCCCACATTTCTAGGACATTTTCAAAATTAGGTCTTGTGTTCCTTATATTTCCCTTCAATTAATGCCCTATCCTCCCACAAGATTTTTTGGAAGCACTTTATAGTAAATATATGAGTATTTGTTTTTCCACAATACTTGGTGAAATGCATAGCAGACAGGGTTAGGGTTGGGTTAGGGCTAACCCTAGCTCAATTCCGACAAGATGTTGTGGCTCAAGTAAGGCAGGATCCAACGGTGGATCGGTGGACGGTGGACCCGTGAACTACCTTCCACCTTTGATGACCTTGTTGAGCTTGCCATCCGAGTGGACAAACGGCTGAAGCAGCGCGCCAGGGAGCGAGAGTTCCACCCTCCTCCAAGGTCACCCTCCTCGGAGGTCCCTCTTCCGTCCCTGCCAGTGCCAGCTGACCCCAGCGTACCAGAGCCCATGCAAGTGGACCGTACCCATCTGTCCCCAGCCGAGAGACAGAGAAGAAGGGACACCAATTCTTGCATGTATTGTGGTAAACCTGGTCATTACTCTGCCCAATGCCCAGCAAAAGACAACGCTCACCCGTAGAGGGGGGATTACTGGTGAGCGTCACTCCTCTTCATCCCTCTTCTACCGTCCGTACCCTTGTCCCTGCCACGCTCATTACAGGAGCCCATTCCCACCTTGTGTCTGCACTTATTGACTCGGGAGCTGATGGCAATTTCATGGACACCTCTCTGGCTTCTGAGCTACACCTCGCCCCAGCCAAGCTGAAGACATCCCTGGAGGCAAGAGCGCTAACCGGAGTAAGGTTCTCCCAGATAACCCATGTCACGCCCCCGGTGAGTCTACTCATTTCTGGCAATCATCAAGAGAACCTAGTGTTCCATATATTAGACTCACCGACTGCTCCCATCGTCCTCGGCCGGCCCTGGCTGGTAAAGCACAATCCACATATTGATTGAGCTAATAACACCATCCTAGGCTGGAGCCCGTTTTGTCTGAATAACTGTCTTAAGAATGCTCATACCCCCCTGTCTGCAGTTTCACCAGCCACAGATGATTCCATGGATCTGTCTGATGTACCACCTGAGTACCTGGATCTCAAGGCCGTGTTCAGTAAAGCCCGTGCAACCTCCCTGCCACCACACCGACCCTATGACCTGGCCATCGATCTTCTACCTAGTATGTCACCTCCTAGGGGCCGTCTCTATTCCTTGTCTCCTCCCGAAACTGTAGCTATGAACAAATACATCGGTGAATCACTAGCTGCTGGTATCATCCGCCCCTCTTCCTCGCCTGCTGGTGCCGGGTTTTTCTTCGTAGGGAAGAAGGACGGCGCTCTGCATCCTTGTATAGACCATAGGGGCCTAAACAACATCATGGTGAAGAACCTCTACCCTCTGCCTTTGATGTCCTCAGCTTTTGAGCTGTTGCAGGGGGCCAGGATTTTCAGCAAGTTGGATCTCTGCAGTGCTTACCATCGGGGATGAATGGAAGACTGCATTTAATACTCCTTCAGGTCACTATGAGTATTTAGTCATGCCATTTGGTCTCACCAACTGCCCAGCTGTGTTCCAGGGTCTGATTAATGATGTCCTGAGGGATATGCTTAACAAGTTTGTTTTTGTTTACCTAGATGACATTTACATTTTTTCTCTGTCGGTTTCCCAGCACTCCCAGCATGTCTGTAGTGTCCTGCAGCGCCTTTTGGAGAACCAACTGTTCGTTAAAGCGGAGAAATGTGAATTTCACAAAGAGACTGTTTCCTTCCTGGGGTATGTCATCACAGCAGGAGGGGTCCAGATGGATGGTCCGAAAGTAAAAGCAGTCACCGACTGGGAGCGTCCAACGTCTAGGCGGGAGCTACAAAGATTCCTGGGGTTTGCGAACTTCTACCGGCGGTTCATCCGCAACTACGGTTCAGTGGCTGCTCCCCTAACCGCTCTAACCTCCTCCAGGGTGAAATTCTCTTGGACACCACCTGCCGAAGCAGCGTTCAACGACCTGAAGAGTCGTTTCACATCGGCCCCGATCTTGAGGCAACCCGACCCTGACCATCAGTTTATCGTTGAGGTGGATGCCTCAGATGGGGTGGGGTGGGTGCTATTCTGTCTCAGAAGTCTGGGGCAGATCAGAAGGTCCACCCCTGTGCCTTCTACTCCCACAAACTCACTCCCACTGAGCGCAATTATGACATTGGGGACAGAGAGCTATTGGCAGTAAAGTTGGCCCTAGAGGAGTGGCGTCATTGGCTGGAGGGAGCTAAGGAGCCATTTTTAGTTTGGACGGATCATAAGAATCTGGAGTATCTCCGTTCAGCTAAACGCTTAAATCCCAGGCAATCTCGTTGGTCTCTGTTTTTCTCCCGTTTTAACTTTGGTCTGTCCTACCGACCAGGGTCCAAGAATGGTAAACCGGATGCCCTGTCTCGTCAGTTCCCAGATTCGGATCCTGCTCCTGCACCTAGCACTGTCCTGTCTCCACAGTGCCTCATAGGAGCTGCTAGATGGGATATTGAGTCCATGGTCCGCACAGCCCTGTCTGGTGAGCCCGGCCCCAGTGCGTGCCCTCCTAACTGTCTTTTTGTACCACAATCCGTCTGTCCCCAGGTCCTGCAATGGGGTCACTCATCCAAGCTGGCCTGTCACCCGGGTGTCAGACGTACCACGGCGTTGGTCAAGCAACGCTTCTGGTGGCCTGCTATGGAGGGGAGTGTGCGTGAGTTTGTGGAGGCCTGTTCTGTATGTGCCCAGAATAAACCATCAAACCAACCACCTGCCGGCTTACTGCAACCCCTACCAGTACCCAGGAGACCCTGGTCCCACATTGCCCTGGACTTTGTCACTGGGTTGCCACCTTCTCACGGTAACACAACAATCCTCACTATTGTTGACCGCTTTTCCAAATCCGTGCACTTGGTCCCCTTACCCAAGTTACCCTCTGCCAAAGAGACAGCGGACTTACTCGTGCAGCATGTCTTCAGGCTACACAGGCTCCCAGTGGATGTGGTCTCAGACAGAGGTCCCCAGTTCACCTCTATTTTTTGGCGTGCTTTTTGCAACCTTCTCGGTGCTAAGGTCAGTCTGTCCTCAGGTTTTCATCCCCAGTCAAATGGCCAGTCGGAGCGAGCCAACCAACAGATGGAGACAGCGTTGCGGTGCCTGACGTCACAGGACCCTACAGCCTGGAGTCTTCAGCTGCCATGGGTGGAGTACTCCATGAACTCCTTGCCATCTGCTTCAACTGGTCTGTCACCGTTCCAGTGCTGCCTCGGCTACCAGCCTCCATTGTTCCCGGCCCAGGAGGAGGAGGTTGGGGTTCCCTCAGCACAGACATTCATCCGACGCTGTCGCAGAACGTGGAGGCGGACCCGGGGCGTCATTCTTCGCTCACAGACCAGAACAAAGAGTCAGGCAGACCGTCGCCGCATCAGGGCTCCCCACTACACCACGGGTGTGGCTTTCCACGCGTGACCTTCCTCTGAAGGTGACTTCCCCAAAATTGAATCCACGCTTCATCGGCCCCTACACCATCTCCATGGTGGTCAATCCCTCTGCAATTCGCCTGAACCTCCCTCCTGCCCTCCGCCGCATCCACCCCACCTTCCATGTGTCCCGTGTCAAGCCCTTCTTGTGTAGGCGTCTGGGTCCCAACCCCGACCCCAAACCCCCACCACCCCCCAGACTCGTTGATGGGTCTGAGGTTTACACAGTTCGCCGCCTGCTTGACCTCCGCCGTCAGGGGCGGGGCCACCAGTATCTGGTGGACTGGGAGGGCTACAGCCCCGGGGAGAGGAGCTGGGTCCCTGCCCAGAACATTGTTGACCCCTCGCTCATCAAAGACTTTCACCGTCAGCACCCTGCTCCTTCCACGGTCAACGCCAGGAGGCGTTGGTAGAGGAGGGGGTACTGTCAGGATTCTCGTATGGACTCTTGTTTTTGTCTCCCCCTACCTGCTGGACTGTGAACACCCATGTCCTTATTTGGGCAACTTCCTGCCTTTGTTGGTTTCTCTCCATTTTCTCTGTTCACCTGTTTCTCATTTTGTTTTGATTGGGAGAGTATTTAAACACTGCCCTTTCTGTTCACTTTGTCAGATCGTCACGTTATGTCCTGTTTGTTACCAGACTGCCACGTGAGCTCTTTAAAGAGAATCTATCATTTACTATTATATATTGTTTTTGGACTAAGTCTTCTGCCCATCGGTTTTTGGATCTCTCGCCTGTACCTGTCCGTCTGCTACTGTCTGCCTGCCTGCCTGTTTACGAACTCTGCCTGTACCTGGGATCTGACTTGTCTGCTGGACTGTTTGTAAATAAATCCCTTTTCTGCAATTGATTCCCGTTTTGAGTCGTGACAGTTATTCTAGTTGGACCTTTCAACAATTGTGTAAAATCCAGACAATCTGTGATCTGCTTAAGGGTTTTCCTATTAGTTTTATCTAACCAGTTACAATTTAGATTGCCAAGTAGTATTATCTCGGTTTTAAAATCACAAGCTTTAAGTAGCTTTTTAAATGTGATATAAAAGTCATTATTAGAGGAAGGTGGATTGTACACAACAATGAGCACAAAAGACATTTCAGATGAAAGCACTATATTCAGTCCAATACACTCCAAATCATGGTCAACAGGCCAGCATATCTGATGACAGTTGATGTGGTCTTTGATATAAATCATGACCCCACCCCCTCTTCCCTTAGATCTATCTCATCTAAAGATATTATAGCCTGGGATATGCAATGCAGCAGATGGAGTTATTATGTAACCACTAGGGGTGTAACGATACGCGTATTCACACCAAAATATTTCGGTACGGGTCTAACGGTTCGATGCACGTTTCATTTCGGTATGTACCGGAAAAAAAAATTAATAAAAATTAATTACGTTTTTTATTGATTATCACACACTCTGTTAGTGTCTTGTCTTGTCCTGATGTTTTGTGTTGAGGACCACAATGGAAATAAGTCCTGGACTTTATTGTGTTTTTATCCTCAATTGTATTTGATGTCTTTTCATTTGTGTAAGGAATTTGTTTGATACAATTTAATAAATCAAATCAAAATCAAATTGTTTAATAAAATAATAAAAACTGCTGTACCGAAAAACATACGGAACCGTGACTTAAAAACCAAGGTACGTACCAAACCGTGACTTTAGTGTATCGTTACACCCCTAGTAACCACGATTCAGACAGGCCTAAAAAATCTAAGTTAGAGTTACTAAGAAGATGATTTTGACTTGTTCAGCCTTTGGGATGAGGCTACGGATGTTAATATGCCCTCCAAAGATACCGCTGGGTTTGAGTTGTGAATCCCAGATCGTTCAAGAGTGATTGACAGTTTTGAAAAAGTTCAGTTTGCGATGCATTTTCCTCATGTCCTCGCTGCTGGCACCTCGGGAAGTTGGGCCCGGGCATGGGTGCACATCTCCAGACAGCAACAGGTAGAGTGTAATGATGATGAGTCTGTCACTTTGGCATTTTCCCCGGACTGCATTACTTTGCTTGTATTGATCCCGGCCGGTGGCGGTGTTTACAAACGCTTGCATTAGAATATGCTTTCCGTATCCAAAATGCTTTACTACCATTGATTCATGGTGCACTGCTATGTTGCGGGAGACTAGCTTTCTGTTTAAAAGCGGTCCCAAATCTATAAAGTTTAAAATAGTTCAAAAAATTAAAAGCACAAGGAGAGCACCTGACACACCTGTGCTGCCGGCTGCCACCATCTCCTTAGCAGGTGCTGAAGCCTGGGCCTGGTGGATGGTGGCTGTTGGTGGAGCCTGGGCCTGGTGGAAGCTGGCTGCTGGATTCTGGGCCTGGTGGAAGCTGGCTGCTGGATTCTGGGCCTGGTGAAAGCTGGTTGCTGCTAAGGCTTGGGCCTGGTCGATGGTGGCTGTTGCTGGAGCCTGGGCCTGGTGAAAGCTGGCTGCTGCTGAGGCTTGGGCCTGGTAGAATTCACATAATTCTGCAAAAAAAAAGGACACAGCTGGATTCAAACCGGGAGAGTTCGGTTTATCAGCCAGGCACATTAGCCAACAACGCCACAACATCACCTTCCATCACATTGAAACTAACAATGAATAAATAGCTTATTAGTTTCTTCGCGGAATTACAAGTTGCGTGGCAAGTTAAATTAAGTTTAGCCTGGAAGCCTGGCACATTAGCATGTAGGCCAACACATCACCCTCCCATTTAAAAATTCATTAACACATGGGATGAACTTTTTTGTTTATTTTTTTACAATGATGTCTAATAGTGTTTTTTTTTTGTTTTTTTTTTACCTTTTATTGTTTCATTGTATGTAATGGCAAATATTAGGAATTAATAAAGTACAATAACCACAATAATGTAAACAGAAATATATGCATTGTTATATAAAGAAAACTGCAGATATTGTGGCCAAGGTTAATGCAAAAAGTATTTTTTTTATCTTTATTTACATATTTACAAATAACTTGGGTTTCCAGATTTTTTTAAGTCACCTCTTCCATCGCCTCTGGTCCTATTCTCCTCTCCTCTGGTCCTATTCTCCTCTCCTCTCCTCTGGTCCCATTCTCCTCTCCTCTGGTCCCATTCTCCTCCTCTCCTCTGGTCCCATTCTCCTCTCCTCTGGTCCCATTCTCCTCTCCTCTGGTCCCATTCTCCTCCTCTCCTCTGGTCCCATTCTCCTCTCCTCTGGTCCCATTCTCCTCTCCTCTGGTCCCATTCTCCTCTCCTCTCCTCTGGTCCCATTCTCCTCTCCTCTGGTCCCATTCTCCTCTCCTCTGGTCCCATTCTCCTCTCCTATGGTCCTATTCTCCTCTCCAGTCATCTCTCCTCTCCCTTGCTCGTCAGTAATTTATTCTCTTTTCCTCTGCTCTCCTCTCCCATCCTCTCATCTCCTCTCCTTCTCAGGCAATGACATGTCTTGACTTGCCATTCTTTAAGCAAAGAATCCAATGGCCTTTTTGCACATATCATTGACACTGATAAAAGACTGGCCTATTCCTTCAAGGAATAGCTACTCCTCCCCCGCCCCCTCCCCTCCCTCCCCTCTCTCCCTCCTCCTCGCCCCCCCTCTCTGTCACAGAGAGGCAGGTGAAAAATCTGTTCAAGAGTCAGAATCCCCAGAAGGCTGCCGGTCCGGATTCTGTCTCTCCCTCAGCCCTGAAGCACTGCGCCGACCAGCTGGCCCCGGTGTTTACCAACATCTCACTGGACCATCAGCAGCATCAGGAAGTGGATGCCTTTTGTGATGGCCATCACATTGGAACATTCCACAACAATGCCATCAGTGTTGTATGCAAAGTTCATGTGTCGTGAGGTTTGTCAATGACACATGGGTGCACTGCTATGCGCACGTCCTCACAAGAAAGGAACTCAACAGACTCAAAGGAGTCGTACACAGACAGGAAACTATCTGTATTGTCTTCTGCCCCTTGCACCTCTGTGGGTACAGTTACTGCTACCCGCTAGTGGTGGCTTGTTCGCGAACGAATCAGTTAGAACGAACGACTCTTTAAAACGAACTAACCGACCTGATTCGCCGCTCTCGTTCGTCTCGTTCATTCTCCGAGATTCGACTCCCAGCTTTGCCCACTAGTCGCTGAGTCGTGCTGACTCGCGAGTCGCCGTTCGTTCACTGAATGTGTTTAGCGGTGAAGACTCAAGGACTGAGAAGTCACGAGAGTCAGCCAGGCAACAACATCCCGATTCCGAACATGAAGCACTCCTCAGCTAAAAGGAACGTTAATGTTGTGTTGATTGATGACCGTTTGCACCATTGCATGATCGTGATTCGTTTGAGAATGAGAACAGAGGAGCTGAGTCTGACCGACTCGGCTGAGAATGTGCATTCGCGATTTGTTTGAACGAGAACGAGGGAGGAGCCGAGTCTGACCGACTCAGTGACTGAGAATCATGATTCACCACTACCGGAAATGCGAATGAACGAACGAACGAATGAACGACTCTTCTTGGCGAACTGACCGACGCAAACTGATTCATTGAAACGAATCATGAAATCCACCACTAGTGTGTACCCAACAGGGCACAATGGAAACTCCCTTCAGCATGAGGGCAATGGCATTTTGTGGTCCTTTGTCACACAGCTTAGATACAGTCAGTTGTGTGTACTGAAAATAGTCCCAACAGATGTGTACCAGTCAGTGGTCAGAGCTGAAATGAAGTGGCTCCTTTATATAGTGCTGTATGCAGCGCGAGCGCCGTTCACTTTCGATTGTCCAACCCTATTTTCGATACTATTTACCAGTCAAGTCACTTTTTATTTATATAGCACACTTAACAAACAAAAGTACAAAGACTCAGGTGCCCAAGTTTCAGTTATGAACAGAAAATCAAGTTTACTTGTGTAACAAGGTCAATGAGTGGGCGGAGACAGAGTTGGCGTTTCGTCCAGCCGGTTCGCTTTTAATGTTCAAAAGCGAACAACAAGTAAATCATATAGCATAAAGAAGTTGATCAGTAGTGTCCAAAACACGGCGGCCAGGCTCTCTGCCCCTTTGGCCGCTGTCTCTCCTGTCCGCTTGAGCGTCTCTCCGCTCTCTGTTTTTCCTCTACTGAAAGGCAAAGCAGACACATAAATACACACTTCCTGATTGGGTCTGATTGCGGACACCTGTCCGCAATCAGACCCAATCGCCCCAGCAGACCCGGTGCTCCATACTCCCCCTACAGGCCAGACGCCGCCCCCCTCCACATACCCCCACCGCCCGACACAGGCCAGGGACCCATCCGGCCGTAAGCCTACTCCCCCCCCCCGGAACGGGAGAGGAAATCTGCCACGACCATCTGTGCCCCCGGCCTGTGGGCCACCCGGAAATGGAAGGGCTGCAACGCGAGGTACCACCGGGTGATCCTCGCGTTGGCATCCTTCATCCGGTGGAGCCACTGGAGGGGGGCGTGGTCGGAGTAGAGGGTGAACTGGCGACGGTAGTAGCGGAGGGCGCGACACTCCCATCGGATGGCGAGACACTCCTTCTCGACGGTGCTGTACCGACCCTCCCGGTCCGATAGTTTGCGGCTCAGGTACAGCACCGGTCGGTCGGTCCCCCCACCTGCTGGGTCAGGACCGCGCCCAACCCCCTATCCGACGCGTCTGCCTGCACGGAGAAAGGGAGAGCAAAATTAGGAGCACACAGGACGGCTTCCCCGCAGAGGGCTGTTTTAATAGCATCAAACGACACCTGACATGGCTCCGACCACTGGACCGTATCTGGGGCCCTCTTCCGGGTGAGGTCGGTCAAGGGGCTGGCCAGGTCGGAGAAGTTTGGGACAAACTGCCGATAGTACCCCGCCAGCCCCAGGAACCGCCTCACCTCCTTCTTGGTCCTGGGGCGAGGGGCGGCAGCGACCGCCACGGTCTTACCGACCTGCGGCCGGACCTTCCCCCCCCCCCCAGGTGGAACCCCAGATACTGGATCTCCCTCCGCCCGATCACGCACTTCTTCGGGTTGGCCGTGAGCCCCGCCCGTCTCAGTGACTGAAGGACGGCCGCCACCTGCTGCATATGCTGCCCCCACTCGTCTCCATAGATGACTATGTCGTCGAGGTAGGCAGCAGCATATGCAGCAGGAGGTCGTAACACCCGGTCCATCAGCCGCTGGAACGTGGCCGGGGCCCCGAACAACCCGAACGGAAGTACCTTGAATTGGTATAGACCGAGCGGAGTGGAGAACGCCGTTTTCTCTCGGGCTGCTGGAGACAACGGAATCTGCCAGTAGCCCTTCGTGCAGTCCAGAGTCGTGTAGTAGGTGGCCATGCCAAGCCGGTCCACAAGCTCGTCGATCCGAGGCATCGGGTAGGCGTCGAACTTGGACACCGCGTTCACCCTACGGTAATCCACACAGAACCGGACAGACCCGTCCGGCTTCCCCACAAGCACGACGGGGCTGCACCAGTCGCTGTGGGACTCCTCGACGACGCCCAACCCTAACATTGCTGCCAATTCGTACCGTATCACGTCTTGCTTGTGTACGGGCAGCCTGTAGGGGCGTGTCCACACCGTTAACCCGGGTTGCGTCTCGATGTCGTGAGTTATTAACGGGGTGCGACCGGGCAGGGGCGAAAAGACGTCGGCGAACTGGAGTTGTAGAGTGACCACGTCCGCCGCCTGACTCTCCGACAGATCCTCTCCTCGACCGACCGGAGGGATGGGCCCCAGGGCCGGGACTTCCGGTCCAAACTCCTCTCCCTCCGGTAGCGTCGTGGCGAACGCGACCGGGACCACATCATTCCACCTTTTCAGGAGGTTGATGTGGTAGATCTGTCGGGCATCGCCCCTGTCCGACCGCACTACCTCGTAATCCACGTCCCCGACAACAGAGGGTCTAGCCATTGATGCCAATTTCTAGCATCCTCCTGTACAAACTTCCGGATCATGGACTTTAACGTCCGGTTAAACCTCTCACACAAGCCGTCTGTGGCTGGGTGATAGACGCTCGTGCGGATGGCCTTGACCTTCAACAACCCGTAAAGTTCCTTGATCGTGCGTGACATGAAATTGGAGCCCTGGTCAGTGAGAATCTCCTTTGGGATTCCCACCCGCAATATGACGTGAAACAACGCCTGCGCAACACTCCTCGCGGAGATATTGCGCAACGGAATTGCTTCCAGGTATCGGGTTGCGTAGTCTATCAGGACTAACACAAATCGATACCCTTGTGCGGAACGTCCGATAATGTCCATGCGATCAAATGGGACCTCCACCAGGGGAAGGGGCCGCAAGGGAGCCCTGGGGATGGCCGGGGGATTCACCAACTGGCACTCGGGGCAGGAGGCACACCACCTGCGCACTTCCGCCCGAATCCCCGGCCAATAGAACCGAGCCATTATCCGGTTCAGTGTTTTGTCGTACCCCAAATGGCCCGCCATTGGGTTGTAATGCGCCGCCTGGAAAATCATTTCCCGGCGGCTCCTGGGTACCAGCAATTGGGTAACAACCTCCTCACTCTGGGTGTCACGACCCACCCGATAAAGTCTGTCCCTAATCACCACAAAGTGTGGGTAAGTCAGCACTGCGTCTGGCTGTACCCGAAGACCATCAATAGACATCACTTGGTCGAAGGCGGAGCGTAGAGTAGCGTCACGAGACTGCTCAAGGGGGAAATCGTCCACCGGTGGGAATGCCGGCGTTCGGACCTCGGGTTGAGAACCTCCCGCCTCCTCCCCCAATCCCTGACCAGCGTCGGACACCCTCGCATCGGCGCAGAACACAGCACATGACTTACATGTCCCTATCTGTCGTGTCCGTACCCCCGTACTCTCGCTAACTGCCCCTCGAAACCCAGCCCAATCTATCCCTAGAATCAGGGGGTACGTGAGGCTCGGACTAACCGCCGCCTTGACTCTATGCGTTTTCCCCCCATAACTAATTTCGATAGGGACCAAGGGATACGTGTGAACATCCCCGTGTATACATCTCACCAAAACGCTCGATGCCTCGACCAATGCCTCGGACCGCACCAGGCGCTGATGGATCATGGTCTGCATACAGCCGGAATCCAACAGCGCCTGATACGTACCCCGTTGTATCCTCACCGGGATACGGTACGCCTCGCCGGGACCGTAGGGAGGGATCGGGGCACCGGTGACGCGGACGACCTGGCCCACCTCCATCATCGGGCAGTCCCTCCGAAGGTGTCCCGGCTGTCCGCACCGCCAACACCCCTCCCTTGCCGTCTGAGCGCCCGTCTGCGGGATGGGGGGGGAAGGTGATCTATGTGCCTGCTCTGGACTGGGCCCCCCCCCCCCACCTCGCCCTTGGTAGCGGGGTGGGTTTGTTCCCCCGCAGGGCCGCTGCACCGGTCCGCGGGCTCGGGATTGGTGCTGGTGGTCGTCTGTCCGTTGAGGGGGGGGATCAGGTGGCCCTCCGCGATCTTGATGGCCGCCGAGAGGCTCTCGGGCCGGTGGTACCGGACCCAGGTGGACGTTCTGGCTGGAAGCCCCTCGACGAACCTCTCCAGGGCCACCTGCTCCACGATTTCGTCGGGGTTGTTCCTCTCCGGGGCCAGCCACCTCCTTGCCTGGTCCCGCAGCTGCTGGGCGTACGTGAAGGGTCGATCGCCTTCCGTGAATGCGAGGGCCCGGAACCGGCGGCGATGTTCTTCCGGGTTTAGGCCTAGCCGGTCCCGGATGGCCTTATCGACTGCATCGTAGTCGCGCTGGGCCCCCGCCGGCAGACTGTGCGCCGCGAGCTGGGCCTCGCCCGTCAGGAGCGGCAGGAGGCGGTGAGCCCACTCTTGGCGTGGCCACCCGGAGACCTCGGCCACCCCCCGGAACGTCTCAAGGAAGGCCTCCGCGTCGTCGGTGTCCCACATCTTGGGGACGTGGATGTGGCCCACCGCCCCCGCCGCTCTGGGTTCCCGACCACGGTCGCCGGAGACGAGGAGCTCCCGGAGGACCGCCCGATCGGCGGTCAAAGACTGGCCCAGCTCCAGGAGCACCTCGTTCTGCGCCTGTTGTAGCTGCGCCTGCCGTTCGGACATCTGCGCGAGATGCAAGTACAGCTGCCAACGGTGACTGTTCCATTGCCGCACTCGCCCCACATTGGGCTCCACTGTAACAAGGTCAATGAGTGGGCGGAGACAGAGTTGGCGTTTCGTCCAGCCGGTTCGCTTTTAATGTTCAAAAGCGAACAACAAGTAAATCATATAGCATAAAGAAGTTGATCAGTAGTGTCCAAAACACGGCGGCCAGGCTCTCTGCCCCTTTGGCCGAAAACAAACCCTTCTGCGGCTCTGTGGGCTATACCTTGATTAGCGGAGTATGTTGCGCTCAAAGCCAGGGTATGCTGTGACACGAAAGTGGCTGTTTTGGTGTCGCTGTATCACCAATGGTGACTGCTGCAAACCTAAGCTGGTCCGGAGCAGTTGTGTAAAAGCACTGCCTACTGACCAATCAATTATCTTGAAAAACGTATCATATATAACTATGTCATATATGATACAGGGGGAGCTCCACCTATCCAAACATTTTGGATCTTGCAGGTGCATTTAACACTGTTGCGCAAAAATGCCACTAATATGGACGCTCATACGTCTTCCTCCTCTGGAACAAGAGACGGGGACTTTCGAAAATGGATCCACTGTAAACAAGATGCTTCAAACATGAGATAGTCAAGTTCATTAAGGGACTTTGGACTGACCGTTTTTCCCATTTTAACCACTAGCTTCATAAGGTCAATGTGCTTTTTGAAATTTGGATGCGCTCTTCTCTTCCTGTAGTTTTTGTCGGTGAAGGGTAACTCTGGATTATCCTGTGAATCCAAGTTATCCAAGTTAACTCTAAAATCAGATGCATATATTCTATTTCTCACATATATCAGATCTTAGACACATTCTCCACTCACATCCACTGGCCTGCTGAGTGCCCAAGACATCACGGAAGATATGAGGATAAATATCTTGGGTCCATCAAACGTATCAATGTTGAGTTCTGGAGGAATATAACATGAGTGTGTCATTCAGCGCCGTCGTATAGGGGGGAAAGGTTATGACAATTATAAGGGCCCACAGCCCGCTAGGGCCCACACACAGCCCCCAGTAGCCTCTATGACAAAATGATTATGCATACACTGAACTAATATATTCATATGAATGAATCCGAATTAAAACAAAGCCACAAATCATTAATATTCTAATTTTAATAATTTCAATAATCCCCTTGGCCCCTTCTTAAAAAATGGGGGGGGGGGGGGGGGTGTTGGATCGCGGACGAGCGCTATTGTTAACGGGGGGTTGGATCGCGGACGAGCGCTATTGCGGGCGCGATTGTTGAGGGGGGGGGGGTGGGATCGCGGACGAGCGCTATTGTTAACGGGGGGTTGGATCGCGGACGAGCGCTATTGCGGGCGCGATTGTTGAGGGGGGGCGTTCGATCGCGGACGAGCACTTTTGCGGGCGCGATTGTTGAAGAACACTCAGAGGGCACTTTTTAATACGAGGCAAAAAGGGCAGGGGCTCAATCACCCCTAGGGCCCTATGTGTGCACGTGCCTGGTTCTTCCCATGGTTCTTCCTCATCGGAAGTGAGTGAGCGATGAGACTTACAGTGAACAAACAAGCCAATTTAAACTTTAATTGAGATTAGATGAGGCTTGTTGTTGTTTTTGATATTTGTTTTACAACAACGTATTCCATGTGGTCTTTGTTTCACTTGCACAAGTTAAGTTAAATGCTACATATTTACCTGTGGACTATCTTGAGCCAGGACACTTTGTTTTTTGCATATCAGTGCTATAATTACCCACACCTATTTGTTGAGTGGTTAATTGAAAATGTATTTGCAATCAGAGGTGTAATAACGTGTTGCAAATCAGGGAAATGAGAATAAGACAATTAATAATACATAATTTACATAATAATACTCTGACTTGTTAAGTCGTTAAATGTAAAAAAGGAAACAAATTGGGTGTATTACACCAGGCACCGTCAACAACACTGAAAAACAAGAACATTTAAGGTGGCAATGAATGGGGGAGAGGGGCCCACACCGATATTCTTTCAGGGGGCCCAGAATTCCTAGCAACTGCCCTGGTGTCATTAATAGTCTTCTTAACATATCCATACATACGTTGCACCACACATGATGAACCAAAACGCTTTGCACCTGAATTACCTTCAGACTTTTGGAAATTATAACAATTTCGTAAAAGGTTTTGTAGAAATGTTAAGAAAGGTGTGACTCAAGGAATAGAAACAGCCTATAATATTGTGGCAAGCAGCACAGGATGGACAAGACGGAAGCCCAGGTATAGCAGTATACAACTCTCGCATCGCTCTACCAGGAGAGTTGCTTTTATGTATTATTTTATTATTTTGGAAGTCCAATCACACCCAATGCTATTCATTGTGTTGACCAGGCTGTGAGTTAGCCTGGCTATTGCCAGACCAAGATCAATCGTAGATTGAACTTTGTTCTGGGGAGGCTGCTGTCATTTTCTTCAGCACAAGAGGCGTGATTACTCTGTACGCAATTGGCTGCTTGCTGTGCTTGTTTTCCTGTCATAATTGTGTTAAACCAGCCAATAGCGTGTCCAGGGGGAGAAGCCAGCTTGGTGATTGGCTCCCGCAAAAACGTATTGGAAGCAGAAAGAAATGTTTTGCTCTTATCCAGACCCTTCTGCAGGGCGAATTCAAATCGCCAGCAAAACGGGCTGGGAGTACCCAGTCTAGCTGTGTGGGATTTATTTATTTTCAGGTGGTGACTGGTGACTCTGGAGTCATCAATTCTACCTCCTGCGAGTGTCCCCGTGGGGAGTACAAGTGCAGCCACTCTGCTGCTTTGATGATCTGGGCCATCAACAACAGCTCAACAGAAGTTGAGTGCCAGTGGCAAAGCCCAATGTGCTTTCACAGGTCAAGGCAGTGGAATAGCTTTTTCCAGCGCGGGAGAATGTAAAAAAGTTACATAATAAATACTATGACATTGTATACCTTAATGAAAAGATCACTATTATTTTCCTTTAATGTTTTGGATCATTAGCTTCCCTGTTACCAGGTACTGACAGGTGGCATGGTGAGAACACTGAAAAAATAACAAATTGAACAATGGACAAAGGTAAAATTATCTCAGAAATGATTAACTATTATTAACTACAAACAATGTTTAGTCCATTGACAGTTCTGCACAAGCTGTGGAAGCATGTGGTCCTTGTAGAAGGACTCCAAGATCCCCAACTTAGGCTGCCAGAAGTCATCACGGGAGATGGGGATGATCACACACTGCTTGGGTGTCCAGATGGTGAAGTAGGAGGTGGTCTTCCCAGAGCTGTGAAGCTTCCCCTGTACTTGGTGCCAGTACTGATGATCCTCCTTCAGGCAGTAGACGCCACCTTCCTACTGATAAAGGTAGAAGGACTTCTCCTGCATGACTTCCTCAACTGTATTGTCCCTCCAGCGGAATGGGCACTTCACCTCGGTGATGTCTGTTTCTCCCACTGACCATCGGGGAAGGCACCCAGGATCTCTGAGGGAGCCAGCCATAAACCAGACCCTCTGACCCTCATGTCCATGGCTTCTTCAAATGCCTTGACCCCTTCCTGCTCATTATATATGCCCTACTGTACGGCCAGAACTCCATGCAGTTCCTGAATCCACAGAGCCTGGAAATAAGGGAAGGGGTGACACGCTTCGCCATCAGCACACTTCCAAAATTACTTGTTGTCAGCCAACCTTTCCTCAGAGCATGCCAGAGGTTCATCTTCATAGCCGCAAGGATGCCATCACTGCCAAGGTGTTTGTGGGTGGCTATGATGCAGTTGGTGGAGAGGTTATGCAGAGGTTCCTAGGGTAGAGGTAGGGTTTCAGGCTCAGGAGTGAGCAGCCAGGGAATCCCAGTAAAACTGCCCTGGAATTGACTGAGCAGCCACTTACGGTCATCTGGGGTTACTGCTGAAAGAAATTAAAACACCAATTGAAGTAAATTGAATTGACAGGAAAAACTAAAAGTTACCAAATTAACCACAACTTATTTTATCAATGGATTCTGCAAATTAACTAGAGCACAGCAGAGCTGCAACACATCAGCGTTGCTTCCCATGGTGTGCGGAATGAAACGTAGGATTTACAATTATTACAAACAGGCATTTGCCCTTTCAACATGGATCCTGGTCCGTGCAATATCTATATTTATATATTTATTTTAACCTCGCTCTTAGTCAACCTGCCATGTTTCAGAAATAGATGGATGTTGACACTGACTCCTTCTGGCACAATGTCTTGGATTAGAAATCCCTTGTCAGCAAGGATGAGATCCCCCAACTTGAAGACCTCCAGGATTCCTTGTCAGAGACCGATCCAGGATATAATTTGCTACAATAATTATAATTTGCAGTATATAATGACTGCATTTTGCGCCACACCTAGCAGGATTTTAAAGGGGTCCTATTATGGCCTTTTTCTGTTAATTATTTGATTTATTTGATCTCATTGAATTTATTTACAACAATAAAGGGTTGTCGAGCACATTATTTTTTCTCCTACTTTTGAGTATTACAACCCCCATATGAAACACCCAGTTGCTGGGTGTTTCACACCTTCTAACTTTGAGATAATTTGTTTGATGTAAAGTGTGTTATAAATAAAATGTTTTATTATTATTAATAATAACCATTATTAACCAAAACTTTACTTGATGAGAGTAGCAAAATCGAACTGTTCTTCTGACTGATTGTGAATCATCTGCTGACACTCTCCCATTGACTTCCAGCAAAAGTAATGTCACCTCAATGAAACCTTATGTCACCTCGTACCGTAAGTAAAAGAAAGCTGTGGATGAAATACCAACAAGCCGTTTCTAGGCAGCTCATCTGGAATGAGAAGTAAGCTTGACAGGTTGTTCTCCCGACATGGCACAGTGGTCATAATATCCTTGAACCACAACTCGTGGAGAACATGGATGAATGTTAGCACTACATTTACCACACAAGAAGAGCTACACTGGAACAGCTGAGCAAGATGCAGGTTGGTATAGTTATGACGGAGCTTGAGTCATTAAGACTTGGTCATCCAGTGACAGGGATTCTACCTTCCAGCCAGCATAATAAACTATGGACTCTCCTTGTATTGCCAACGAAGATTCTTCTGTCTGGGAAGCCAGTTTCCATTCTCAGGACTTTCTCCTCGAGGGTTGATGCAGAGTCCCTGAAACGTTGACATTTGGGTGTCTGCAGTCGCACCCTGTCAACAGGCACACTCTCCTCCAACAGCCGACTCTCCTCCATGGACGGACTGCCCTCCACCAGCAGACTCTCCTCCCCCAGCAGACTCTCCTCCATGGATGGACTGCCCTCCCCCAGCAGACTCTCTTCCATGGACGGACTGCCCTCCACTGGCAGACTCTTCCCCCGCCCGGGGAACCATATTGGAACCCTCTCAAGTCCCTCTGTGGCAGCTGCACACTCTAGAACTGTCATTGGGATTCCTGTCTGCACGCCTGAAAGAAGAAGTTAATAATTACACATACGGTTTCATATACAGAGGCTAGGCATGATAAGTAAACATTTTAAAAATACAATTGTATAGTATATAGCAAATTATGTCTAGCTACCAAGTTAAGGCAAGACAACAAAGACTTATGGAAAGTTAGAGTTGTTAGAGCTGCAGATGAAATGAGCTGTACATGTTGAAAAATATGTTGTATGTTGTTATATGTTGTGTATGTACAGTATTTAGAACATATGATAACAATGCAATATAGTAATTTGGGTACTATAAAGGCTAGGAATACATAATGTTGAATGAATAAGTAACTGGAATACATAACTGAACTCACATGTATTAAAAATGAGTAATGTATTACCTTATATAACCGATCCACTGCCGCTTAACAGCCACACTAGCTGAGAATCGGTGGAACCGGCATAGAAGAACGCCTGACCTGTGACAGCAGTCAGGAACAAAACACTACCATGTTGAAGATTATAACACTTTATTACACAGCCCTTCTTAATGCTGTAGAATGCTCCATTCACTTGCATGGGCCTTCCCAACATTCAGCGGTCAATTATTTTTTCATAATTGACTGTTGCTAAGCATAATTGACCGCTGTCAAGGAAAGTGGATTTTTTGCCTCTGATTCACATCTTTGGTATCAATCCGCAAGTATTCCGGTAACTTATCAACCCCATGTGTATTCGGTTGCTAAGCGACGTCAACTGATCTGAAGCGTTCAACGTCTTTGGCAAACTATTTCTCTGCTGATCAACACTACGAATGGCTTATTTTCCCAATAATGACTGGCGTTCTATACATTATCCCGCTTTTTACACGCTTAGCATTGTAAACACTATAATAATGATAACAGTTCGAAGATGCAGTTCGGTTGTAGGTCTTCAGAAAAGGTTTGCAATGGCTCGTTCAAAAAAATCATGTACACAATTATGTAGGCTACCTTTGCTTTTTATTCCATTTTCCAAAATATGTTTTTGCTCTGAAACAACTAGTTTATGGATACGACCACCTTGATGAACGATTGTCTTGGTTCCAGGCTTAAAACTCTTTATATAACGGCGAAAATGAATGGAAAAATTACTTCCGGAACCAGAGCTATTCAAAAAGGGGGCGGTCACTGTCACGCTCTATTGATTCAACAGGGACCGCGCCTTGGGCACAAACTCGCCTCGCCTGTCAGCCAGAGTTATTCTGCTCGTTGGCATGTATTCCAACTCAAAACTCCACACAGAGCAGCGGCTAAACCTATGGCAAACTTTAACGTAGCGTGTTGACAACACTTGGTGACACAGGGAGGGCCTTGAGCGCCATCATGCGTCTCAGTCTGCCGTACCTGTGACAGCCCAGGAGGCGTCGCCAACCTCGCCCACCGGCTCGGTCACATTGAAGATGATGACATCGCAATCCATCAGTTTTACAAGAAGCTCTCCTCTTTTTAGCTGCTGGTATCAACACACAGACACAAACACACACACACACACAAGAAAGAAAACTATCTTCTTTGTGTTTCAGTGTTTTCCCTGGAAAACACTGAAGCGGAGGTGGGGTCCGGGACCCGTTGGATGGCCTCTGTGTTCGGGTGGAGTGGCTGTATGCCGTCAGCCGAGAGACGGAGCCCCACAAACTCAATGGTCGGGGCCGCAAATACACACTTCTTGCCGCTGAGTGTGCGGTGGTGCTTGGCCAGTGCACCGGACACGCTGTGGAGGCGCTCCTCTTGGCTCTCGACAGTGGCCCCGTGAACCACAATATCATCCGGCCACACCTGGGATTTCGGCAAAGATGGCGGCCATTATCTTTTGGAAGCAGCTGGGGGCTGAGCTTAGACCAAAAGCCATACGTTTGTAACAGAAGACCCCTTTGTTGGTCATAAACACAGTGAGGTTGCGGCTCTCGGGGTGTAGTGGCCCCTGGAGGTAATGGTAGACCCGTGGAACTGGGCGGTGAGCTCCTCTGTCGTTGGGGAAGGGTATTTGTTTGGGATGATGGCCTTGTTTACTGCTCTTAGGTTCCACGCAGAGTCGCAGCCCCCAGACTTCTTCTTTGCCACCACAATGTTGGAGATCCAGGGCGAAGCGTTCACCTGCTCGAGGATATCTCCACTGAGCGTGCTCTGTAGCTCAGGAGATGTCATCGCAGACGGCTACAGGACAGCGGCGGAGGCGGTGGATGACAGGTCTCACCTGTCATCGATTCAATTTGAAGAGTATAAATCTAAGTTGTTAATAAAAACCTGTTTGGTACATTTCAATCACTGTTCCGCCGTCCTTGTAGCCGGTGGTCAAGTGTTTAGTGTCTCCAAATCCTGTTGCTAGGTAGCGGCTACCGGTGCCACAGAGCGTGAAAACGAGCTGTGTTGCGGCCGTAAGTTATAACCATGGCTGTTTTTGAGATATGCAATTATATGCAATATGCAAATGTACAAAGTGATTCTCACTTGAGTGCTGAACGTGTTTTCTGAATCCTCAAAACATTTCATTCATATAGAGCCTACTTTTGTTAAATAAAAGTAAAAAAAATGCCACGATTATATATATATATTAGTATTCTAAATACCTTTTCCGAAGTAGACGTTTCCTAAATAATGATATATTTGTAGTTATTTGAGAAGAACTTTCGCTTTGCAACAAAATAGTATATCTGAAAACTCCAGGTAGGCTTATATGCTGGGCTGTTATAAGCCTGGTGCCTTACCTTACCATGGCTGTTTAACAAGGATGCATGTCACCATTATCTAGGCAAAGCTTACCTTACAAGCAAACAACAAGAGGTGCAGTATAAATTAATTGCTATGTGAATGTATAGAAATGATTCATATTATGAAAATGTTGATGGTAAATGTATGGCCTGCTTTGCATTACACTAGCGGAATTTTTTTTAATATACAGTATGTTTTAGAGTAAAATAAATTGAACATTAAGGCACTTACATTAAAAAAGGATTTATTAAAAAGATTTCAGCATTTAAAATAAACAATGACAGACAATTATGTGCATTTCATGATAGATTCTATGAATAGATTTTTTTAGAAATTAAAAAGGGAAATAAAAAAACATCTCAGGGTTGATTAAGTTCATAAATTAAGGCATAATCACAGCGCCGCTTCAATCCTTCACTCTGCTGTCACAGCAAAGTTGTCAAATTGAGCAAGTTCAAATGACTTTGTCCCTATGGCAGCCCATCCGTTCTTTGGTCCCAATACCACAGCATTCTTCCATAACGTATACCCGTTGAGCAAACCAGTAGCATACTGGCCCTGGAAAAAAGAAGAGATGGTGCCTCTAAGAATGATGCTGTTTCGACCAGCCAGGTTCAGAAGTATTGCGGCACTCGGTTCTACAGTACGACACTCACTGCGCTGGAGTCGGTGCTCAAGTCAGCAATCAGTATCCAAAGGTAATCATTAAAGTGTGCGATCAGCAAAATCAATCAATCTGTAACTTACTTTTATCGTCAGTGTTAATGTGTGCCAACCAAAAGCCCTGGTGCCAGACTGGCCCTCAGCAAGTACGGTCTGACCAGCTGTTGAGGAGAGAAGAACAAACTCAATCTCCAGAACATTCAAGTCCCTCACATTGTGCCCAGTGTAAAAAAACAATGTAGGAACAGAGACGGAGCAGTTAGACGTTTCGTTTTGATGTTATATGGGGAAGTTTACAGATTCAACACATTGAGGCTTCTGTTGGCATAATGGGAAAAAGTTTGTGAAAAGATATTTAGTGCAACTCTCCCAAAACAAACAACAAATGTGTAATGGATTTAGTTAACAACACGACACATTCGCATAGACTCCGCCCCCCCACACCATAGAATTTTGCAGTCCAGGGGCACTGTCTGTGTGAACGAACATGGAGCTAAGGAAGGAACCAACATAGCGAGTTCACCAGGGACTCCTGTTCATATATTGGAAGACACTGCTCTCTGGTGCACACCTCACCCTGTTACCTTGTTACTTCCATGTTCGTTCACATGCATCACCGTACATTCATGGCAGCGTGTCGGCTAGACAATGCCTGGTGTGATGGAAAAATACATATGTTCTTTCCTTTTTTTTTCTCCAAGGCTTTGTTTCATCTAAATGTTGACCTTTGTGCTTGGGTCAGCCACTCTACCATTGCAGATGTGTCATCTAAATGTTGACCTTTGTGCCTGGAGTTAACTGGCACCCCCTTATGCACTCTTCTGCTTGACGAGAACACAGGCAACTCTGTGTCTTGGATAAACATCACCTGATTTGATTATTGACGTCTGCACTGTAGGGAGTAACTGTTTAAATAGCTCTGTCTAACTGTATTCTGGACTCACTCTGCTAGAGAGGAGTCTAATGTATGCATACATTAAAATAGGTCAATTGTCTACAACTATTATGTGCTTTTTGCATTTAGAAATCTCATGTCCTCGACGCAATATCTCTAGAGGAATTTCCACAAAACTGGGAACGGGGTCTCGTCAAATGGCATGTCATTAATGTGTTTTAATTGCATTGATTGCAAAAATATCAACAGAAGTTAAAATACAGTTGCAAAATTGCGCAAAATCTTCTGAACGGCGGCCTATCCACCCAGTGGGTGGTTGTGGTATTTTGACTGACCGAGATCATTGGTGACTTTGTAGCTCCCATCGGAGTAGACCCAGTAGAAGAGCCCTTTGGCACTTCGGACCGACTGCCCTCCTTTGTCTACTCTGGCAGCGATGAACACTCCACCAGTCTTCACTGTTTCCATAAACACATCACAGGATACAGTGAGGTTCTCCCTGAAAAAGATATAAAAATCTAAATTATCAATCAATGAATGCATACCAGAACATCAGCAAGACCTGGCTCTACTAAGGTCTAAGGAGTTCGACAGAGATATCGTTCCAGTTCCACATAGACAAAAATAACCTGCACCACCAGTCCATTAAGGCGATAGTAAAGCCCAAAGTCTGACAAGAACCGTCAAACTGTCAACACATTTAGAAAGGATCAATTACAACTGTATCTCCCATGGAGGCCGTTCACTTGTTGGAAAGGCAAGAAACATTTTCACATTATTTACAAGAGATTTACATGGATGCAATGCATGGAGTTTGATTTCATTGAATAGAACATCATGTAGAAAGACTGAAAATACCATACACTATGCCCACAGACGAGGAAATCTGCAACTACTGGTGGTTAATTAAAAATACACCTAATGTCTTGACATACAAAATAAAAAAAGTAATTTTAATATATTAACACCAAAAAGAACAATTATATATTTAGTATAGCAGAGGGCTCACCATTTGTAGTTCCCTATGACGCTAATGGTCTGGTCCGCATCCGTTGCCCAGGTGACCGGCCTCTGGGTAACAACTTGGCGCAAGGTGAAGACATGAGGCCCCGGGTCGGTGAGGTTGATGTGGTACTCAAACACCCCTGTCTGGTCGGCAAAGTCGGGCGCCTCCGTGAAGGGAGGGTTAGCTGTACGCCACATGGGGATGGATAGGAGGCCGACAAAAAGTTGGCAACACCAGAACTAACTCCAACTATATCAAAAAATACATGACAAAGCCATTCTGCAGTTTGGCCCTTTTCATTATAAATGTATGTATATTCAACCCCCCCTTGTAGGGGTTACATTTTAAAGCCGTGTCGCACAACACAACTTTTAACAATAGTTGCACAACATGGTTAACGTCTGCGTGTAATGTGTTCACTACCTACCGACGTTAAAGTCATCCTTGTATGTTCTGGGGAAGGGTGCTGAGGGGGGAGGGTCTGGGAAGCTGCCTTTCAGACCGCTGGTGAGGCTGGTGAGCGTGTAAACCTCATCCTCCCTCAGATTCAAGGTGAACGAACCGTCAGAGAGCTGGAGGAATCAGTAGGTTATAAGACCACACGTGAAACACCCGGTAAACTAGTCATTTTTGTCAAAAATGTACCCAACAAAATGCTTGTTTTTAAAAGTGCTTTGTGAGCTTTTGAACCCGACTCCCAAAGGATCTCTGCAAACGTGCATTGTTTCTTATTCAGAGGTTTACCTTGAGTGGTGAAAGTTTTTCAAAAAACGTGGGCTTTTGTGTCTTGAAGTTAAATCTTGACCGCCATACTTGTAATTGTGCGAGAGAGGCCTAGGAGGAGAAAATAACAATTCCACATTTGCTCTGTTTCTGAAGCACTGTTAACCTACCGCCATTTCATGAAAGTCAGTCACTTACAAAGGAGCCCTTCAGCTGGAATGTTGCATTCTGGGAAGTCACATTGAATGCTGGGAGTGGAGGCCTTACACAGACTGAATGGTCATGAGTCTAAAGAAAATCCAATACATATTGGAAAAAAAACAAGATTATGTCCCATAATGTTGTGACTATTTCAAACTCATAAAGTGGGCTCTTGCGAGTATGGGTATCTTTGGAACTGTAAAACATTTCCCTCAAGTCAACAAGGAGAACATACTAGGTTCTTATACAATCAGATGGTCAATGGCAAAATGAGCAGAACATACCATGGTTTCTAGAACAACCGTGAGGTCGCCTTTGCCATTAGTGAGAGCCACGTAGCTCCCACCGTGCACGAGATGCCCCACAGTCTGCAGGTAGGTCCACCCGGGCTGGGTGAACTGGGTCGTGTGGGCTGGCAAGGAGAGAGGATGCACACGTTTGGGTTATGCCACTAAAATGATTACTTAGTTCATTAGACAAATTCAACCACAACTACAAACAGATCAAGCCTAGAATCTTTCTCCAAAATGCCAATGAGACTAACTGAGATCAGACACCGTTGGCAGGGTGTCGACCCATTATGTGTGATTATTCATCATCGTAAGTCAATGTATGTATATGACACAGGATACAGCATAATAAATCAAAAGTCAAAAATGACAAACTGAACAGTTTAAATGAATAGCTAAACGTGTGCACAACTTCATGTTTTGAGTGTATATTCTTTAACGTTTCATGCCAATGTCTAACGTCCACATGGCTTTGTAGTCCTTAGAGGCTGACCTGAGATCCAGATGGGCGACTCCACCACATAGCTGCCGCTCCAGGGCTCCTGGGCAGTCATCAGCCCGTCCCGGCCAAACGGCAGCTCCTCGTAGTAGCTGGCCACTAGGTTCCACGATATGGTGCTGGAAGAAGCACCAGGTGGTCGTTCAATGGTGAGTAGACCATTAGGACTTTGACGAATGTTAACGTCATCATCTAGGGCAGTCAAGTTCTGGTCGGTCAGTCGACATGCACTTGTTCAACCAATTTGTCATTTGTCTCGCTGGGGTTACCTTCATAATGAAAAATTATTCTCCCACATGACTCACGCAGTCATGAGTCCATTGACGTAGTTCTGGTTAAGGATTCGCGCCCAGCAGCCTCCACCGACCTCATCGTTGAAGGAGCTGTAGTCCTCCGACGACCAAAGCTTCTTCTGGGTCTTTAGGGCCTCCAGCACAGTGGTAGTGCCTGGGTAGTGGGCCCTATTGAGATGGAAAACCACGCATGTCCCTCATCAGCATTTCACTTCATGCATCTTTCAGCTTGGTGCCTGAGAGCTGGTACAAGCTTAACTTTAGATTCTCAAAACATTTGCCGGCAAGAGGCAAGTATTTCCATTGGTGGATTAGTTGGTTTAGAATACACCAAAAAACCTTGGTATACCTTAAAAATAAAAATACAACTTATCCGCATTTTCCACTCACCGACTGGGCAATCGTTAGAGGACAATTGTTAGCGATAAGCGTCAAGTCTGAAAGCACTGATGTTGGTAAGCAGTGCAAGACAACGGCGAACGCCAACGCTAGTGAAGCAGTCATGAGCCACAGTGAGAACACAGGCGGAATCTATCAGGGGAGCTATGTGAGCTACGCACGAGAAAGCCTCCATATGGGGACGTACCCTATCACGTCTACGGCTCGTCGTAGCTCCTGGTCGAGCAGCATGTACCAGCTAATGGGCTCCCACAGGTTATCGCTGGCTATGATCCTGACACTCTCCAAGCCACTCTTATCTAGAGTGTAGCGCAGGAGCTGCCAAAGAGGCGCCATGGTGACGGAGATGAAAACAGGAGAGGAGAAAAGAGTTGCAGTTATGCTACCGCCACTTCATATTTCATAAGAAAAAATGTGACATTTAAAGAGTTTTATATTACATTTAAAAGCCACAAAGCTGGCTGAAGGACAAAGTAAAAAGTAAAAAAAAGACAAGGCGTTAAATAAATGCCATACTTTATAATGGTAAATTCAGACCAGAGAAAAAAAAAACAGCCACAAACATTATCCACCAGTGGAAATAGGTTTTGTAAGGTTACACTTCCTTGTTCCTCATAAATGGGACCATAAAAAATATACCTGCTCAATTTGACAAAAGGGCTTTGTTGTATACATCTGTAGCCTATCCGGACGCAGTGGCGGTTTTAGGCACGGGCGAAGTGGGCATTACAGGGGGGGCGGCACGAGCACACGAGAAAAATAATTATCCGCGCATTTTCTATTATTGATCATCCCCCCCCCCCCCCCCCCCCCCCCCCCGTCAACAACTCCGCCAGCCCGTAATCCCCCCCCCCCCCCTGTCAACAACTCCGCCAGCCCGTAAATCCCCCCCCCCGTCAACAACTCCTTTTCGGGGGGGGAACCGCTACTGTCCAGACGGGCCACCTTTGTTACTTACCCAACCACCTCAACTGCATCGTTGAGATAGGGGTCAACCACCAGAGAATTGGCGATGTTCCAATCACCGTCAGCAGCGATGATACCGATATCAGTAAGGCCCACTTTATCCAACATGCCCCGGAGCACCTTGGCAACAGAGGACATGCTCTCAGGCATGAACAAGGCTATACATTGGGTCATTTATGAGGTACTTGACTTCTGCAAAATGATTTAAGTTCATTTAGGACCAAGAATAGCAAACGTTGGTGGCTGTTTCTTTTTTCTGTGGCTCTTATCAAAATCAATCATTCACAAGGTAAAAAATGTGCGAGTATAATCATAAAATCCAGCCAAGGATTTAAGGGAAAACAAACTAGAGACATCAGCAGGATAGTTTGTTAATTCAAATGAACTCCAGCTGATCTGGTCCAGGTGTCATCTGCCCTTGCTTTATCACCTGGCACCCATGATATCCAATCAGAGATGACTACAGTAACCTGCTGTGCTTGTGGTTACACTTTTAGTGTATGGAATTAAGAGTCATAAAAAATTACCTTTATGTACTTGCTGTCAAAGTTGCGCTCGTTCCAAATCTAAGTGGATAAAATTGCAACACAGCAAATTAGCTTGGCTGCTGATTTCAAACCAGTCAACTGGGAAAGAACACAAAGCTGTCCCAAAATGATCCCAAATAAGAGGGTGCTGAGGCGGGGATGTGGATCAGGGTACACACCCCAACATAGTTGATGTCCAGGTCGTGGTACTGTTTGGCTCCGATGATCCAAGAAACCACGTAGGTGGCAGTGATGTCAGGGTAGTCATAGGGCCAGTTCTTTCCATGACCAACCCAGCCCGGAAAGGCCCATGGCAAACCTGGGTGTACAAACCAAAAGCGCACGCACCCACACAAACACACCCATACACGTTCCCAAAATCCAACAATGTTAGCAGTGTGATCATGAGAGTATACACATACCTCAGCAACTTGAAGAAATATACTGTATCTCTTAATGTTTAACTATAACTAGGGTTGGGCTGTTTTTTCAAATGGGTTTGAAAATTGGTCAAAATAAAATAATGCTGCGGTTTCCATAACTCTTTCAATAAGGAATCAACCAATGTTGATTCCTGTGTACGTTTACAGACAGGCTTGAGTTTCCTCACCAATAAGTGTTATGTTGGGGTTCCTCTTCTTGGCCTCTTTCATGAGCCACCACTCATATCCCCGGAAGAAGTTCTCGTCGTTCTCATAGTGCATGTGAGACGGCTCGGTACCATCTATAAAACAGGAATATAATTTATTTGTTTTTGCCATTCAAGTTCTCAAATTCATTATTTGAATGTGTTGTTTAAAATGTTGAAATTTTGAAATTTGTATGTATATATATATATATAAAAAAATCATACCTAATGCATATTTGCAAACAGCAGATATGCAGATATTGCTGCATATCTGCTGTTTGCAAATATGCATTAGGTATGATTTTTTAATTATATATAACATTTATTTTTAAACAACGCATTCAAATAATGAATTGAAGAACCAGAACACCTACCTAACAAACGAATATCCACGCACACACTTGAACTAGCATTTCCACATTTCTTACATCTATATAATTTCCCATTGTATAATAGAATACAAGCAGGTACACATGCTGAAATCTACAACTATTCTCACCTGTGGTTTGTGCATCGCCTCCAATTTCCACCTTCAGTATGTGCAAAGAGGCCCCAAAGTTTGGCTGAAAAGCAATGGTGTGTTACACACTGTTACAGGTGGAGGAGTGAGATCGATGGTGTGTTACACACTGTTACAGGAAGGAGTGAGATCAATGGTGTGTTACACACTTACAGGTGGAGGAGTGAGATCAATGGTGTGTTACACACTGTTACAGGCGGAGGAGTGAGATCGATGGTGTGTTACACACTGTTACAGGAAGGAGTGAGATCAATGGTGTGTTACACACTGTTACAGGCGGAGGAGTGAGATCGATGGTGTGTTACACACTGTTACAGGCGGAGGAGTGAGATCAATGGTGTGTTACACACTGTTACAGGCGGAGGAGTGAGATCAGTGGTGTGTTACACACTGTTACAGGCGGAGGAGTGAGATCGATGGTGTGTTACACACTGTTACAGGCGGAGGAGTGAGATCGATGGTGTGTTACACACTGTTACAGGCGGAAGAGTGAGATCGATGGTGTGTTACACACTGTTACAGGCGGAAGAGTGAGATCGATGGTGTGTTACACACTGTTACAGGCGGAGGAGTGAGATCAATGGTGTGTTACACACTGTTACAGGCGGAGGAGTGAGATCAATGGTGTGTTACACACTTACAGGTGGAGGAGTGAGATCAGTGGTGTGTTACACACTGTTACAGGCGGAGGAGTGAGATCAATGGTGTGTTACACACTGTTACAGGCGGAGGAGTGAGATCAATGGTGTGTTACACACTTACAGGTGGAGGAGTGAGATCAGTGGTGTGTTACACACTGTTACAGGCGGAGGAGTGAGATCGATGGTGTGTTACACACTGTTACAGGCGGAGGAGTGAGATCGATGGTGTGTTACACACTGTTACAGGCGGAGGAGTGAGATCGATGGTGTGTTACACACTGTTACAGGAAGGAGTGAGATCAATGGTGTGTTACACACTTACAGGTGGAGGAGTGAGATCAGTGGTGTGTTACACACTGTTACAGGCGGAGGAGTGAGATCTATGGTGTGTTACACACTGTTACAGGAAGGAGTGAGATCAATGGTGTGTTACACATTGTTACAGGCGGATGAGTGAGATCAATGGTGTGTTACACACTGTTACAGGCGGAAGAGTGAGATCGATGGTGTGTTACACACTGTTACAGGCGGATGAGTGAGATCAATGGTGTGTTACACACTGTTACGGGCGGAGGAGTGAGATCGATGGTGTGTTACACATTGTTACATGCGGAGGAGTGAGATCAATGGTCAAAACAAGTAGCAAGTAGCGTTATTACCTTGAAAAGGTAATCCAATATCTGACTGCGGTACGGCTCTGCGTAATTCACAAGTAGGCGAGACGTTGCCTGTATACATAACAAAATGACAACATTCAGGTGGACATAACTCATAAGTCAACACTGAATAAACTCCATACGAACCAGGAAGTGGAACAAAACAAACCAACTCACCCCTCCGCCGCTCAAACCTCCAATACCGTCAAACACTCTCCCGAGTCCTACTTTGTCGTCTAACACATACTGATCTGTGACACAAATTACTATTGGAAAGAATAGATGGAATAAAAGAATAAGGGACATCATCCTGTACAGTAGCAGTGGAGAGGTAACGGCAGACCGCTGGAGTTGCGCGCGGCTGCTTTCTCTATGGTTGACCACGCCTCTTTTAGAAGTCACGTGAAAGCTCCTTTGAAATCACGTGTCCTTATACTAATAAGGTGATTCCGGGGTATGACTTCCTAGTACTTCTGATCGCTTCTGATTATATAAGGACGTAAACTTCCGAGTAAAATATTTATGTAATATATAAGATTCTACTGACTTCTGAAATATATGATATGTTTAGGTTTTAGTTGTATTGTATTGTATGTATTGGTATTGTTTTTACAAACGTGTTTTACCTTGCCTAAATTACGTGATGCTTTTGTGCTCCTAATGTTTGTTGATAGTGAATTAATGTTGAAGCAGTTTGCAGCCATCTCCTTAGGCTGTACACGCACACGCACACACACACACACACACACACACACACACACACACACACACACACACACACACACACACACACACACACACACACACACAGAGAGCACAGAGTACGTCTCCAACACGACAAACCATATACATTAACAGGATGTATATAAGTAGCACTGATTATTATAGTACAGTACTTACAGTACAGCACTAAAAGAACAAGTAGGGCCCACTGATACTCATATCAGTATTCTGTATAGTAACATTGGGCCACTGGTAATGGTAAACCCTTTCTTCTTACCAGGCAATTGCACTTCCTTCTTCTGATATTATTAAGATAATATTTCCATATATTACCTGGGGTCATCAGGTGTGCAACAATTGCTCTTTATATGTTCATTTTTTTATTTAGAATCATCACATTGTCTTATTTCTCTAACTTTGTAGATGATATTAAGATATGTATTAAAAAAGTATAAAAAATAATCAACTTACTCGTCTATATGTCCCTCATTTAGTCGTCAATTAAATGGGATTATTCATTAATTTAATATATTCATATTTCTTCTTCTTCTTCTTCTTCTCCTTCTTCTTCATATTATTATTATGTATTTTGTGAGACCTATATAGTTATTATACGATGTTACGTATATTCTGCTGTCTCTATTTTCCACGTTTTGCGTCCCTGATATTCACAATGCTGCAGACAACCACTCGGTGGCAGTACAGCACAAGATTTATGGGGAGCCTCGGTCCATCAACGCACACACACACACACACACACACACACACACACACACACACACACACACACACACACACACACACACACACACACACACACACACACACACACACACACACACACATTTTCAGTAAGGCTAATTACTATTTAGAAATGTAATTGTATTTCTGTCAAACTGATTAGCACTTCAGAGTAGTTCATGGTGAAACATCATTTAGCCTGCCAGATCCCAAATTATTTTCTGGAACAGATTGCCATATATTTACTTCACAAATTCGCATTTTATGCAATATTCGAAAATTTAGGCCACTTGAATCACTTTTTTTTGTTGTGCGATCACCTTGCTTCATTAACCTACCTGCCACCTATCTAAAGGGCAGCATACCCTTTTGGCTCATTCAAAATGCGGCTTTGAATACTTTTTATTCCATGTACAAATGTGACATTTTATATTATTTCTGAATAGTTTATCTTCTTCCAAACACACAGATATGTAGCACGCCTCAAAATAGGGGGTAAGTTCCCTTTTTTTTTTTTTTTTCACCAAATGAACTTTCGCTAAGTGGATGAAAAGGTTTAGATGTCAATGAAACAGTCAGTGGTTCAGAAATGGCTGTTGATTTGCATGCTGTGACATTTTAGAAGTGGCACACCCAAAAAATATTGTAGTGTAGTCAACAGCAACAGCAATAATAATCAGGACTTATTTTCTGAATTCAAACAAAACTCAACATTTTCCTGTGCGTCGAGAAAAAATAGAGTACACATTGTTGCTGTTCTCTCTAAAGATGCAGTAACAGATGTGACTGTAGAAATAGCAAAAAAAAAATAAGAGACAAATTTATCAAAATGTAATATTAAACCGTTGAAATCTCCTAGGCCATTGGAATAGGCTCTTCCTATACGAGCTGAATTGCTCACAGGAAGCAACCATTCTCCCTCTAAAGAGATTAGGTGACCATATGTATGGAACTCCATATCGCAAGCTTCACTGATAATGAATGTAATGTACAGTCAGTCCCGCTGCTGTTGATAGAGGTGCAATTGCTTTGTACAAAAACCAAAGTATGTATCAAAATCGGAGAAGGGCAAACATTTTTAAATACATACATTATACATGCATGCACATTCTGTTACAGGCCAAATTATGTTCTTTCTGTGGTTGGATTCGGTATGTTTGAATATTTGTACTACTCTCCATTTGAAGTCCATTTGTAATTCATTATTTATTCCTTCACATTGCTTATTCAGTTAGTTATGGGGAAAGTTTATTTTAAATCCAGGAGGCCTTCCAGTAAATGCTAATTCAGTCTATTCTGTCATGTTGGCCTGTTTGATCAACTGTGCCCACATAACCACAATCTAAGTCTGCATGGTATGAACAAACCTTCACAAAACAGGTACAGACATCATTTTCACTCACAATGACCTCTTTTGATAACTTGTATTACAATATGGCAACATGAAGATGACCACAACATTACCATAAATGTGTGGGTTATGTTCCATGCTGGCACTGAGTAAGTAGCTCAGTGATGAATTCCATATATTTATGTATTCTTCTACCCTGGAAATTCAAAGTTGTCGCAAGAGCACAATTTGAATTTGCTCAGCGAGTCACTCTGGGAATAAGCAATATAGTCATTCCCCGATTCCCCTGGATTCAAACATTAACCAATCACATCGGTGTATCTGATTAAGGCAGGCCAAAAGCTTTGCTGTTTTACTGACCGGATACGGCAAGAGTCTAATCTATTGGTTAGCTCCACTGGTAGCTAAGCGTATGGGGCCCTGGAAATGTCACCCCTTGTATTCTTCTGATTGGACATAGTGTTATCCAATTGCATGCAGTGAGTATTTTCAAATGCATGCTCGGTGCCGTCCCTCGAGTTGGGCCATTTTCATTACTCGTTGCCAGACCCTACAGCTTTCTAGATGTGGGTCTGGATTTCCAGGCTAGTATTCTTCATCCAAAAATGTGAATATATTCAATTTAAAATCTAGGGGCACTGCATAGTCTAACAAAGCTGCCACTCTTCATTCCACAGTCTTATCATCAGCTATAAAAACAAACGACATAGAGCCCTCCTACTTTTAAATTATGTTTGTTTATCATACTTATATTGTCTACATTCCTAACAATGCTGGAGTAAAGGAGGAGCTTCCCAGCAGATCCCACAGCGAGAGCCTTTGTGCTTCCAGTGATTTCTGGCTGCCCCTCTTACTGCTCTGTGAACACAATGGCTTTAGTCCAATTTGAATATGAGCCTTTCCTTGAAAGTTTTGTCAATATATGGAATTTCCTTTTTCGAGAGTCCTGGCCAGGATTGCAGGACACATTAAAGCTCCAGTTAAATACAGATGACATAGAAGGGATAAAACCCACAGTTAAATCAAATTATTCTGTTGGCAAAGCAGATGTATTTCACATGGTCGTGAATTGCCAAGCACTTTGCAACAACACTTTGAAATGCCCAACAGCAGTTAGTATTTATGCTTAAACCTGCACTATGTAACTTTTTTACGGCATAAAAAAATTGTTAAAATTGATCGGTCAGCTGATCGGTCTATATTAAGCTTCCTTCATTATCAATTAAAAACATACACATACTGACAAACAAACATCCTTAATGATTACTGCAAGACTTTTTATGTGTGCAGTGGCACATTCGATTAGACACCAAGAAGGTATATCTAGTATTTCCAGGTACTTCTAGACACTGTAGGCCGATGGAGGAATGCAGTGGATTGGAATCCTGTTTAATGGTCATCACAGCTGTCTGTTTCCTGCATTATGAGTCATTTTTCCTTTGTTAAACACTGGAATTCAAGGGCATTCAAGAACCTCTTTATCAAGAAATTGATATTATTTTTTTTCAGTCATTGTTGTCCTCACTTTAGCTGTGATAGAAGGATGTAGTAAGCCTCCCTCCAGTTTTTTCGCTTTCATTCTTCTTTGCAATCTGTAATTTATTTTGTTAAAAGAGCTTGCTTTTGTTCCTGACAAGAACCCACTGGGCCTTTCAGTGAAATAGCTTTTCCAATCAGTGAGAGAGAGAAAGAGAGAGAGAGAGAGAGAGCGAGAGAGAGAGAGAGAGAGAGAGAGAGAGAGAGAGAGAGGAAATGGAGCAATGGAGAGAGAAAGTGATAGAGAGAGACCAAATAGATAGGTTTTCCGGCTTCATGGCTTATCAGTCCGATTGTTGGATCCCCCTCCACTCCACAAACATTGCAAGTTGACGTCACTAGCTTCACATGTGCGATGTATTAAGACCTGATTAATGTGTGTGTGTGTGTGTATGTGTGTGTATGTGTCTGTATGTATATATATATATATATATCTTCACTCCCAGAATCACAGTACATTCAGCATGGGTGAATGGACTCTACGATCAGGTTGCAGTGCACGCACAATATTCAAATTCCCCAGCACTTTTTTCTAAATTGGTCAAATTGGTAAGAATACAATAAACTGCTGATTATATGGAGAATTGACCAGATGTGCTCTAGAAGTTGTTGAGGTATACAGCGTGATGGCCAGAGGTCCCACATGACCAAGCACTAAAAAGGATCTTCCCCTGTTGAAGTTTAAACCATAACATAAAATGTCCAGGAGGGGACATCAGTAGGCAGGGAAGGTAGAATGGCAGTCTGGGCGTAGCACCCTTCACTTGGCCTCCATGGCAGTGGATTCACTGGCCAGCAAAAAGCCTGCACAATATGCAGAATGAGCCAGAAATGAAAAGACCCTGTTAATATACAAGCCAGTCAAAACCTAGATTGAACTAAATAGTCTCTTTAAGGTGTTTGATTTAATGTCACATCCACTTTTACCCACTTTGAAATGCAATCCTCTTTGCAGGGGGGGGGTACTACACCGCTAGGCACGTTCATAGAAGCAGCACAGTGCTAGCACATGAGTCAAATGGATTACTTGAATCATCTGTGGCATGCCTGAGAGAGCCCTGAAATGAGATGCATGGATATCAGTTCTAAAGCAATTTCAATCTGTGGATAAATAATGTATGCAGTAAAATTCTGACACAGCTCTATGTCTGAATGTGTTTTTTGTGTGTTTGTAAGTTGGTAGTTAAGTGGTAAATATACCAAAATCTTTGAAGCTCCATTAACTTTGTGTTTATTCAACTTTCTCATCTTGCAAGCACATATTTAAAGATTCAAATCTGTGTTTATTGATGGTGGGTTACTGCAATTACCATTTCTCTGCAAAATGAAACGAATGATGTGACTCTCCACACAAACTATGGCATGTGACATCTCTTTTTAATTCAAGCTATCCTGGTTCCCTTTTCAGTGAAGCTTTGTCGATGAGTCTTTGTAGCCTCATGTACTCAGAAAGAGAGCAAGACAGAGAGACAGAGAGATAGGCAGACTGACAGGCCGACTGACAGACAGTGAGAGAAAGACGGGGGGGGTGGGTTGTCTCTTTGCATGTCTCTTTACTTGTACACTGACGAAAAAAACTATGTTGATGGAGCGGTCGACTCAGCTTTTTCACTCAGCTCCAGTGCACAGATTAGTTTTGCCAAGCTATAGTCAGACCTACCGATCTACCAGATCTCTCCGCATCATTCCCACTGTCCCCTCTTCTGACCCACGTCTCTCTCTCTCTCTCTCTGCCCACCCACGTCCTCCCCGCCCCCTCCCAGCCCCCTCCCTGTGAATTCCCCAAGCAGCACACTTCAAAAAGCTAACGACAAACTGTAGCCTTCCTCCTCTGCCCAATCCACTCCATGCTTTCCCATTTCTCTCCTCTCTTCCCTCTTTCTCTCCCCCCCTCTCTCCCCTGCCCTCCCTCCATTACCCTCACCCATTCTCCTCCAGCTGGAGTTCAGGCCTCCCAGTTGCACCTCTCAGCAGAGATCTCTGCCTGCCAACCCCTGCCGTACCAGCAGGTACCTCCCCTCCTTCTGTCTCTCCCCTCTCTCTCCCCCTCCCCCTCACAGCACCCTAATGGTTGTTGCTAATCATATTGATCTATCTCATGCCCATGGCATTTTTCCCAAAACTTTTGACTGTCAAAATAAAAGTTTCAATTCTAATTAAGCTATTAGTCATGGGATTGAGGCGAGCAAGGCCAGAAACAGCATGAGATGTGGCCTGAAGTGCCCTCTATAGATTAGCTGTAATACAGTGTACTTCCCAACGTACGTACTGGCCACCAGATTGCTATTTCTATTGCTATTTTCCACCATGACACTTGGTGTGTGTGTGTGTGTGTGTGTGTGTGTGTGTGTGTGTGTGTGTGTGTGTGTGTGTGTGTGTGTATTTGTCTATATGTATGTAGGCCTTTGTGTCTATATATCCTACCTACTTCTATTTATTTTTGACCATTTCTCCTTATTTTAAATATAAATGTTTGGAAATGTGGGTTAACAAGTGTCTTTGTGTACCTCAAGAAGTGCTTCAAAGTAAACATATTATAACGTTTATGTTTTATATGTACGTTTATGTTTTATAACTTTTGTTATTTAAGCTATACACTCTGGACAGCTATGCATTATACTTCCTAACGCTCAAGATGTAACTGGGATGACACAGTACGTTACACATGATGGAATGAAACATGTATGAACAATTCAATCAATTTCATTTAACTTACTCTTAATTATTTCTACCGGATGTAGAATAACTATTCCGGCAGTAGCATGACATTGGTATAATTTGATAAATAATGTAAGCTCATGTTGAATGAGCACATTTATCTTTTTTTAAGGAGAAAGCTACCCAAGGGGTATTGCAGCCAGTGCTGTCTGTGCAATAATACCTTATTTCATTCCTGCACATACATTATACATATACAGGTGGGCTACAAAATATAGAGCCATACTGTACATTGTGAAATATTGAATACTGCCCCTCCTGTGTGAGACTTTACAAGTCAGTGGTTTCTCTCATAAAAAAAAAACTAAGAAAAGATATTTGTCTTTATACTTTCTGAGAAACCATTGCTTTAAGAGTGGGTTCAAGGCATGTCATATTTTGGTTAGCTTTTACTAGACATTCTGTCATGATCCAGAAGAAAGAATGGACAGTTCAATTACTTGCAAGGTATGGAGGATCTGAAAGGCTAAGACACTGCACTTTTGAGGCGGCTCATTGCCTTCACTCTTCCACGGTCTGGTCTCTGATCGACAACGCTCACAGAAGAAAAGGCCCACAAAAATCAAGTGATGTGGATTATTATAATAATAGTAATAATAATAAATAGTCGCATGCATCGATAACAGGGTCCTGCATAGGGCAAGCTTAGTGAGCATGGCCTTATGCACACATCATAGTAGACATTGTTTGATTTCATGCCACATCTTACAATATGTTTGTTCGAGGTTGGATTCGTGACATTTCTGACAAAATGCTTGGATGTGGTCAGACTAAAACTGGGGACCTCATGCACATCAGCCCTGGGCTTTACCACACGACAACAAGGACATATCAATTTATCAGGGCAGATCAATGTAGATTGATCTACTCTGGAAAATGAGGATTGCACATATAGTGTCCCTGTTTTTCCAAAGTGTTACAAATCTGCTTTAGCCTTTTGCGTGTGATTCATTCCTATTGCACTATTGATTCTGAGCATGGAGCAGATATCGCGTGCAAAACAGGTCAACAGCTTGCTTAGACACTGCAGGTCCTGGAGATGGCACACTGTGAATCTGCACGTGTGTGTAATTTGCAACCCCCCCCCCTCCCCGTGAAACGGACCCAAATAAAAGCTGATGTTGACCGATTCCTGAGGCTATTTGCTGTAAATTGCGTTCCGAGATTGATGCCTTGATCAATTGCAACACGGCAATCATCTCCAAAATTGTGTCATTTTCTATTGTCATCGTTAGCTCCTAGTGGGAGGGGGGGGGGGTTTGGAGGGGCAAAGCCTTGAGTGACTTTTGAGAAAATCCATTACAAACGACCACCTCAGTGAGGTTCTTTAAGAGGCTTGCTGTTATGGCGGGCAGGTTGAGTCACTGGTCACTGTCCCTTATTGGCTGTTGGCTGCCTGAGGAGCATCCGATAAACATTAAACGTGTGAAGGGAGCAGCATCCCGATTCCCTTCCTGTTGTTTGTAACTATGGAATTCAGAACTGAGGCTGAGGAGTGATCTTATGACACTCCCTCGGACAGGGAAACAAAGAGAAACCAGGTCTGTGAGTGTCGGTACAATCAAGCTTTCCCCCCGTTGAGTTAACTTTTCTAAGGAGCAGAAACCAGCACTTGGACACACAGCACTAAACGTGTTATTCACGAATGATTGTGATCGTTTTCTCAACTCAAGCCCACGAAATATACCTTAATAACCTGACTAATAGGCCATAGAAACGGACACAGCTGCAGGCCTGCACTTTCACAGACATGTGCCCTCTCCCACAGACTCGTACGCACGCACACAGACAGACAGACACACACACACACATACACACACACACACGCACACTATCCCTTTATCTCCTCTCTAACAGCTGACATGGGCAGTTATCCTGTGTATGTGTGTGTGTGTGTGTGTGTGTGTGTGTGTGTGTGTGTGTGTGTGTGTGTGCATGCGTGTGAATGAATCAATCGTACATCGATGCAATCTTTTGCTTAAGAGGAGCAGGCCTGTGTGGCTGTACACGAGGACATAGATTCTGATTGAACAGATAATGCATTGCAACCCCCCCCCCCCATCACACACACACACACACACACACACACACACACACACACACACACACACACACACACACACACAAGAGCTAGAAATGGGGTGCCCATCTTGCAGCAGCACTTATAGAAGACACTGTTGTCCAAGGACACTTGTGCCGAGTATGCATTTACTATATGGCCCGTTTATTGTTTATTAGGTACACCTTAACAGGAGTGTGTTGTAAATGGTAAATGGAATTAATTTATAAAGCACTGTTGTAGCCCATAGGGTATGGAGTGAATTTAGTGTTGATATTACTTACAGGTATTTAAAAAAAAAACACATGTAAATAAAGTTTTGTGACATAAAGACATCACCTAAACACTTGTCTAGTTAAGATTTGTGAACATTAATGTTCACATCTTTAAATATATATATTGACGAATGTGTATTATTGTGTCTTACAAATGTGAAACTTTTGTGAATTACAAATCTGCTTTTGCGCATTTGTCAATCTCATCTTGTGGATACAAACTGCTGTGGAGGCACGAATCCTTTTGGCACTCATTTCACGCAACATATATCCACAATTGAATCCACCAATTAGAAGCAAGGTTTCTTATAGCCAATCAGAACATACGTTTGCGATATCTAATCAGCCAGAGCCATGGATTCCATTGGAGATACAGCCCCTTTGTGATGCACTTTTAAATGCATTATTTATTAATTTATTTGTAAGACGTTTAAATACTCATATTGTACCTATGAATCTGCATGCTCAATGCAGATATTCCACTTACATTTAAGTGGATTATCCCCACTAAATAAGTAGATTTAGGGAACGTGATACATCGCTATGTATATGGATTTAGAGTAAATATTTGAGACTTCTAAACCCTAGGTAACCTTTTGGGTTCAAGATTGCATGTCTTTATTATATTGCAGTTGGAAGGAGAGAGATTGATAACACAAGGTACGTTTGAAATAATAAAATATATCAATCAATCATAAAATGGTTAATGGGAATCATACTAAATACTAAAAGTATTATGCTACTGTATTATATAAGTCTTAGTACAAATATATATATATATATATTAACAAGCAACAACTTTATGCAACTTCATATTACATTAGTAACTGATGCCACTTGTTATACTTTGTTAAACATCAGCAGCAAAAGTTGTTCATGTTTACAGTTAATGAAGTAACATAACTTAAATTGGGGACCCCAAGGAACTTTACCGCCCAAGCCTATAAAGGTGTGTCCAACCCTTTTTCCTCTCTTTTTCTCACTCTCTCTCTTTTAGCACGTGATACCTAAAATAAGAACATTTAAATACTAAGGTATATTATATATTTTAAATGTGTCCTGTTTGGATGTGATTTGATGTAACCTTGTCAATAGCAGATTTCAGATAGATAGATAGATAGATAATTTATTGTCCCCTTGGGGAAATTTTTTCTCAGTGAAAAGAGACACATGACCGTTAACCACAACATACAAGAAAAAAACAAAACACAACCACTGACAAGACCACAAAATCATATTTCCCACATAGAACAAGGACACATCTAAGGACATTCGACTTTAGACAGACATGACATCAACACACAATCCCCTGGCTATGGATCGCAAAGTGCATAGGGGCCAGTATTATTCATGCCATCAGAATAAATAAATAAATACAATGGGTAAAAATGTCATGTAAGACAGTATTTTGTTCCCCGGTCAGACCCGCTGAGCAGGGGAATTAAAACCTTCTTTTTAGATGTTGGTTTAAAAAGCTGATGGATTTTGGAATGAATGTCCTATTTTTGGAGAGGGCTGGATATCGAAACCTGCTACCTGGTGGTAATAGTTCAAAGGAGGTGAAAAGTGGGTGTTTTGTATTTGCCTTTGTCTGCTTTACTCAGTACTCTCTCTGTAGATGTGTTCCAGACTACTCAAATTAGAACCCAACAGCTTGCTGGCAGTGGTCACTATTTTCCTAAGCCTACTCTTCTGTGCTTCTGCTGCGCTGCCGAACCAGCAGGTGATGCAAAAGGTTAAGACACTCTCCACATAAGCAGTGTAGAACATCTTAGCCATTTTACAATCAACATCAAATGAGACCAGCTTTTTCAAAAAGTAAAGCCTTTGCTGTCCTTTTTTCTGAATGAGTTCTGTGTACTGCTCCCACTTCAACTTGTTGTCTAAAACCACCAGTACCACCAGATACTTATACTCCTGGACAGACTATATGGGCTGACCTTGGATAATAGTTCAACGAAATGCTTTGTCTCTCCTAAAATCAATCAATTCAAAGAGAGATTTCTGCCTTTTGCAAGAAAAATGTAAATTTAAAGTAAAGTTATTTTGAATTTGAATACATAGTATGTTTCAATGTTTATATTACTAAGGGCAGGGTGCATATAAATTGTAACCAGAAAGATAAATTATTTAATTAATTTTCAAGAGTGATGGGTGATTCATAAACGATTCGTTCAAAAATAACAAATCTTTTGTATGATCATACGATCCGTATCTGCGAGTGGATGGTTAATTCGTTCTTAGATTTGCACATGCCCATTAATTAATTAATTTGCACTAATTTGCAAAGGATTTCCTAACTCAACACACTCCTTCATCCTCATGCTGCTGCTGCTGATACTCTAAATGTCTCTAGCTGATTGGATATGGCAAACGTATGTGCCGATTAAATATACGAATGTGGATACATTCATGAATTTATATTATCCGTAGTCACGGAAAAATATTGTCTTATTAAATGAAAAGGATTGATTAAATGTGTGTAAGTAATATTGTCCCAAAATCAACTCAATAGTAGGATACAGTCACTCTCTTGAGGAAGGGGTAAGGCCTCTTACCATAGGCCTACCTCTTGCAGTTTTCTTAACATGGTTTAATTTAGTTGCAACTGTCATGCAGAGCCAGCTTTTTCATATGTAAAGTCTGGGACATAGCATTGCCTACTGTGTCAAGAGCCACCTACTTGACAGCGAGAGGTATTTTGATTGACATGTGGGACGACCAATCATAGAGCGTTGATTTTGCGTTACATAATGTACTACAAACAGTGTTACGGAGAAGGCTGAGACCAGATGCAATCTTACTGTGTTTGTATTTATATTTAACTTTTAAAGACCTAAGATAATCCGTTTTTAATCAGATAAACCTCCATAGAAATTGAGAAAGAGACAGAAAATCCAGTGAAGCTACCCTGCTGTTTGAACCATATTTGTTGAACTGCTGGAGTGGGTGCTTTACTGCACGTCATATTCGTAAAGTGGGGAGGGTGAAGTAATACCAAACAAATATATCTAATGGATTTGCCTTGCGATTTACCCGTAACAGAAGGTGAATGTATAAGACAGAAAATCCCTCCTCTGATCAAATGAGTTCTCGGAAATGCGATTTCAGTCCAATCCACCTCCTGCATTCTGCATGTTGAGCTGGCTTTACTCTCTATTAAAAGTGGTCCGAAGCAATCCCTGTTAATTAAAGCTCATCTACTCAAGCACTGCCATTCCTCCAACACCCCCCCCCATACACACACACACACACACACACACACACACACACTCCTCTCCAGCCGTCCTCTGCTTCTGTGTCTTACTGAGAAACAGTACTATGGAGAAAACATGATAGAGCAAATTACATGGGCCCTAATTTACTACCCTTAAAATGTACCGTCCTATTCATTATTTTGGCCATTTGCCACTTGTCTTTAGCCCTAACAGCACTGACACTTAAAATGGTAGTCCATGCCTTTTAGAATGGTATTTAGAAAGGTATTATATATAAGGAATGGATATATAGGAAAATAACCCTAACCCAATGCTTACCTTTCACAATGTCTCTAGATGTATATTCATTTTGCTACAGAGATATTGACAGTGGCTTTTTGATTTATATTGATTTGATTTATATTGATATATTTGATATTATATCTACCAATCAAAAATCAATAATTTTAACCTCTGGCTGAGATGGGTGACAGAACCAAACTCAACTCCAACTACACATCACCATTCCTCACTTTGGCTTCATCAGATTTTACTAAATTGGTACTAATTCGATCGATTGCTAATTGCTTGGCTTCTATGCAATTCCATTAAACCGTAACTTCTTTGGAAACCATTTGTGTCTGGCACTATATATCCCTGCTGTTTGAAGTCCGCCATTTGGAAGCTCTTCTATGATTGGCTGTGGGGGGATGACCCTATTACCTCCCGCGTGCATGTTGGACGAATAAACCAATGGGGAGCCAGACAGCGTTCAGCCAGGGCTCGTCTGATGAGTTATGACCGTCGCAGGCACCCTGGGAGGCATCAGTGCTTCTAAGCGTTTTCATTTTAAGCAAAGTGTTGTATTAATCTCAGAGTGTGCGGCCCCTGACTGTTTCTAGAAGCATAATGTATTTCATGGTTGCAAATGAGCCCCGGCTACAACAGGCTATGAAAAGAAGAGAGCGAGCGAGAGCGAGAGAGAGGGGACTAGCCTATCTATTTTTTTTTATTGAGGCTATTCTTATAAAAGGCTATTTAAAGAAACTGTTCTCACGGTGGAATTTTAAAGTGAATAATTGTGTTATGTAGAGGAAAACGTCTTCAAAAAAGGTGAGAAATCAATTACAGACTCTTCCTTTTACTTAAAGTCAACCACCATATATATAAACATATACATGTATAAACCTATAAACCTATGAACTTAGTACCTACCCACGGTTCTAAGTTCATGGAGGTTTGAATTATTACCCGACCGACATTTGATGAAACGTGTAATAAAAAGTAATATCTCACAAAGATATTTCAAGGGAATCCAGATACCAACCATCAATCAATAGCACGGTATTAACATATATGATATGTACGGTGATTTTCTATTTTCAAGCTGATTGTGTTATGAATGGAAATAGATTTCATTGCTCGAGGCATCTTCCTTTTTCACTAGCGTAATCACCCCAGGCCTTTATTATCTTGGTTTTTCCTCCCATCTTCTGTTGAAATGGGGAGTGCACAGATGGATGTGCTGCATAATTTCTCTGGTTGTTTTACCAGAAAAGCACTAGCAGAGAAATGGATGAAGTATTTTGATATCTCACAATAACAGAGACCTCCGTCCCCGCCATTAACAGAGACCTCGATCTTCCCTGCTTTTCTTTTTTTTTGTGTGTGCGTGTGCTCCCATTCATTTCATTGACATCATTAACGGCGGCCTTTTGTGTTTCATGCTCTGCCTCTCTACCCCGCTGAATGCTTGGCGGCTGATATTTAATAGGCATGTCGAAATAATCTATTTCATTTCAGCACCAGACCATAACACTTGATAAATGCTGAGAGGGGGGAGGGGTATGACTTGAGAAAAATAAACGACTGGGTTCCGTGTTCATTTCTTTCCCTTTTTCTATCCCGGGGATGGCATCAGGTAACGGATGTATGCAGACAATCACATGGACTCCTCTCCCCCGAGTGAACATAAAACAAGGCTTGATGGTGCCACGGATTACGGCCCGCAAAACTTTGTACATGCGCACAAACGCACATAAAAACAAAAATCCTTGAATAATTGTATTCCAAGACATTATGAATATTGAAAACATTGGAGTATCATCCGGGGCCAAAAATGAACAATAAATGAAGAATGAGCTCCTAGCTCAGGTATGAAATCACGCACTGTTAACCGTTTCATGTAGCATGGCGGCGGCGTGCAGCCGTGACTCTCCTCCTCCATCTTTAACGAGGCCCGGATTAGTGGCCACATATAATTAGGAGAGTTCAGTGGTCAGGACTATGCCACCAACGGCCTCATTTCCCGCACTTCTGTTGCAATAAATACATGTTTTATTAGCCTGATAAAGTATTCATGGTGCTTAGATGATGCTGCCAGGTTTATAGGCACACCAACCCCAGCAGTGCGGAGCATAGTGACAGATTAGAGGGAGAGCAGCCGCCGGGAAGGAGTGGTGGCGGGATAAGTAGCTGAATATTTCAACGTGGCTTAATGTATTAAAGCAATCTGATGACATTAGAAATAAAAGAAAAATCCATTTTGTGTTTCAATAGGAACACCTGCTCTCTATCCCCCCCCCCCCCCCCCCCCCCCCCCCTTTACACAAGAAATAAAAAAAGTGCTTTAATCACACTGCTTTTGTCTAGCACCTGCTATTGTACTCCATATACAATTGTTCCCCCCTTGTCAAGTTCTCCCTGGCGGAGAGAGGCAACGTAAGGAAGGGAGGGAAGAAAAAAAAGGGAAATGTTATGAGCTATTGTAGTAGAATCTCCTTTTTTCAGTGAAGCCTGTGGTGACAATTTTGAGGATCTGTATCCTGACGACGATCTCATTACAGGGAAAACACGCAAGAACAATCCTTAGGTGTCAGCACTTCGGGATGGGGGGACAGACAGATATTAGTGCCAGAGACTATGATGCTTGCCACAGTAGTTGGGGAGAATTGTTAGTGGGGCAATCGAAGAAGTTCAGAGATTATAAACCTGAAGCCCTGAAACCTTAGATTTTTTGTCACGATGTCCGTAGGTGTCCAAATAGGCTCTCTCCTCATTGGAAACAATCGAAGAAAGGTGCATGCAAAAGATGCCACGTTGACGTTATTTTTAAAACTGAGTATCGGGAGTTGACTTTGAATCAAAGAGTATTCTCTGCCAAGGTCTTGTAATGAAATTAAGGGGGGGGGGGGGGGGGGGGGGAAGTTGATCAAGATGGTTTCTGGCTGAATAGACAGGATGACATTTTGATCAAAGCATATTCCAAAACTAAATGTTGTTCAACCAAGACATTTGACATTTGAGGAAAACAGGACAAACATCAGGCTCAAACAACGACAAATCGCAACAAGACTAACCATTGAAAATGCATATGATTTCCCAGAGGTCTTCTGCTGATTGTTGTCCCTTCAAGCTCAGCAGCAGCGGTGGAAATAATATTATAAAGTACTTCAGGTTGAAACAATACCATATGCAACCATGATATGATTACCCGCTTGCATTACAGCATACGTTTTGGTGAGCTGGAACACTGTTTATCCTTTGTAATCAGTATCATTACTCTAAGATATTCTGAGGAAAAAGGTTAAGTATCTACATATAGTCCTGCTAAAATGAAACTTGCCCACCCAGCACCCCAAGCCAAACGTTTTTTAAACGATCAATGTCAATGACAATTAAATAATATGAGCTGCTTATTGTTCTTTTGATGTTAGCAAAATATTTTAATGATTTCAAACCTCTGTGCAAATAAAACAAATGTTATGTTGTTTTGCTTTAGCAGAGCTCTTCCAACCACATCAAGTTGGTACTGTACCTTTAACCAAAGCCGAGATCAGGCTTTTTAAAGTGGTATGAAGTGGATGGTGTAGTGCTTCTCTCCTCTGCATCCACTGTACTTAGCAACCCCTTCTCTTCCCAATCACTGCTGGAGGGAAATTATCATTAAGGAGAGAACACTGATGTACACGGTTTCAGTAGCTGTAGCCGGATGTTTCTTTCTGATCACGGGAAGAAGTGTGATTGGATTTACATCTATCGTTCACTGTGTGTGTTTGTGTGTTTGTTTGCATGTGTATGAATATGTGTGGCTTAAGATATTTTTTTGGTGAATAAACATTAAACAGTTTGTGTCCTTCTTGTTTCTCCTGCTGCAATCTTTGCCTTTTGTAAACAGAGCAAGTGCCACCATACGCAGGGATTAGTAGATTAGTAGAAAATGAATAAAACATGAGCTGAACTGGGGCCCTTTGCACAACACATTCCATTACCAGTGCACCATGGGAGGAGAACCGCAGCACTAACTTCATTCACTACTCAGTCAATAACACTCCATTACATTTTGTCACAGACGCGTGACAGCGCTGTTTGCCCGGAGTCACTAACATCCCCTTTCTGTCTTTCCCGCCACGTCTTCAGATTAGCATCTCTAATAATGCATCATATTTGACTTCCAAATTCACCCAGCCTTTTCGATTGACAGCCATTCCACTTCCACAGCCATTGGTGACATCCCACCTGACAGATAGACTGTATAGACTATATATATTTATATATCTCTAACTCCATTTACTATAAGTGGAGTTGGAGAAGTATACGCTATAACTCTACCTAGACACGAGTCACAGTCACTGGATGCGTGGGCCATGAGAGAACGCGGTACAGTTTGTGGAGGAGAAATGGTGTCTAAAAGTACGAGGAGGAAGGAAGGAAGGAAGGCAGCAAGTATAAATCACACTGTAGCATCCAGAGATGAGTGCCAAGGAGAGGCGTGTGTGCTGGAAGTGTATTGTTCATATAGGGAAGATGGACAGTGCATTCTCACCGCCTGAAAGCGCAGAGTTTGGAGAAAACGTCAACTGTGTTTACAGAAGACGCCTCCCTCCCCAAGGAATTAGAGTCGAAGCGAGCACAGGCACGGGCACAGAATGTGGAGGCGCCTGGGCCAATAGTGAGTGGTACAATAGATAGTACAATAGCTATTGTATACAATATAGCTATAATGGGAGTTTGAGAAATAACCAAACTGGAATAACATGGATAAAGACCATGAAGGATGGAATCTTGCGTTGACATATTATCTCATAGAATGAAAAACTATTGCAAATACAATTATGACCCAAGTCCAACAGAAACAAACCAGTGTCAATAGAGATGGTCAAAGATGATGAAATTATTCATAAAAAGAACAAACTCCACCCCTCCACCCACCAATCAGCAAGAGGCCATTATGCAGTGAAAGCACTATTTCAATATGGTTTCTTATGAAAGAGCATCCCAAGAGCATCTCAGGTAATTATCAACGTTAACCACAGAATCATTTCAGAGTTTCCAGTTCCATAGACAAAACCTTTAAGGGTGGAACAAGTCATAGATGTCCAAGGTCACATATTCATTTTATATCAGTCTTTATCTCTTATAGAAGAGGTACTGGTATCTTCTGCTTGTGTGCAGCAATGTTTATTTGAATAGTATCAATGGCCTTGTTTGATTAATTTCTCTCTCACACCTGAGTATCATGTGAAAGAGGAATATGGATTTGTCAAACGGACTGAATCTTATTTGACTTTTACTCACCCAACCCCCTCATCACTGATATGTTCACATTTATCTTTAAGCAAACCAGTGGCCACATATTTCTCTTCACCATATTCCTCCTCTGCCCTTCCAAAAAGTGTATCATACACTTTTGGATACGTATTGAACATTTTTTCCCTCAAGAACCATAGCAAAAAGAAGCCTTTGATAGCATTTGATAAGCCTTTGGCTAATACCTGCAAAACCTAAAAATGTTCTTAGTTGTGACATTTGACTTGTTAAACTTGAGATAAGACTTAGGAACTAGGGAAAGTGTGTCTGTGGCAAAAAAAGTCCCTCCTTTAACCTCAACGTGCTGTGGACAAAAGCCTGTTTTAAGACAGGCTTTTGGTTAGCATTATGTTGATTTTACTGTGTTCTCTGTGTGATTGTCTCGTATCCCCCTTTCTGTGTTTTTATGTAAACATCCGATGTGTAAGTTAGTTTAGAGTATATGGATGTTTTTCGGTTTAAATACCAATGACAGTTGTTTAACTGTATTAATTAAGGCGTGTGATATTTAGGGACAATTAGGGGCATGTGCAGAAACTCATATCAAGCACAGCTTTTCCACTGAGCCACCAAAGCTTTAAGCTCTTTTATACCTCAGCGGGGGGAAGTCTTGATCCGTGTCATTTGAAAACTCTGGCGAGCTTTAGCTCTTGTTAGCGGTAAATTTGCTTTTGTGGATAACAAATGACATGGGTTGCTCTGTGTGAATTTTTGTGAGAAGAACCTCATGGCTCACAACCACACACCTTCAAAAAAAGGCTAATTGAGCTGTGATTCTCACTCGTTCACTCATACAATTAAAAGGATGTGGCCACATTGCGGCAGTTTTGTATCAAGTCAACTGAAGGATCAACTCAATGCATAGAAATCATGCAAACATTTTTGTAATCAATGTTTTGCTGATGCCAATGAAGCTTGCTAATGCTGCAGCTTTCAATGTTTCAGGATCTGATCCGAGGGAAAATGGCAGCCGGGAGTGAGGAAGAGAGGGTGAGGAAGACACAGGGTGAGAGGGAGAGTGAGAAACACACAGAGCAAGAGAGAGAGAGACAGCAAGCTGCAGTTTGTCAGCGATCAGGCGGCCTGCCTTTAATTGCTGAGCAGTGGTGTATCTGCAGAGCTCTCAGGAGAAGCCAGCGCTGAGATGTGTGCTTTTCTTTTTTTTTGGATGGTAATGTGGGGTGATTGAGTGGTTCAACAAGCCTCATTTTGCCTCGGGGTGTCTTTCACCTCTCCTCCCTCCCTCCCTCCCTCCCCACCACCACCACTTCCTCTCCACTGCCCGCCCTCCACAGTGTAGTTCAGGGCAGTGCAAAAGAGAGATAGCAGCAACAAGGAACATTACTGTGGCCTCATACACCACCCAACCCCCCCCCCCTTTGGTCTGGCTTTGGACACCGTCAACACACTCACACAGTCACCCATTGGGCTATTCCACAAATGCATGCAATGACTCGTTCCTGGCAAATGAGGTGTGGGAGGAGACTAAGAGAGGGGGAGGGAGAGGAATTGGGGAGAAGGATGAGGCGGGGGTATTTGTCCTGAGGAAAACCTTGGATTTTCCACGCACATACTTCATGCACTCCTCCAACCCATCCAGGGATTGCCACTGCCCTGACAAGGACACAGAGACTTGATGAAATCTATCACTCCCAACAACCATCCAACACTTTGAGGCTGAGACACTATGCTTAATTAACCATTTGCCCCAGGTGACATAACTACTGCGCTACAACAAGGCCCGGGCTGACTTGATGGCTGTTATATATGCAGTGTGCAGACTTATGCCTCGAGCAATGGTTGTAAATCAGGACCTGTTGAACTATACAGTTATTCATTGTGCTGAAGAATGGCTATGCGATGACTTTGAATGTTTGACAGATGAGGAGAACATGGCAGAAGTTTGTATCTCTCCCTCTCAAACTCATCTCTACAACTCTACAGTTAAGCCAAACTCACTGGCGCAGTCATTAAGAGAACTGCATGTACAGTAAATCATTTTTGTTAGGATTAGCCCTAAAATATAAAATTTGAATTGCTTTGACTAATTTCTGCATGTCATTGCATTATCAAGCCTTTATACATAGGTGTGGATACAACATATTGGTGCTGATCAACCTTTGTGGATATAATTGTTCACGCACAAGTGCTTTGAATATTCCCATGTAATATTCCCAGGAGAAGGAGGCTATGACCCCACTCATTGCTGCTGTAGTACTACAACCACTTCAAGACATTAATAATAAGGTACCACAAAATATGCATTTGACAGATGACTGGACAATTCTAGAACACATTGTACAGTGTAACTGCACTGTATTCCCAATGATCTGATGCTGTGCCAAATACCTTGGACATTATGTTGATTGCTTGCTTCAATGTCATTGTGATCAAAATTAAAAAAAAGTCAAATTGGTACAAATAAAATTGATACGTTTTGTGGTAGCTCTTTTTTCACTTTTCTTTTCTTCAACATTTTATTTGGCATGGAATCCTGGCCCACGTTAATCACCACTATCTATGTCATTATTATAAAAATTGACTTTTGCAGGTCACAACTTTACAGGGCAACTTTAATAATTGCCATGTAGGCCTACTCTCTAAGTTCAACTGACAGAGACAGCCTCATTAAAGTATGATTCATTATTTAGCGGACAAAAAAAAATCCTCCAAAGGTTGAGTGAGATTTTGGTCACCCCCATTTTTGGTCAACCTTCATTTCGGATGTTGGATCCAGAGCGAGATTCATCATTATAAAATTCTACTGGGGCCATCATTGTGTTCCCCCAGTGCATAAAGTACACCTTCCTGCGCTGCTCTGGATTAATTGCAAGTCATGAGCCAGGTGACATCATCACTGGAAGGTTAGATGAACCACACTTGTTCTCCCCTCGGAATGAACCGCTGCCCTATCATCCGTTAAGAACACGCATACTCCGGCATCCACGTCAGTGTTGTTTGGCGCCGTGTCGGGTTGTTCTTTTTTCACTTCATCGGAGGGAAGATGGACGCCACCTCTGAAGATGAACAGACTTACAGAATGCATATCCAGTTAATGATTCATTAACAGCTGGAATGACCCGAAACTTGATTAGAGGCAGTTTGGCCGCTTTGAGGCCAAACTGGCCTCAAACTTTCCCTTTGAGGGATGTGGCAATTGTACATAGGTGCAATTGTACATACTGTGGTTGGATTTGTGTTTTGTTTCAATTAAAAAAAGACTAGCTAAGCAGTTGGACTGTTATCAACATGGCTCCTCTGCGAGGGAGCGACAATAACACACATCTTTTCAGCATGTCTGTTTTATTTTCTGCATTGCTGAATAGCCGGAACATAAATAGAACAATAAATCCTTTCTTTAATTGCCCAAGGATCACAGATCATCATTGATTTGGATATGGGATATGCCTGCAATATGTACAAGCCTGATTATCATTCAAGAATAATTTGCATTGCAAATAGTAGAATGTAAATGTATTTAGAAGATTTATAAAAAGAGGATGATGATGGTGACGGATGTTTGGTTCCCTTCTTAACAGTGTTCCACAGTGTAGGATTAAGCAGTTGACCTTCAGCAGACCCATTATCGCAGCAACAGGTCGAAACTTACTACTGTACTCAGGATTGTTTAGGTGGACCTTAATAACTAGCAAAATGCACCAATGTGTAAATACTTAAGCATATTGGGGATTTTATTTTATGTGCAGATTTCTAAAGAGAGTTTGAGGCATTGTAAAGATTTAAAATGGCTAGTTTATACCTAGGTCACCTAAAAAATATATATTTTTGGCAAATGTCAAAGAGAAGCCTGAAACCAGAGTATTGGAACTAATAGATTGTGAGCTGACCTGATCTCGAAGGGCATCCAGAGTTTTTTTCTCAACTCACACTGACCAGCTCATACTTTCAATTCACAACTCCTGCTACGGTGTTGTGCCTGGAAAAGGCAAACCTTCTTATCCAAGGAGAGATGAAGTTATTTCCTCTCCATCTCACATATCCACATATTCTGCACTTGTTGACACCCGCGCACAGGCAAACACACTCATGTCAATCTTTGGCAAGGCTTAAAGGTTACCCTTTTAAACCTGCCCTCTGCAGCCTTGGAGCATGTGAAAGGCTCCAAATAAATAGACTGGCTTTCAAGGAAACAATGAGATAATTTTTTCTCCTCTTGACAAAGATCAATGTTGGCCAGGAGCTGGAGAAGCATACGATGTCTGCCAGCTAGACTCAGGGCTTTCATCCTCGCCTCAGCCCCTGCTTGCTTTGTTTCTCTGGACACACAAATCTTGCAATTTATTATCATGCACTTCCTTTCTTTTTCGTGGAGAGCGAAAGAGGGGGTGGGGGTGGATGGGATTCTCCTGCCAAATCTTTCTCGCTTTCTTTTTTCTTCCCCCTCCTTATCTCTTCTCGTTTTAAACACAGAAGGCCTCTCCACATTCAAATTGAATCTTAAAAATCAATGTTTATTTCATTAGCACATTCTGGATGCAGACAACCAAATCTGTGCAACCCGTCTTTCTGTACATGTAGATTAATGAAAGATTGTATATTTATTTATGTTATTTAGCCATATTGGTGAGTTAAAATTAGTTATTTGTCATTTGTCCTTGGTATAGTCTCTTTGTGTAGAACAAGCTACACATTTTCACTTTTCTAAATCCTCTTGTGAACTCATGGACTTCATTACATCACATAGATTAGATTTGTGTGCTTTTACCCTTGACCCATCATCAACCAGTTGGATTGATTTGGGGTTTTATTTTTTTTTATATTGAGTCCAGTCCAATCTAGAATCCAGTCCATCATGTCGGTCTGGCGAGTATTCTAACCTCTGTTCTCCTTACAAATGTTATACAAGTCTCCACAGTCTAACCATCAGCATTCTCAAGCACAAACCCAGCTATTGCACCTTAAGGACTTGTGTCTGTATTCACTGCCTGACGCCTAGCCCCCAATACAAGCAGTATGGTAATGTAGGAGTATTTTGTGATGACGAGGCATTCAAGTGAGAGGTTATGTTTTTATGTAGATGTGACACATACCATGCCATCAGGCAACGTTGCAATGAGAAATTCTGAAAACATCCACAGAAACGTCTAAAATTGCATAATCAGATATGCTCCGTGGGACATATCCGCAAAACAAAATCTATGTTTGAGAGTGGGTGCTGGATCAAAACTGTGAGATTGTTTATCTTATGATTTGTTTCACTTTTGTTTTCTGCCCTCTAGCAGCATGAGATAGATTAGTGAAGCTTTAAATTTGGCACACTACCAAACTTAAGTCCCACTTATATCCTATCCATCAATTATTTGCCCACTCCCAAAACACACTGTAGGCCTACCACTAAAGCTGGCTGAGACATTGCCATTCTTGCTTTTACTTTATATTATAATGTCTAGCTAAGCCAGGTTGTGCTACTTTTTTGTGGCCAAAGTTTTCCCGCTAACTTCCAACCCGAAACTCGGGATGCTGGGAAGTCTGTATGTGTCCCATTTCATATGTCCAATCTCAAGAGGAGGACTACGAGGTGGATTACATATATTTCTCCCCAGAAAGTCAGTTTCCCGGGCAGCTTTCACCCTCCAATATCACTCCTGGACACTTGCAGCTTTCAGACACAAGTCTTAAATTGAAAGTTCAGAGCCCATTTTCAGAATTCTGGGGCACACTGGACGACATGCCACACATGGAATGGCTTCCTTTGCGCTCTGCAATAAAAACTATGGAGAGGGCAATTTTAAGTCAGGATGATTGGAAGACATGAGAAGAAAACAAGGGCTGAATGCCAATGAATATCCAGAAAAAAGAAGTTGGCAATTTTCCAAAATAGAGATTTCTGTCGATTTTGCTCACAGTATTCAAGGCAAATGCAGGCTGAATTTATACCAATGTGTTTGTAGTGTAGGCCAGAACGATAAAGTCATACCAAATTCTTTCTTTTTCCAAGGAGATGCCCATGTGTAGTAGCTTTTGGCTTGGGAGATCTGGGTTCTAATCCCTTTTTTACCACACAAGCACCCCCGTAGTCGACCCACACAGCGGTTGCTGGTTCTGCTACCAGAATAAAAACACTTTGAGGTATCCATGAGCAAGATGGCTGTGACCTTGAGGTCAGGTCAAAAAGAGGTGAGTGCAGCAGTTAAGCCCAGGTAATGGCTCTGCTGTACATAAGAATAGACCCAATGGATAAGATTCAACAGGGGAATTGAATGGGATCCTTTGGTAGTAACACTTGGGACCAAATTAGCAGATCCTTTGAAATACGTTGGCTTCGCTGAGGCAGCATAAATTCCAATATTTTATGTATTATCCAGGTGGAGCAATGCGGTGTGTGTGGCTGCATATAAAATGATGTGGAATTTTGGAGCGTGTACATACAGAGAACAAAAACCGTGAGCCGATTTGAAACTACACACGCCATAACAAACCACGTCAAAGGGCGATCCATTTCAGAAGATTGTTATACACCTTCGCTGCACGCTGGGAGTTTAATATGGTACATCTTGAAAGTAACAGCTGTGTGACAGCTGGATATTGCTGTTTGAAACTCAATGGATTCCCGTACACTTTGGAAGGCGATGCTACTTTGAATAACAAATGATGTGAACATTAGCAGTCTAACAGCCCATCAAGGTGCACCACAAAGAACTGTGAACTAATTCATAACTGAAAACTTAATAATGATTACTGGACCATTTCCCTCGGGATGTCATCAAATAAAACAATATAACATGTTCTCCATAGGTGTATTTTTTGGTATTATTATTCAAAATGGTTAATTACCAGTACTGAAGTAATTGCTCCTTTACCATTAAAGTGTCTACTGTGTTTTTGTCATACCAGGACAAGCATCGGTCTCGCCCTCCTTTTCAAAGCTCATTAAAATGCATTCCCTTTAGGAATATGACTTGTTTCATGGAAATAATTCATTGTTGAATTTAGCATCCCATACTAGATGACAAAATAATTAGCTTGTGTCTGGTTATACACGGCTGCACTTCGCTGTTTTCCCAGTGACAAGTGGTCTAGCCCAGGCAGCTGGCTACACTGACACTTTAAATCTTGGTGGTCGTCAAAATGTCTCCTCCCTGGCTGTCAAAAGCCAGAAATGACTTTTGCTGGTTTGCTGTGACGTTTGCATCTTATCATGCAGCCGGCTTAACCTCACCATCACTGCACTGCAACCGTTCAGTACAGCCGCTAAATACAGTAAGCACTCCCAAACAGTGCAGACTCCTACCGGGCTGAGTGGAGTGTTAAGCAATATAAAAACAGTAGATGTTTGCATATTCCCCAGAGTGCCTTTGAGATACAATGCTTCTGACAGTTCAGGAAAAAAAACATTGACAACCTACTTGGCCGGCCTCTGTTGCTGCCTACTGCATATCAATGCCATGTGGAATAGAGAGAAAAATGTTAACAATGTCTTATAAAAGTCAACAAAGTTTCTTTCCAACAGGGCTTTGCTGAGCCCTTGGTAATAAAAGCAAAACACTGGCTAATAAACCTCAACTACTCTTAATCTGCTGAAACCAAATGTAAATTCTACCTTTTTGGCTCAGCAGCACACTTCCTGTAGACATAAAATGTCAGAGAAAATGCAAGCGCAGACCCACACAAGAGACTGAATTGTAGTTGTAGAAAAGCCCCCAAAGTTGAGACATACTATCTTTAGTGTGTGATGTTTATAGATGTAGTGTTGGTCAGCTCATATAGGAGCGCCCCCCCCTGCTGGTTATGAAGCGTAACTGACGGCGCTTGGTCAGAAAGGTGTGTGCTCCGGTGAGACGGCAGAGTGAGGGACTAGCAGTTATTTAACGTCACAGCGGTCTGTGATGGTCTGTGCGTGGATGAAAAGTGAGTATGTCAGGATATATTGTTGATGTACTGTATTTACGTTGCTGCAGCCATAGTTTATTTCTGTTGTTATGATGTGATCACTGTTTAAGCTAGTTGTAGCATTTAGCTCACCTGCCTCTGATCGAGTGTACGTCACGTCACGTGTAATGTTATTGTTATCGCTCCGACTCGTTAGTGTAATGTTTACAGTGAGTGTTACGTAAATATTACCATGTGATGTTGTTTATATGTGTGTTAATATGCTAGTAAGTCAGGTGAAGTGTGTTTCAGGGCTGTGATAGTGGTAATTAGAGGCAAATCGAGACGTAGTAATTTCAGTACTCTTTTATTATGTTTATTAGAGATTAATAGCTTTATTCTTCAATTCATGTGTGTATTTGTTATTGTTCTTTTGATATAGAAAACCACATGACCTCATTGCCAGCAAAGAGAGTATTAAACCACCTGCACTATCCATCACCTGCTTCTTCATTTTGGACCCTCTGAAAGTTAATTGGCCTTAAATTGGTGTTCTGGCCGGCACCCCGGTGTGAACTCAGTGATAGCCTCTGAACTAACGCCATATACAGTATACTCCCAGTGTCTTCACTACAGTAGTATTATTGGGGGTCAAGCAGCGAAGCTGTGAGACAACCTATTGTTATTGTACGTTTTCCTATTATTATTATCCTTCAATGGGTCTATGGCAGCCCATAGAACCCCATGGTAAAAGGTTGTGAAATTTGGCACACTGATTCAGGACAGTCCCATAAGCCCTCACAGCAAATTTGAGGTTGCTAGCACATGAGCTCTAGCGCCACCAACAGGTCAAATTTGGACATGCATTCATGTTTATAACTTTTGACCCATTCATCCAATATTCACAAACAAAGTATCATTGGAATCCTTGGGCCAAGCCGAGTTCAACGCAGCCTATGTAGTTGTTTTGCGCCATGATGGATTTTCCACCATCTTGGTTTATGTCAAAAACCTTCAAAATGTTTCACCTATCACAAATTGTGTCCAATCATCTTGAAAATTGGCAGAGATGATGATCAGACCATGCTTCACAAAACTTAAAACTTATTGAACAGATTTTTCAAATTCAAAACCGTTTGGCCGCAACAGGCAATCAAATTCGACCACCAAGCCGCCAAACAGGAAGTAAGACAATTTCTCAGCAGCCCTTTGACATATAACCAAAATATAGCCCAGAAATTATTTTTCATGGAAAGTTCAGAATTTTGCCACATGTTGAAAGTTGTCAAAATCAATAGTACATATCCATAGGCCACAAATTCTGTCGAATCTTCATGAAACTTGCCAGATATGGTCTTACGACCAAGCTGAACACATGTGTCAAACAGCTTTTGTCCCTGTTTGGGATGTCAAACAGGAAGTGAGCTCATATCTCTGCAAGGCTTTCATGTATCCAAACCAAACTTGGCTCATAGACTTATGACCCTATCCTGATGATGCCCAAGGAATTTGGTGACCTTTGACCTCTACGGGGGCATTAAAACCACAGCGAGTGTGATCATATCTCAGTCGATCTTTTATTTTTTGATGTGAATCTTGTTGATGTGGCTACTCTGGTCTATTCTGCAAATTAGTTTATGGAGTTCCATTCTGCTTGACCCCCACATCGCTGCTCGCAGCTATATTTATTATTGTTATAATATATTTTTTATGTCTTGACTAAGTGAAAGTTGAATTAAAAGATATGATCTCTATTCCAGACCAGAGTGTATACTTTTATTCTACCCTCAGCCAGAAGGTTATCTTCAATGGCTGCCACTATAGGCGAGCACAGCCCTGCGCAAGTAGCAGGCAGCTTTACACGCGGATCATTATGTCTGTATTAAAGGTCCACCCCATACTGGCCCGTTGAATTATTAACCTCTCGGTGAAGTTCACTTCACATCTGAAACATAATATGTGTTGTGAGGGATGGAGAATGTGCCCTTTCCAGATCCTTCTCACGGGAGCCAAAAGGCTAAACATTCCCCTGTTAGTATGGTCGGCCTTCCATTGTAGACTTTTTTTTTTCCCATGTAGCCACTTAGGTTTTACAGTTCAGGAATAAGAGTGGTTACATAATGCATCTCGCTAACTTGTTAAACTGGAGTGAATGTGGAGAGTTTCATTTTTTCAAACAACCTATTGAAACAGTTGAAATGTGTGGTGCAACTTGCAATGTAGTAACATCTGCTCTGTCCGACTTTTGCATAATGTCGCCGTTTGTGTAGCGTTCCTAATGACATGTAGGAAGAAAAAAGACTGGTGTCAGGTAAAAAAAAGTAGTGAGGCGGCACATTTAATGCCCCTGACAGGGCAAATCTGTGTTTTAATTTGAACAGTGTAAGTTATGGCCATTTAAAGGCTACATCTAATGAGCATTGCACAAGGAATCTTTTACTTTTTGTGTACTTTCCGATACAACATAAAAATTATGCGGGATTAAAAAAAGATAATTATTATTGTATATCTATCTTCCCAGATTGCATAACTCTCTTTATGTTAGCACCTACAAGATGGGGATTAGTGCTTAAAGGAAGATGTAATGATCTGTTTGAGGTCAGAAGAAGCTAGAATGCAAGAAGAACTGATACATGTGGGATACCTATACCTATGGAGAATACAATTGAGCGAAGAAACAAAATAAATACATTCCTGTATGTTGCAGGACGTGAGGTTAGTAACAGCCCACTTGACACTCGCAGAATAAATCTCCAACATGACAAGTGGACGCAATCATCTCTAATTGGGACTAATCGTATTCAGGCAAAATATTTGAGTGACCTGAGCATCACTTCAGATTCAAAAAGTAGACTCCATGACCCCCTTTGGTTTTAGCGTGTCGTTATCCAGTGCCGTCCAAATAAATTCTATGTTATAAATGAAGAATTCTGATTGAACATGAAGGTTGAGGAAGGTGCCGGATAAAGCCCATCTTCACCCTGCTCACTCATCAGATGGTGCTCAGAGAGGCAGAAGACAAAAGCACAAATTATCAGACACTCTTTAAAAAAAAAAAGAGGTCAGAGTCAGCATTTGTCCCCACATCATGTGAGTGTAAGGCCAAAGTGCCCTTGATCAATTTGTGGCAACGGAAAAAAGAATTATTCACTAGAGATCCATGGAACGCCAGCAGAAGGCACCTCTCAAAAGATTGACAAAATGGACAGAATTCCCAGTAAAGGAGAAGAGCAAACCTATGACAATCTATGAAAAATTATTGCATGGCAAATGGAAAGATTTCTAATTTCCCTTTCTAGTAGATTTCTAAAACACTACAAGGTTCCTCTTGTAAGTTCTAATTAAAAGAAAATATCAATGAAATGGGGATTGCATGAGAAAAGTGCAAGAGATTGTCAATATACAGAAGACTACTCACGATTGTAAACAGAGAGGTCAAAGGACTCTCAGGCCTATACTAAGGGGTAAACACTATCCATTGGAGAAGCCAACCAACACTAAGGGAACAAGCCTTTTTTTAACACATTTTCACATTTTAACAGCTTGACTCTCAACATCATCAACATCTGGACGATTAGGATGCAGAAGGTGATGTCTCCCGCATAGTGACTTGTATGGAAACCGCAAAGGACGTTTATGAGGAGGTGCAGGCATGATGAAGAGCGGGTGAAACGCATAATGGATGCCCTGACACATCGTCTGAAGCATCACTCTGAGAGTGTATGGGGAATGACGAAGGAGCTGAGGGTTGTCTTGACTGATTTGTAGTATGAGGTTACTAAAGAGAAAGTTCTGTATATTCAAAGTTAGAATCATGATATTTTATGAAGTTCTATGTTTACTATAGTTAGCCGATACATATCTGGATTCGAAAATATATTTTTCATGGTATTCATCATTCATTGTATTCCTATGTTTAAAGTACATCTATGCTTTGATACCTGTATTTTGTTTCTTTCCTGACTTTATATGTTTAATAGCTATAGCATGGCTATATTACAGATGTAAAGCATACACTGTTTATCATCCCATCTGATATTGAATAGGATTTCAAATTCCACATAAAGGAAAATATCAATTAAGGAATGCACACAAGAACACACATGGCATAGAGGGTATTTGTCTTATAGAAATATACGTTTGAAGTGATAATAATCCCTTCAACGTTGAAGATAAATATTATATATATTATGGTGCAATTTATGTATACAATAAATTAATTAATGAGTTTAAGATACAGGTGGACAACAGAGGACAATGAGCAAAATTATAAATATATATATACTGAGAGGCAGTACGATGATATTTAATATTCCTGCAGGTCCAAGTCCCAGTGTGCCAACATTGCTGTTTTTGATCCGTCATACACCAGTAGACAGTTAATTAAAAGCAATGGAAGTTTGACTATAGATTGTAGACAGGATGCATCTGGGTTTGTGTGAAAGTAATTAACTCTGAGATGCTGTTAATAAAAAATACTCATACACCAAATACTCGAAGGAGTACGTGTCTGATTGTGTAGAGAGAGGACTTTGTTGCACTTTAATTTTGAAAAACATTATTTATATATATTTGTTTTCCAGATTGGATTATCTCATTCTTTAAAAAAGTAGTTTATTTATGCAATAGTTTGGTGATACTCATTTCTAAACCATGGTTGCAAAAGACAAATTCAGTACCCCCAGATAAGTGTACCTTTCATATTTATATATCCTTACTCTTGTAGCACTTTGAGCAGCAGAAACAAAGAGCCATTCTTCAGCATTACATTAAGTTATTGGTAGACCGGCAGTGGATCTCGGCCACAGACAAACACAAATCTAGATGGATAGATAGTCTGAGCATTATGTTAAAGAAATAGGGTTTGTATTGTGCTCTGGGTGAACTTATCCTTAAAATGGACCCCATTGGCCTGGGTGTTTACAACCTTTAAGTTTTAATAAAGGGTTATAAGCAGTGCACTTTGGCAAACTGCCTTTCATTTAAACCCTAGAGCCGTAGAAAATGGCGGATTGCGGGTGAGGAGCCTGAGAGCACAGAGGAAGAATTTCTTTCTTTTTGGTTAACTTTGCTCTGACCTCAGCAGCAGCTGCTTGTCATTAGCTGATTTTAAGATCACAAGCCAATTTTCTGAATGCACATTTTTTGAACTTTTATTCCCCTTCCCAGTAAACATAAACCTACAACATAAAAGTGTGAGCTTTACAGAGTCAAGCTTATAGGATCCTCGAGAAGCCTCAGTGAAGCTCACGACAGTGGTCCAAACCATTGTTGAAGCAAATATTTTGCTCTTCACACCAATCTCTGAATCCATTGGCTATTGTCTGACGACGATTTACCTCTGATGACAACGTGCAATATTGCTGGGGTTCTGGTGTAGTCTGGTTAACAGTTTGGCTAATCTCTATTAACCTAGTGGTTACTACACCCATGCATGATACACATTTAAATGATTACTTCATCATTATTGTCAGATGATTTCAATGCTATAGTCATGAATAAACTCATTACACAATGCAGAAAATAACCAAATCAATAAATACATATTTCCTGTGGTAATTGAAGTGTCAGGAGTCTGCTCTGGAGACTGAAGGTGTAAATTTAGCTAAGGGTAAGTCTCAGACAAGTGTGTCAATCAAACCTAACAACCATTTCTGTTCAGAAGAAGCTCTTCCATGAGTGTTCTCAATGACCTCTCTTCAACACTAGGATTGTTAACAGACCATCATGTTGAATTAGAATGATGATAATTTGTGAGTCAATTGTGGAATACAATCTATTGGTGACGATGGATAGCACTTCTTGTTTGAGATGTGGGACGTAAACAACCAGTTTGAAAATGCAAGACAGACTCTTGGTCCAGATTGGTGATTCATTCTCCAGACTAGACTAATGGCCCTTTTGATCATTAAGTCACATTCATCACCATAATTAGCCATTGTTTGGTTAATTATTGCTGTGAATATGGGGCCATTGCCAAAGTAAAACATTCACTTGAAGAGATTTTAAAGTTTTCTCTTTGGCCCACACCTTATTCCTAAAGCAGCAATCTAGCAGAAAAAGGCAATCCTTAACATAATGGAAGCAAATGATTGAGGAGGCCAGTTCAACCTACCATAGCCCTTCAAAAGTGGTGGCGCAGACTGATGTGAAAGTCACCCAGCGCCTCTGGCAGCTTCCAGGAGATCTGTTGTTTTGTAACGCTGTCCAAACAGTGGAGGGAGACAGCAGTCAGCCTATTAAAAGCTACTCTAAATGAAATCACGTACCAATGATCAAATGGCTTCCCTTTCCCCCCTGTGTCTGTGATACAATGATCATCACCATTAAGAAAAGGACCCTCAAAGATTTAGCCAGGAAGATCTGGTGATATAGATGATTTATTAAACAAATGAAAGCATAGACCTATACCTGGATGTCTTCCTTGATATATCTGGGATGAAGATAGGCTAAGCAGCATGCGGCTAATAAAAAAAAGGTGCAAATGCCAATAGTAAATGTCAGCAAAGGACATCAGGTTCCAATTAAATAAGTCAAAAAAATAATCTGTATTATAAAGTACAAAGCTTTGTTAAGCAGTATTTAAGGATATCTTTGGATTTTGAGTTTCTAAATTGTTTTCTGTATTTTAAGCTCAGAGCCGCTCAGGTTAAGACCTCCATTAAGCCTTGAGGCCGAGCTCTAACTGTACAATCCTCTGTGACTGATGTGGAGGCACCCACCACCGCCGTAGGAGCTCACCCATACTTCTGCTTCACTCTTTGGCTGCAGATATGCCTGCAGAAAAAAGTCAAGAGTGAAAGGACGGAGACAAAATCCAATTCAGGTCGTTTATGTCAGTTAACTCAGCTTTGGATTGTGATGCAAGATGAACAATTTATTGTGTGTATATTTTTCTTACCCAGTTGGTTAGGGCCTGGATGAACCCTCGACCAAACGGTGATGAAACAAGTAAAGTCTGCTCATTGCCATCCATGACCAACCTTCCCAATGCCTCCCATACCCATAGGCCATGCCAGCCTGATCACCACCACCCTTCACCTCCAACATATCCTCACCATGGAGTCACCTTTATCATGCATAACCGGTGAAGGCTCAATTCAAAGTTCAACAAAATGCTTCTTTTTTATGGATTGATGTATACAAGTTAACAAATCCGAAGAAAAAAACGATGGTAGTTCTAGAAGATAATATAACTTTGCCACACATAAACACACACGTTAAATGGATATACATGTTAATGGGATATACATGTTACTGTTATTTACGTAATACCAAATTAAACATTGTTCAATTAACACTATCTGTGATGCTTACTCAACAGGAAATATGAACTTCAAAGAAGGTCATGGATATGACATGAAATGGTTGGCAATAATGGTTATTATGAGTGTATGGTAGTATAACCTAAGAACTCTTCAGTCATGTCATTACCAACATGGACTGGCAAAAGACAGCCTGTGTGTGTGATACTAGAGTCACTCTGCTTTTTTAATGTCCTATTTCAATGATCAATGGGCCCTTTCAGCCTACCAGGGGAATAGCTTCATTCACTGCTTGCTCCAGCTAACACATTAAACAACCATACCTGCAGTCACAGAGGACCAACTAATAAACCCTGGTTGAACTTTGTAGACAAAAGTGGCCACTTATAAATTATTTGAATATGCAAATATGTTTTCTCCCCTACTGGCAATTAAGGGAGATTAAATCAAGTCCCATTCCACGAGCCATGCACAATTAGGATTACATTCGACAAATCGTCCATTTTTAGTCCCACATCAAAGGGTCTGAGTAATAGCTTTGAATTCCACAACAACAATAATGTTATAAATAAAACATGAAGGTGGTGGTGAAGAAGTCACTGTTCCTTTGCTGGAGCAGTGACTTTGTAAGATATGCCATAAGGCTGATGTGGAAATAGATCAAGAGGAAATGTAGTGCAGGCTTTTGTCAGAATAAAATCCATGTGTTTTGGGGTGTATAGTGTTGGATAGGGAGAGAAATTGAGGAGAAAGGGAATGAGCATATTTTGCGGTCACGCTGTGACTTTATAGAAAGCAACACGATTGCATCAGTTCTGTCATTTAAATTGATTAGAGCTTTAAGAATAAACATCTTCTAAGGGATGATGTTGTTTTTTTTATTTTGCAGTTTCAAACATTATTTTCTTCATCTTTTTTGGAATTATGCTATTACTTAAAACAAATGAATGATTTTATACACAGTGAGAGGAAATCCTGACAAAAGAATATGATCTTTAATGTTGCCTTCTTCGACTGGGATTATTTGAGAGTATTCTGGGCACATTTCATGCCTCTGTGTTAGTTTGTGCGTTCTAATGCAACTAGATGAAACTCTGAGGATGAAAATATATACAATTAACTCGATGTGCCTTTCCTCCAATTAGAAGAATAAAGTCAGAAAACGTTACATAGGCTATAGAATTATATGTATGGACACAAAATTATCTAAACATGAGGATGCAGATTATATAAGAACGATTATATAAGAACAAAAGGTTTTATATCTCTTATAAATAACTCTTGTAAAATATAATAATGTATCTCTTTTCCCTTTTGCCTTTTAATTTCTCATCCATTACTGCTGTTATCAACCACTCCAGATCTACACTTTTTAAAATGATATGTATGAATGGATATGGAATCTCCCTCTCTATTAATATACCTGTGTCCCCGATGAGCTTGACTCCTCTGCAGAGATACACCATGGACCGCCGGGCATACCTACTCTAGAATGGGTCGAGTATAGAGTCATTAATGTCACACGTGGCAAATTGATAACTGTAATTTTGTGCGAGCACAGAATGCTATTAACCGAGCAGTGGCCTGTCCTTGTGGGACATCTCCCTTTTTCAGTTTGTGTTTCATTTCTTAAAAATGACCCAGACCTCTATCCATCATTCAGGTCAGCCTCTCAATGCCATATAGGTCTTGATATGCCTGGCCATGTTAAACAATGGTAAATACTGTTTGAGTGATCGAAGTCAAGGTGTGACTAAAGTCAACTGTAACAATGCTAACCCAATGCCGAGTACTTCATAAGACCCTTTTCACAGTAGACTTCTAGAGCAGACCCATCATAAGTTTTATGAGTGACACCTGTTTGTCCGATGATAACGCCTCTGTGAAACGTTGTAACTCATGTTTAGCTTAACAAGACTAGACTGAACTACAGACTCGTAATCAGCATCCCCTTTGCATTTTTAATCAATTTTCAAAGGACATGGATGGAAATTGAACCATTGAAGTGCGAGAAGCAATCAGCCAGCAGGGACTCTCACTGGCTACCTGCAGATCCCCATGGGAAGTGAAGTCCCAGTGAAACAGCATACCAAACATTCTACGTCTTCTGTCTGTTTACATTTCCTGCTGAAATGTTCATTTACTGCTATGGAACCTTTGTCTAGCGTAATAGTGGGATTGCATATCTGATTTCAGGATCCTGTACAAACAAACCCTTCCCCAGCCAGAACAACATTTCAAACAGAACAAATATCTAATATCACAGTTAAACCAGAATGCATCAAGATCGCGACATCATGAATATCGCTTTGGCCAAAGTAACTCAAATTCATTGTTCCAAAATCATTATTGAAAAGCACACCATGTGTTGTGTATTCTGCAGACAAACAACATTATACAGCAGCAGCATCTATTCATCACACCACTTCTCACTCTGTGCCTCTAAGCTATTATCTCAGTATGCAATGCTATTCCGGTATAATCGTCATCTAACCTGGTTCTGTGTGGTATTGACTGCAGACCAACAAACTTAAAGTGGAGCCATCAAGTCATTTATCAATATGGATTTCTCTGGACACATCTTTGGCAATCTTGAGTTGAGGTAGTGCGAGAATGCCGATCTAGTTCCATAAACGGATGGCCTTTAGAAAGCTAGCCTAGGAGTAGGAAATGCCTGTTCACTTTATCTCTGCCCATCGCATGGGTCTTCCTTGGAATAGTTTCGGTGAAGACTTTCCCCCGCACACGGCAATTTGTGAAATATCCTGGATAATATCCCGGCGCTAGCCTTGACTGTGGGACATTAGCCTCTGTCATCATCATTTAATGCCCCAAACCAAGACCGCCTTACCTGTGTTATTTCATATTTTTCCTTAACAGAAAAACAAGTATTTTATTGAATAAGCAACAGTGACGTCTTTCTTGTTTATCTGAAAAGGTTGGGGCTGTACAAGCGGACAGTGTGTGTGTGTGTGTGTGTGTGTGTCTATGTGTGTGTGCGTGTATTTGTGTGTGTGTCTGTGTCTGTGTGCGTTACCCAAGACCTTTGTGTGTCCGAGGCTCCTGCAGTAAGCGTCTGCCAGGCTGTGTGCTGAGAGAGATGGTTCTGCAGCATGGGTCCTCACAGTGTCATGGTACCATGCTAGACATCTCCATCAGTAACTGTCTAGCCTGTGGCCCCGAACCAAGGTGATAATAGTGACACTATCTGCTGCTACTAATACTTATGACAATAATTAAAAACATGAAAAATAAATAGAATACGAAGGATGACAAGAACAGCAACAACACGTCACTCGCCATGGAGATTTTTCAGATAGCATTCTTGGTAAAGTTACACATGAACACACACACACACACACACACACACACACACACGCGCGCGCCAACACACACATGGTGAGAGTTCGAAAGTTCAAGGCAGTCTATCAGTCTATCAGCATTCTGTTATTATGTCATCCAACTTTGGCAATGTGTTCTAGCAATCCAATTTCCTTTGCACAAAAATAAAGAATACTCTATACACATTTGTAATCACTGCAACTATGCAAACATCCACAGATGAAATTTCCCAAACTACACAACATGCCATCAATGACAATAAACATCTGAACTGAAAAACAAACAAAACTGTACCACGACCAGGGTGGTGAGTCTTCCATATAAAAAACATAAAAACAGGTATAAAAACATTTTAAGAGATTCTTAGATCTCTGCCATGGGAGTCGTATGGTTATATTTCAGTGAATATTGGTCCAGAGGACATGTGTGCAACTGTTTTTCTTCCACAGCAGAGCATTAAAGGAGGTGTGTGTGTGTGTGTGTTACTTTTCCTCAATTACTGTCCTGCCATCTTCCCGCAACCTTATCTGTGTGTGTGTGTGTGTGTGTGTGTGTGTGTGTGTGTGTGTGTGTGTGTGTGTGTGCGCGCGCGCACCCACACACAGTATGCTTGTGTTAACCTTTCCAGTCAATCCTTCTGTCCTGCCTTTTGTTGTATTTCTGTATTTCTGTGTGGATTGATTGAATAATTGATTAGGGGTTGTGTGTGTGGATGTGCACGTGTGTCCTTTGACGGAGTTAGCAGGTGGCAGATGGACTATATTAAGTCCAGTGAGAAGAACACAGTCGTCACCTCCATCCCAGCAAACCAGAAACGTGTTACTATAGCGATCAGTGTTATTTAGGTTAATTTGTAATGCCTAAGTTATCGGCAGCTGAGATGGAAGTGGACAATTGTATGAGCACTTCCAAATTCATAAAAAATGACAAGCTATAAGAATGAGTCATTCCAGTATTTGTATTGACATGAAGACATATTGACATTGTCAAGAACATTCTTACGATTTCCTATAGAGATATACATTGGTAATATGACAATAATGTCAGCAAAACTTTATTATTCTGAAATAATTACTAAGCAATGTAGATACATCCAATAAGATATAAGATCCATTCTAAAATAATGTATGAACTCTAAAATGTATTATACTATTGTTTGTTTGTTTGTAGATTATACTACTTTAAATGTAATTTGTTTACAACAACTAAGGCACCAAAGAAGTAGCAATATTCCTCATCCACATGAATAAGATGTGGATAAATGCATGTGGATTCCCTCCAGTGTAGTGGGATAAGCAGTCAGATGTGAAATAGCCTTTAGATTAACCGTGATAATCCAATTGCACAGTTTTGAAATAATCTCTTAAACAGTCCTCGCATTTTCTGCATGTTTTGATAGTTATATATTATTTAACTGTCTCCTCATACTGCATAATAATCCTAACTATAATTATTGATAGCAATCTATAATAATCTATAATTTATTATCATCTTTAAAATATGTGTTGTATTTATAATAATCTGGATCCTAATATAGAGACAATAATAAATCAATGGCAGATGTTTTTATAAATGGAGATGAATCAATTTACTGTTTGCTACATCAAGACCAGAGTCAAGAGGTTTTCTCAGAGTAAAAGCATGAACATAACTTGGCTTTTGCAGCGTTCATTAAATTCATAATTGAGAGCTTTGCAGTGATGCGAGTTCCCAAGTGTGCACTATAGACTTGGGATACTACACTGTTTGTGTTCCTATACCTCTGATTACAAAATATGTCCTTATAGCAAAGGCTAATGTGTAGAGAACTTGGCTTTCACACCTTGTGCACATCTTCGCTGCGTCAGTGCTTTAGTGGCCGTGTGTGTCGCCGTGTGCTTATGGTGCTTCAATACAGTCAGCACAATGAGATGAGCTCACATTATGCACAATGCCCCGTGCTTCTATACACTATATATTTAAATTGATAACCCCGGTCAGCCGGGAAAAAATGGCATAAATCTGACCTGGCTGCTTTTAATATGCCTGTTGGCAAATTTATGTTTAATTCTTGTCTTCCCGAAGATAAGCTCAAAGATTGGTGGAAGTGTGCATATGCTATTGATGTGGTGATATGTGGTGATATATCCCTCTATTCTATGGGTGTCTGTTTCTTTTCCTATGGAAATCTATAACATATATTAATACGTCTTAAACAGTTTTCTTTATCTTCAATTCACAACAGAATTGACGACTAAACATCTCAGAAAAATATTCAGTGTGACTGTTGTGTGACGTGTGATGCATCAAAATCAAAAATAATAAAAAAGTACTCATTAATCATGACTCACCATCCTCTGGTGCCGTCTGTTTTGTGTGTTCTGTGTGAGTATGGGTGTGTGTGTGTGTGTGTGTGTGCGCGTATCTGCACATCAATGTGTGTGTGTGTGTGTTTAAATGTCTCTGTGTGTCATTAACCTGCAATGCAAGGCCCTTCCCCCAGGTAGAGGTAGAGGGGGAAAAACACAGAAAACAAGGCAGAAAGCAGCAAGAGGTGACAGAGCGGAGCAGTAGAGAGACGGTAACACAAGCAGGGCAGCAGAATGAGTCCCGAGAGAGAGACAGCCAGACAGACAGACAGACAGACAGAGAGAGACACACACAGACACAGACAGACAGACAGACAGACAGATAGACAGAGAGAGAGAGAGAGAGAGAGACACAGACAGACAGACAGAGAGAGAGACAGATAGAGAGACTCAGAGAGACAGACAGAGAGCGAGAGAGAGAGAGAGAGAGAGACAGAGATAGAGAGACAGAGAGAGAGACAGAGAGAGACAGAAAGAGAGAGAGAGAGAGACAGATAAAGACTCAGAGAGACAGACAGAGAGCGAGAGAGAGAGAGAGAGAGAGAGAGAGACAGAGATAGAGAGACAGAGAGAGAGACAGAGAGAGAGAGAGAGAGACAGAGATAGAGAGACACAGGGAGAGAGAGACAGATAGAGAGACACAGAGACAGACAGAGAGAGAGACAGAGATAGAGAGACACAGAGAGAGACAGAGAGAGAGAGAGAGAGAGAGACAGACAGAGATAGAGACAGACACAGAGAGAGACAGAGAGACACAGAGAGAGAGAGTATCCTTCAATAGCTAGCAGCAGCAGCCGGTGTGTCGACATTGACCTTTTGCTGCTGTGCCTGCTATAGCGTTCAGGAATGTAAATGCAGCCAGTGGACACCACACAGCCCCAGGGGGACGGACCGACAGCGTCATCTCACAGAGGCTCCCAGGCACACTTCTTTCTGTCTTTGTCTCTCTCTTGCCATGTATTCATTTTGTGTCTGACCTTTTATTTATCTAGGTGGATAACTTCAAATCTTTTTCTTTCATCTCTTCTTCCTCTTAATAGTCCTTGGGCCAGTCCAGATATCGGTATCACTTGAGTGGGCAAAACCTTACCTGTACTAAATTGTTTTTAGGGTCAATATAAGTAAATTAAAATATGATAGACTTTTCACAGGAGCAGCTTTTTATATTTTTTTTGACATTTTGTCATTTTCCTCTATAGGCGGATTTTCATTAATTCCAAAAAGAACATAGACAGCTAATAGCACATTAAAAGTCATATAACACTCTTTTTGGACATCACACTGCTCCTTTTTTATAAATAAAACAAAATTGTGTCTAATTAAATGAGTTGATCATTTCATTTTTACACTATTACATGTAAAAACACAATATTCATTCGTCTATTTAAGAGACTTACGTCGTTGCGTAATAATGAATCCAACTTAAGTTGAAGGCAGCAGCAACCTGTTGCGGAAACAGGTATCATCCACTGTTCTTGCTGAGGGCAGCAGAAAGCAGACAACATCTCCCAAATCTAGACTTAGCCAAAGACTTGTATGAGGGAGAAATTCCACCAGTGCAGTATCATCGCTGTTGATGAAGTGAGTGTGGCCTATTACTTGGTGATGGAGCAGTTCTTTCAGGAATCAAAGCTGAATGGGACACAGCTGTCACAGCTGACTGGTAAGAACTAACTTTTTATTGCATGTTAAGGGTTATGAAAATGCATACAATATATATATGCATGTGCATGAGTATTTAAAGAAGCATTTTACATTGTTTAGTGACTTCTTTCGAGACAACTATATTTTTTTCATTGCATGAAGGCAGTGACTTAAGGTATTATGCAGGGGTGTAGCGCTACTATTAGAAGTGGGGGGAGCACATCTATACCATTTTTACACTTTTAATTACATGTAAAAATAAAATATTCATTTGTCTATTTCAGAGACTCACGTCATTGCGTAAAAATGAATCCAACTTCAGTTGAAGGCAGCAGCAACCTGTTGCGGAAACAGGCATGTATCATCCACTGCTCTGATGGGGATTCCGACTCGAACCTGGTGTCACCCCAACATCTGGACTCATGGAAAACCTTGCTGAGGGCAGCAGAAATCAGACAACATCTCCCAATTTTGGACTTAGCCAAAGATTTGTGTGAGGGAGAAATTCCACCAGTGCAGTATCATCGCCGATGCCGTAGTATTTTCACATTGAAGAAATCCCTGGACTCTATCACTCAAAAAAATGCATCTGCATCTGAAGCAGCAGAAGAAAGTTCAAGAAGACCTTCTAGAGATGCACCAAGCAAATCAGTAGTGTATGATGAGAAGTGTATCTTCTGTGAAAAATATAGCAAGTATATGAAGGGCCAAAATTCGAGGGAACCTCTTACACAATGTTCAGAGTTGCGCGCAGATGACAGGATCAGAAAAGCAGCAGCCACCAAACTGGACCAGAGGATGCTTGCTATCACTAGTAGAGAGCTTGTTGCTGCTGAGGGCCATTATCATAGGTCCTGCTACCGTGCGTACACACGTGGGCAACCTGCTGCCTGCTCTAAGTCAAGGGAAGAAAGTGAAGATGCAGAAAACCAGTATGAGGTAGCAGAAAAAAAAGCATATGAGGAACTGTTTTCATACATTAGGAATGAACTTTTTCCCAATCCAGAAGTACTACGCATGACAAACCTCTCATCAAGACTACAATCATCCATGAAGTCTCTTGGTGTCAGCCAGATCAAGGACTCAACCAAGAAAAATATACGACGTAGGATGGAAACTGAGCTTGGTGGATCCATCCATATATTTCCTGATGAAAATGGAAAGCTTCTTCTATACCCAGACAGCCTATCAATGACTGAGCTTGCCAAAACAGTATTCTCACTGAAAAACGAACTACAACAAACCAGATCTGTGAACTCTGATGATGCTGTAACAAAGGCAGCTTTGTGGATGAGAAATGATATAATAAAACAAGACACCAAACAAGTGTGGCCACCTGATGTAGAACAAGATGGATTCTTAATTCCTGAATCAATCACTCAGTTCTTGCAAACACTACTGAGTGGAAACTGCAACAGCCCATCTGAAAGAGTAAAACGACTTGTCACCTCCTTTGGCAGTGACTTGGTCTTTGCAGTCACCCATGGCAGAATCAAACCACCAAAACATGTACTTCTACCCTTTGCTGTGAAGTCCTTAACAGGAAACACGGAATTGGTGCAAACTCTGAACCGGCTTGGACATAGTGTGTCCTATTCCCAGTTTGAAGAGATTAACACAGCGCTGTGTCTGCAGAAGTTGGAACTGTCAAGAGATGATCTACCACTGCCAGCAAACATTTACCAAAATGTTTTTACCACCCTGGCTTATGACAACATAGACCGGCTAGAGGAAACATGTAGTGGAGCAGGAACCTCTCACCGAGTCAACGGCATAGCTGTCCAGGCAAAAATCATTGGACCTGCACCTCAAAGGATCATGCCTACAGTCACCAAGTCAAAGAAGAGGAGTGTCAGCCCCAAAACATTGCTACTACCTACCTACAATTCTGGACAGAGAGTGGGGCCACCAAACACCGCAAGTGTAGATGCTGACACTACCGCACAAGTCCAGGATGCAAAGGCAAAGAACCTTGTCTGGCTGCTTGCTCGAATGTCTTCCCCAGAAGCTCAGTCCGTGAGCAGCTGGACTGGCTTCAACATTCAGGTCCGCAACAATGTCACAGTGGTCCAGGACACGGTAGGCTACCTGCCAACAATCAATGCTCCTGCTACAGAACTGTCTACTGTGTATGAGATGCTAAACCAAGCAATAGGCATCATGGAGTCCCTGCAGTTAAAGACAATCGTCTGTGTGTTTGACCAAGCACTGTATGCTAAGGCAGCAGAAATCATGTGGAAGCATGAGAAGTTCAAAAATATTATCATCAGGATGGGGGTCTTCCACACCATTTGTATTCTGCTTTCCATTCTGGGAAAACGATTCCAAGATGGAGGGTTAAGGGACCTCTGTGTGGAGTCTGGTGTTATTGCGGAAGGGTCAATAGCTGGAGTGATGGAAGGCAGAAAATACAATCGAGCTGTCAGGTTGCATAAGCTTGTCTATGAAGCATTGATGAGGCTCGCCTGGAAAAGCTTCCTTCTGTGGCTAAAGGAGAAACATCCAACAGAGATGTCCCACATGGAAGAAGCCCTGAGGAGAATTGATAGCTTCCAAGGTGATATCTGTCAGGCATCACTCACAGAGCTTCTTGAAAATGATTCATTCACCCTCACCCAACAGCTATTCCAGGTCTACCTGGACTCGCTCCGAAACCAACAAGGTCTTTCAGCTTTCTGGATGTCCTACCTGGATATGACAGATATCATGTTGGGCTTAATTCGTGCTTCTAGAGAAGGGAACTGGATGTTGCACCTTGCATGCATCCGAGAGATGATCCCTTGGTGTTTTGCGTATGACAAGCTTAACTACGCCCGCTACCTGTCATACTATTATGCCACAATGACACAGCTGCCAGCAAATCACCCGGAAGTGCATGCCCACTTCCTGCAAGGAGGCTTCTCCGTCCAACTTGGCAGCAGAAATCCTTTTGGACGAATTCCTGTTGACCAGACCATTGAGGAGACTGTCAACAAGGACACACAAACATCTGGCGGAACAAAAGGCTTCAGCCTCAAGACCGCGGCTGTCTACAAGTACTACTTAACCTCAGAGTACCGCAGTGCCTACCTGAGGCAGCTGAGGGAGATGGTAGGTCAAGGAGATTCTCAATTTAATCACCCAGACTTACAGCTGCCCAGGATCAGAAGAGATGAGACTGGTGTTCAGTCCATTGTTGATATCCTGGACAACTGCTGGCTGAATCCATTTAGTCCAGACCAATGTGAGTTTGTCAGCTTGTCAACAGCAACTGTTGCCCCACCACATGTGGTCAATGACCTACTTGATGCTCATAAGATAGGAGAGCAAGCCTATCAAGCTTTCAAACATGAACGTCTTGAGACAACTCCACCAATTAAAAAGTTTTATGACACAATCACAAAGAAGAAGCTGAAAACATTCTCAGATATTGGGAAAAAAACACGCAACAAAGGGCAAGCCAAGGATGTAGTTCTGAAGGCTGATAGGAATCTGTTTGGCCACATGATTTTGGTGGCCCAGAGCCGAGAACTACACATGAGAGATGTGTTAGCACATCCCCTGGGACCAGTGCCATGGACCCTAGCTAATGCGGATGGATCTCTTCGTAAAACGAACAAAGCAGCTCTTGCCAGAGAGTTGGAGAAGAGTGTTGCCCCAGCAGAAGTAATCCCCAAACCATCAACAACCATCATCGATGGAATGAGCCTGGTGCAAAAAATGAAAGGGAACGACAAGACATTTGCACAGCTGGCAGAATCAACCTTAGCCAAGGTCTTGCATGAAGGTGGCGATAGTGAACGGATTGATGTTGTCTTTGATGTTTACAAGGACATGTCAATCAAACATTCAGAAAGGGCAAACAGAGGTGCAGACATTGGGATCCAGTTTAAAAACATAGTTTCTGGCCACAATATCCAGCAGTGGAGGAAACTTCTCTGCAGCGCTGCCAACAAAACCAGTCTCATCAAGTTCTTGGTGGAGGAATGGAAACGGCCTGAGCACAGAGATAAACTACAGGTCAAGACACTGTATGTTACTTGTGAAGAAGTCTGCTTCAAAATCACTAAGGACCAGTGGGAGGAGGTAACACAATTGAGATCTTCTCAGGAGGAAGCTGACACCCGCATGCTATTGCATGCTCTCCATGCAGCAGAGTCTGGCTACAAGGCAGCGATCATCATAGCTGATGACACAGATGTTCTGGTGCTGTCTCTTGGTTTCAGCAAGGACATCCCATGCCCTGTGTACCAAAAATGTGGCACACAGAACAGGACAAGATTTCTGGACATCACTAAACTTTGTCAATCACTCGGTGAAAGTGTGGCTGGTGCCTTGATTGGCATGCATGCATTCACCGGTTGTGACACGGTAAGTGCATTTGCAGGACGTGGGAAAATGGGCACCTTCAAACGATTGAAATCAGACAGGACATACCAGGAAGCCTTCCTTGAGCTGGGCCGTGCTTGGACTGTCTCCGATGAGCTCTTCAAGAAGCTGGAGGAAATCACTTGCCACATGTATGTACCCTCTACGCAGACTACAGATGTCAATCTTCTTCGCTACCAACTTTTCTGCACCAGACGTGGGGAGGTAGAGTCCAGCCAGCTTCCACCATGTCAGGATTGCTTATTTATGCATTCAGTTCGTGCCAACTATCAGGCTGCTATCTGGAGACGGTCTCTTCAAACCCAGCCATCTGTACCAAGCCCCAAGCACCATGGATGGACCACAAATGATGAAGGGCAGCTGGATATACAGTGGATGCGTGGTTCCCCAGCACCAGATGCTGTCTTGCAGTTGCTATCTTGCAAGTGTGTGAGGTCATGCAAACTACCTGAGTGCACATGTCTCAACAATGGGCTGAAGTGCACAAACCTGTGCAAATTACAAACCTGTGCCAACCAATGCAGTGAGGAAGAGCCCCCTGCACACCTGACAGACTCAGATGTAGATGAAGATACTGATGTTGATTAAAAAATGATGATCGTAAGGGGCCAATCATAATTGACCCTCTGTGACTCAGTGGCACTATGATGTTAACTGACATTGTAACATTTTTTCTGTTCTCATCTGTTATGTTGTTATACTTTGTTTTCATCTGATCTCATAATAAAGTAGTCTTGTTATGCTGCTTTTATGTCCTGTGTCTGTATGCTGTGCCGTCAATGCTGAATTTCCCCCGATCTGTCTGTCTGTCTGTCTGTCTGTCTGTCCTCTGCACTTATTGAATAAGGTATTGGGAAGAAATATAATTTGTCAAAAAGTATCCTTAATTAGCAACTACATTGCAATGATTTAGAACCTAAAATCGGCTAATTTAAGCTTATATATTTACACCTGTATTAGATAAATTACTTGAAAGACTACTTAAGGGTTTATTACAAGTCTCTATGGCTGGCCAATAGTTCAAACACACCCAAAGAAGAGGATATAATGAAAGAAAGATGATTTCCAGGGAATGCAATTTTTCGTTTTTGAACAGCAGCAGTCTATTACTTTAAGAGGTGATAAATACTATAAAGCTGCCAGTCAGCAAGGTCTATCATATCAAAACTTAATCTAGGGATGTATAGGAATAAAAAAATCACAACTAGAATTTGCCCACCCAGGTGATACCGATATGTGAAATTTTGGGTCTTGGCCCAAGGACTATAATGCTCTCAAGACTTAATGTGAAGCCATCAAACGATGAAATGAACGAAATCCGGTCAGGTGATAAGCAGCAAATGATAAAAAGACAGAAAAATAATAAATTGACGACAAACCTATCTTAACCGACTGGAAACGTGATCCATGTTACATAATACCTGCAACTGTCATCCGTTTAACCAAATGAACGTGGCAACACCGGCTAAGCCTTGTACGAACCTCAAACTGTGGAACTTCTGTGCTCATCTGTGTGTGACATATCTTATCTCTTTAGTGGACCCTCCACAGCATGTTTAACTGCCTGTATGTGTTCCCTTAAAACCACTGGTTTGGATAATTAGATGTCAAGCAGCCCCATAACAACAAGTGATACAGATAAGAATGGTTCATACACACCCAGAGATACACACCCGCAGGCACACGCACACACACACACACACACACACACACACACACACACACAGATAAGGTTGCGGGAAGATGGCAGGACAGTAATTGAGGAAAAGTAATTAACCTCCCCATGCATATCATGCTTGTTCTTGCTTTGCCATAGCTTTTGTTACTAAAGCCTGGATGAAATGTCAGGATGGTTGATATCGTTAGTGTTAGTATTGTTTAGCATCTATTTTTGGCTTTTGGTCTGTCTGTGTGTTTATAATGGTGTCTTGTAAGCCCTTGTGGGCTGGGCATGCTAATGCATGACACAATAATAAAAAAAGAAATACAAGCACAAACGCAATGTGCTTGATTGTGCGCTATCGTTGTACTGTTGGACTTTCTGGCCGTGGACTGCAGTGAAATGCATGTGAAGCCTTCAAGGGTGATGCTACAAGTGAAGGGAACTTAGAACAGCTTTTTGATTCTACATCGTAAGCTTTGTACATCAGACACTTTTTATTTGACCCAGCACTACAGCCGGCCTCAAGCGCTAACCATTCATCAATGCAAAAACTGCTTTCATCCAACATATCCAACATATCAAAGAAAGGAAGAAAATATTGAATTCAGATAAATATGATCCCGCCCTCCTCATCAAAGCATTGGAGCTACATTTGTCGTCTTTTAATGTCCCAAATGAATGCAGCGCTGTGCGCATCCACTAACCCCCCCTCCCCCCCACAACCTCATCTGCATTACACTACCCTTTAGGTTTATCCTTCACTAGCCCAAACGCTACCTGTCCCTTTAAGGTAGTGGGCCTACCCTCTAGTAAACACTACCTGTCCCTTTAAGGTAGTGGGCCTACCCTCTAGTAAACACTACCTGTCCCTTTAAGGTAGTAGGCCTACCCTCTAGTAAACACTACCTGTCCCTTTAAGGTAGTAGTCCTACCCTCTAGTAGCCTAAACACTACCTGTCCCTTTAAGGTAGTGGGCCTACCCTCTAGTAAAAATTGTTGGTGGGGTGGAGTAATAGAAAAAAAAATAATTCGGTAGATTTGATTGCCTGTATTCTGGTGCATTTTGGAGATGGCCACTACCTATTACCTATTACCTACTATTCATTCAGATTCATAGCCTACATCCTGACTTGCAGGGCCTGGACAAGCTTACCCATTGTTGTTATTATGATATTGAGGCAAATCATGATCACTGTCCTATAGCGTCCATTATTGTGTCTCAATGGCTATTTCAAATGCAGTTAGAAATATTGGACAGTTGCTTATTATTTATATGCTACAGGCCGAAATACTAAATTAATATGTAACTTACTTGCTGCTTTTAAGTATAACATTGCTTGGGGAGTCCAATTCCTCCACTGAATTGGGTGGAAAGTGCTTTTACAACTCTCTGCTAGCGATCTATCTCTTCTTTGCTGTAGTTGTGTTGCGCAAGTGTTGCTGAGGGAGGTAGTTTATTTGATTGATTCGCTGAGTTGTACAATCATGTGGTGATAAAAAAAAACAGAAAAGCCATACCATTGGCCTGGGACGCACACTGCTGCGACTCAAGGGTGATTTTTTTTGCGCCAATGAAAAGCCGTCTCTGCTTGATAGACAGCAAAAAGTTTGCTAGCTTACGTTGACTTCAACTTGGCCGGCGCCCCTGACTTGGAGGAGGGCTTTATTTCGAATGACCAATAACTAACCTAGCCCAAATAATTTACGTTCAGACGCATTTAAATGGTTGCTGGCAGTAGCAAGTACGGTCTATCACAGAATTAAACAAGGATAAACGCTATGTATTTTTGTTGATTTATTTTGTATGTATAATAGTTTATTCAAAGTTTGCAGATATATTCACTCTATTGACCAGCCGCCACTGAGGCCTACCCTCTAGTGAACACTACCTGTCCCTTTAAGGTAGTAGTCCTACCCTCTAGTAGCCCAAACACTACCTGTCCCTTTAAGGTAGTAGTAGGCCTACCCCCCAGTAGCCCAAATAGACCAAGAACATAATGGATTCAATCTGACTCTTTAGCTATTAAGCTCTGAGCTTTCCCTGCTCACATAAAGTGCTGATGTCATTGAGGCGGGAAGAGTGTGCCATTACCTCTCCACTTGCATTATGTGCTCAACGCTTTGTGAAATAATGGATGTCTGTCCCCCAAAAGAGGACATCAAGTTAAATAAAGGAAAAGCGAAGTTAAACAGATGGGAATTGTTTAAATGGCCTTTTAGTGACAATATGGAAATTATAGCCTTGGTTATTGTTCTTTGCCATGGATAAAGACTAATAAGCTGAGCAGTTTATTTCATGGTTAAATACACTGTTTTGTACAACTACTATTCTAATGTACAAACACTGCTGCTACTGTTTGAACACAGAAAGCTTGGTGGATGGTATGAGACATATCTTTGAGTTGCACATCGTAGTTGGATAGAATAATATTGAAATAGCATTTCTCTACTGGATTACTGTTTTAACATGTTTCCCTGGAGGATAGGAGGTAAAGGGTGTAGGACAACATTGACATTTGACCAAATGTAACAGACCTTTACTGTGAATAAAACTATGTATTTCTTTTGGTTTGAACATTGTCGGTAACGATAAGGATAATGAAAGTTAAAACTCAACAGATATATTTATATTATAATTCAGAAATGTTACATAATATACCTTTAAGTTTACCTTCTTTCTCACTTCTACTTTGTCAGATTGTTGCAAAGATAGAACTTTGTGTGTGTGTGTGTGTTCATTCTGACAAAAGGTGGAAGTCACTCACATCAATCAATCACATTGTACACGCTGCTGCTAGCGACAATTCACCATTCATGCCTCTATTTATTTTTATTAAATGTGTAAAACAGTATAAATGTATTTGTACACAGTATTACAGAGTACATTGGTGTCCTCATAGCTAGCTATGGCCATGGTTTCAGGGAGATACATACATAGACACACATTCACACTCACAGGATATAAAAAACCACCTAACCACAGTATCATATGTTAAAGCAGGAAGTGATGAACTGATCTGAGCCTTTCTTTTTGTAAGAAGACTACCTACCTTTTCCTGTCAACAGAACACTGGTAACAGCATGGCTGTAGGTCTGCTTATCGTCTTCCTTACTGGCCTTGTATTTTCAGAAGAACCTCCCGGTAAGTCTTCACTACTTTTGTTTTGGTTTTGTTTGTCTTTCCAGCCGCTTAATATTCTTGTCTTGTTTAGGTTCACATCACACACCTATTTTTATATGTCATTTATATTTGGCTCATTACATTTGGCTCATCCATACTGATGGTATTTTGATCATGATACTGTGTCAGTTAAATCAAAACATTAAAAATCATGTTACCTATCCTATTCATTCATTCAGATATATATAAAATAAAACAAATCCATGTTGACCGTAACTATTTTCCACTTCAGCTTCTGCTGAATTCCCCTTGACGTCATCTCATGCTCACTTCCCCAGTCTGTGTTCCTTATATGGGTATTCATGTCCTAGTTTGCTTCTGTTAGCATTGTTCGATTGCATTACCCTACTGTTGTGGATTGTGCCTGCCTATGCCAAAGATATTATACTGTCACTTTTCAATCCAGGTAAATTCACACATACAAAAACAACATAACAATCCTTTGTTTCCCTTAATTTACTCTTGTGTCAGATGTGAACTGTCTGGTGGTTAACCTGGACTATGTTCACTGCATGTGGAATGGATCTGCCACCCCAGGTGTTAATTACACTTTCTATAGCAGGTGAGTCAAGCCCTGATGGATTGTCAGCACACAAAATACGTCAAATTCGCTCCTTATTTTGTCCCACCGCATGTTGAAAAAACAAACACACCCTCCCCATACACCTACTGCAGCCATTTAATGTATTCATCATCATCATCTCATCATCATCATCGTCCACATCTTTCACACGATTACATTGCAACTGTGCTCCCTGTTGAATTTGTCTTCCACCCTCAGGTTTGAAAACGAGTTTAAGGAGTGTGCCAGCTATGTCTTGGAAAACATCACCATCGTGGGGTGTGATCATCCCTACGAGAATCTTATTAGTAAAAGGTTTCAGGATTTCACCACCAAACTGAAGACGGTCAACGGGAGCTTTGAGCACATCGTTACACACAAGCTTCAGTCAAAAGGTATGCCTCCCCCGACCCATACAATGTTTTTAATGTGTCTGAGCAATGATTTAACCAGCAAAATGACCTAATAGACTCCCAGGTCCCTCCAAACACGACACATATCACATATCTGTGGGCTACAATAGGGAGGGGCATTACTTTGTCTGAAAATATTACTTAAATAATACTGACTAATAAAAACTCTGCCACATTTGATTTAGCAAATGCTACAACAAACAACATATAAAGAACCTAACAAAAAACATATATTCTATATTTCTGTGTCAACACCAGTCAAGCTGAACGCCCCCGTCAACTTAAGTGTAGAAATTGGCACAGACTTGAACCTGTGGTACTACTGGAATTACAGCTGCGAAAGTATCTGCAAAGAGTGCGAAGCTCGCCACAGGATCAATGGAAAGGAGTGGAAGGTATAAACTCATTATATTTAATGAATACATACAAACATTGTGATGATGGGATGTTACCATGAACTCACCTTGGGGTCTAGCAATGTGCATGGCCATCTTATAATTAAACACATTCATCCTTGTTGTAATACACTAATTACTTTCATGACCATCTGTCTGACCACCAGCGATGGAACATTGTGCACCAAAGGCGTCTTGTTATGTTTAAATCATCAGATACCACCACAGATCATTTACATTTTTTATCTCCCTGCTCCAAACATGTCTTCACCACTACTCCTTTCTTTTTCTTCTTTGCCTTGTTCATCATACCTTGGCCAGACTACCCCATTCCTCCAGAGAAATAGTTACTGCATCAACCTGCCCTCCAACAGCTCCCGCTATGAGCTGCAGGTGAGGGGCAGAATAGATGCCACATGTCAACAATCTGACTTCTGGAGTGACTGGAGCCTCCCAGTGTTCTGGGGGTCCATGACAGACCCAGGCACAAATAAGCCGAGGCACTACTTCCCCACGCAGACCACAATCTTTTCTGTTGTCGGGACAATCATCTTCTTCATGTTGGTCATCATCTTGGTGCGTCATGAAAGGTGCGTTGATTGCTCTTCACATTTGATATTAGTCACACAGAGAGCAACCAACAGAGCATGGTGGCCTTTTGAGTGATAGCTTCGTGTCCTGGATGTTGTTCAGCGCAGCAAGCTTGAGTTTCGGTTTTGACAAACACCCTAAACAGTTTAAAAGCATAGCCGACAGTGAGGACACACATTCACATGATTAAAAAAATAATTTGTTAGCAAGTACACAAATCACAAATCCTTTCTTTTCACCTGTTTTGGAATGCATCAAAAATCTGTTTTTTTTCAAACGTGGTAAAAGACTGAAGTACGGTATTTGACCCTGTTAATGAAGGTGAATCATACCTACATAAAGCTATTTAGATATAGAGAAAACCTGTTTATTTTTCCAAAGATGATTTAACATGTTCATGTTTCCTGTGCAGGATCAGAGTCATTCTGATACCTGTTCTCCCAGACCCAGGCAAGAACCTGACTAAAATCCTGGCTGATGGCAATGTGGAGGTTAGTAACAATAAAGGCCTTCTATCTATAAAGGAAATATTGCTATATACATGAATTGAATAAAAAAGCAAAGCCCCATTTTAATATTATTATATATTATTGTTTGTATTTTATTGTATTGTATATTATTCTTAAAATAAGTAATTGCATCACTGGACCAATCTCAATAATATCATGAGTTAACATGACATATGCAACATGACATATGCATAGGGGGATATTTAAGCTATTTTTAAATTTTCAATTCTGAAGGAATGGCTACCCATCTCCAAAGGCATCAAGGAGGGGTTCAAGGCAAACTACAATGAGTGCGCCTGTTCTGTTGGTGAGTACAGCCGTGTCCCACAGAGCCCCAGTGGGAGCTCTGCGGACCAGAGTTCCTCTGACCGCAGCTCCAGCGGTAGCTGTGCATCTTTAGCTGCCACCGATTGACCCCACTCCCCTGCCCTGCTCCCGGCTTCAGGACCTGCTCTCTGTTCCCCTACTGCCAACACATCCACTGCTCCTCTTCCCACTGTCAGAGGCGCAGCTTGTGAACAGGCAAGGCAGGCAACTGCTTGGGGCCCCCTGGCGGGCCCCTAAGAAGTGTCATCCCTATGGCATTTACCACTTATTTGACGAAAATGATCTGCCAGACTTTGACGAACAGTTCAAGACTTTGCTATAATCGAGCCAATCGCTACATTCATGTGCTAAAAAAAAAATTTGCACCATTGTTTCACCTGAACACGTCTAAAGTCCAAATACCGTTCCACCATCACTGATGGTCATTTGGAAGCCTGCTTGAGAATAGCTTCCAGGAGCTACTGTCCGGACTATGCAACACTGGCTGACTCCATTCAGTGCAAGTCATCAGAGTATGTACTCAGTATATATAAATAAATATATGTTTTGTATTATTTAATGTAGGTAGATCCTTTTGACCTGGTCATTTTGAAAGTAGCTCGAAGGCCGAAAAAGTGTGGGCACCCCTGAGCTAGGGCAAGCATTTGCCCTAGCAAAGGCCAGAAAACAGCATTTGTAGTTAGTTTGCTGTTATATTAATATTCAGAATATCATATGTAGAACCTTTAAGGGTTTTGATGAGCACTGGAATTGTAAAGTGAGTTTAATTACCTAAGAAAACTATTCAAAAGTAATCAATTGCTGTAACTAATTTGAGATAATTAATACCAAGTCACTTCACACCTCAGTTATGTGCATTTTATACTATGTTTATATCATTTTTTTTAGTTGTAGTGTTCTACATTTGTTTTAATATAGTGCTAACAAAATAATGTGAACACTGACTCTTTTTCAGTGGGGTGCAACATTCAATCTATTTTGATACGAGTACATAGCATTTGCACTGGCATGTAAAACAGCATTTGCAAAATAAATGCTTTATGCATGGATGAACACTGGCCTTAATACTGGTTTAGTCAGATTATTTATAACATAATGGTGATGAACGTTGGTTGGAGGCCCCCTAGGAATTTTTGCCTAGGGCCCCAACCGACTCTCAAATCGCCACTGCCCACTGTTGAAACACAGGGGGGCTGGTTAGGAGATGGGTTGTACTGTGACAATTTTTCCGGGTTTCAGGTTGTTTTGTGGTCAATTGTGTTTCAGTCAATTGTAAATATATACATATTGAAGGATAAATCATTCAAAACTGATGTTTGTTCAGATGTTTGTAAACTTCTAATAGATATATTTTTCTAGGGTGGTAAGCCTATGATATAACCCCTTCTATGCTGTCCAGTCAGGGACCTCGTGGGCAACTTGCTTGCTCAACAGACTGATACTTCAATCTCATATTTAATCCGCCCATCATTGTCACATATATGCTCTTGAAAGGGTGTTATTCTTTATTGTATTCTTTAATGTTTCTATGTTATAATTGTTCAATGAACTAAAGTGATGATAATGCTGATCTCACGGCATACCTTAATCTGATGTCCAGATGAGCCAAGGATTTAAACGTTATGCAATTGATTACATGTGTGTCATACATGTGTGTGTATTTGTCTTTGGACTTTCAATTATACCTATATTAAAGTCAAACACGTTAGGCCTACTGTGTTGTATGGTGCAACATATATGTTACTTTTTTTGTGTTGATAATGACATCCCCTGGTGTCGACTATGTTACATATATGTTTTTCAGTGATGTATGTCTTTATCAATCTCAAAATGTCTTCAAATGTAAAACCATTAAACAATTCTATATCTACATTTCACCTTATTTACGAGGCCCCATCGAAACTTTGAATTCGGCCACTGCTGTATAGTCATTTCAGTGTAACTACTAAATTTCATTATAGCTACATATATATATATATAGCATGTTTATAATATATATACTGTAATATAATAAAACATAAGTTTGTTGCAGAGATGCTGGCATAAATATGGGATGATTAACGTGTTACTTTATATACATGAGGTAAGTGGACTTGACAGTATGTGCATGTATATAATGTACAGTATATACAGCATGCTTTGGTTTATATTCGACGATACGGATAAAACTATTCAAACCAATGCAGTCCTAACTGTCCGTTAGAGTCTGTTTTAGCATGTGCTGAACGCCCACTTTAGGTCCTGGGAGAGATTGTGGATCCCAGGAGCCTGAAGAATTCCCCAGCAGGCCCAGTTCTGTTGAGTACGGTGGTGGGGGCGTTGGGGGCTCCTCTTAAAGTCCATCACTTTCAGCATGTTCAGTTCCAGCTCGATCGGACTGCCCCAGAGGGCCAGCTGATCAACCTCTGGCCTGTATGCAGACTGGTCACCACCCCGGATGAGGCCGAGGACTGTTGTCTGCATCTGCAGGAGTAACAGGCGTGTCTCGTGAGGCTCAGTCTTCGGTGTGGAGGGAGAAGAGCAGAGGGGTGAGCACACATCCCTGGGGGACACCAGTGATGATTGTCCGGGTGCTGGGGGAGATTTTTCCCCAGCCTCACCCTTTAAAAGACATCACCTATCTTGTCTTTTCTTTTAGGTTTATCCTTCACTAGCCCAAACGCTACCTGTCCCTTTAAGGTAGTGGGCCTACCCTCTAGTAAACACTACCTGTCCCTTTAAGGTAGTAGGCCTACCCTCTAGTAGCCTAAACACTACCTGTCCCTTTAAGGTAGTGGGCCTACCCTCTAGTGAACACTACCTGTCCCTTTAAGGTAGTAGGCCTACCTTCTAGTGAACACTACCTGTCCCTTTAAGGTCGTAGTCCTACTCTCTAGTGAGCACTACCTGTCCCTTTAAGGTCGTAGTCCTACCCTCTAGTGAACACTACCTGTCCATTTAAGGTAGTAGGCCTACCCTCTAGTGAACACTACCTGTCCCTTTAAGGTAGTGGGCCTACCCTCTAGTGAACACTACCTGTCCCTTTAAGGTAGTGGGCCTACCCTCTAGTGAACACTACCTGTCCCTTTAAGGTAGTGGGCCTACCCTCTAGTGAACACTACCTGTCCCTTTAAGGTAGTGGGCCTACCCTCTAGTAGCCTAAACACTACCTGTCCTTTTAATGTAGTGGGACTACCCTCTAGTAGCCCAAACACTACCTGTCCCCTTAAGGTAGTAGGCCTACCCTCTAGTGAACACTACCTGTCCTTTTAATGTAGTAGGCCTACCCTCTAGTAGCCCAAACACTACCTGTCCCTTTAAGGTAGTAGTAGGCCTACCCCCTAGTAGCCCAAATAGACCAAGAACATAATGGCTTCAATCTGACTCTTTAGCTATTAAGCTCTGAGCTTTCCCTGCTCACATAATGTGCTGATGTCATTGAGGCGGGAAGAGTGTGCCATTACAACTCCACTTGCATTATGTGCTCAATGCTTTGTGAAATAATGGATGTCTGTCCCCCAAAAGAGGACATCAAGTTAAATAAAGGAAAAGTGAAGTTAAACTGATGGGACTTGTTTAAATGGCCTTTTAGTGACAATATGGAAATGATAGCCTTGGTTATTGTTCTTTGCCATGGATAAAGACTAATAAGCTAAGCAGTTTATTTCATGGCTAAATACACTGTTTTGTACAACTACTATTCTAATGTACAAACACTGCTGCTACTGTTTGAACACTGTTTGAAAGCTTGGTGACTGGTATGAGACATATTTTTGAGTTGCACATCGTAGTTAGATAGAATAATATTGAAATATAATTTCTCTACTGGATTCCTGTTTTAACATGTTTCCCCAGAGGATAGGAGGTAAAGGGTGTAGGACAACATCGACATTTGACCAAATGTAACAGACCTTTACTGTGAATAAAACTATGTATTTATTTTGGTTTGAACGTTGTCGGTAACAATAAGGATAATGAAAGTCAAACTCAACAGATATATTTATATTTATGTTATAATTCAGAAATGTTACATAATATACCTTTAAGTTTACCTTCTTTCTCACTTCTACTTTGTCAGATCGTTGCAAAGATAGAACTTTGTGTGTGTGTGTGTGTGTGTGTGTTCATTCTGACAAAAGGTGGAAGTCACTCACATCAATCAATCACATTGTACACACTGCTGCTAGCGACAATTCACCATTCATGCCTCTATTTATTTTTATTAAATGTGTAAAACATTATAAATGTATTTGTACACAGTATTACAGAGTACCTTGGTGTCCTCATAGCTAGCTATGGCCATGGTTTCAGGGAGATACATACATAGACACACATTCCCACTCACAGGATACCAAATACCACCTAACCACAGTATGATACGTTAAAGCAGGAAGTGATGATCTGAGCCTTTTTTTTTGTAAGAAGACTACCTACCTTTTCCTGTCAACAGAACACTGGTAACAGCATGGCTGTAGGTCTGCTTATCGTCTTCCTTACTGGCCTTGTATTTTCAGAAGAACCTCCCAGTAAGTCTTTTATTTTGGTTTTGTTTGTCTTTCCAGCCGCTTAATACTCTTGTCTTGTTTAGGTTCACATCACACACCTATTTTTATATGTCATTTATATTTGGCTCATTACATTTGGCTCATCCATACTGATGGTATTTGGATTATGATACTGTGTCAGTTAAATCAAAACATAAAAAATCATGTCACCTATCCTATTCATTCATTCAGATATATATAAAATAAAACGAATCCATGTTGACCGTAACTATTTTCCACTTCAGCTTCTGCTGAATTCCCCTTGACATCATCTCATTCTCACTTCTCCAGTCTGTGTTCCTTATATGGGTATTCATGTCCTAGTTTGCTTCTGTTAGCATTGTTCGATTGCATTACCCTACTGTTGTGGATTGTGCCTGCCTATGCCAAAGATATTATACTGTCACTTTTCAATCCAGGTAAATTCACACATACAAAAACAACATAACAATCCTCTGTTTCCCTTCATTTACTCTTGTGTCAGATGTGAACTGTCTGGTGGTTAACCTGGACTATGTTCACTGCATGTGGAATGGATCTGCCACCCCAGGTGTTAATTACACTTTCTATAGCAGGTCAGAGTCAAGCCCTGATGGATTGTCAGCACACAAAATACGTCAAATTCGCTCCTTATTTTGTCCCACCGCATGTTGAAAAAACAAACACACCCTCCCCATACACCTACTGCAGCCATTTAATGTATTCATCATCATCATCTCATCATCATCCACATCTTTCACACGATTACATTGCAACTGTGCTCCCTGTTGAATTTGTCTTCCACCCTCAGGTTTGAAAACGAGTTTAAGGAGTGTGCCAGCTATGTCTTGGAAAACACCACTATCGTGGGGTGTGATCATCCCTACGAGAATCTAATTCAAAAAAGGTTTCAGGATTTCACCACCAAACTGAAGACGGTCAACGGGAGCTTTGAGCACATCGTTACACACATCCTTATGTCAAAAGGTATGCCTCCCCCGACCCATACAATGTTTTTAATGTGTCTGAGCAATGATTTAACCAGAAAAATGACCTAATAGACTCCCAGGTCCCTCCAAACACGACACATATCACATATCTGTGGGCTACAATAGGGAGGGGCATTACTTTGTCTGAAAATATTCCTTAAATAATACTGTCTAATAAAAACTCTGCCACATTTGATTTAACAAATGCTACAACAAACAACATATAAAGAACCTAACAAAAAACATATATTCTATATTTCTGTGTCAACACCAGTCAAGCTGGACGCCCCCGTCAACTTAAGTGTAAAAATTGGCACTGACTTGAACCTGCGGTACTACTGGAATTACAGCTGCGATAATATCTGCATAGAGTGTGAAGCTCGCCACAGGATCAATGGAAAGGAGTGGAAGGTATGAACTCATTATATTTAATGAATACATACAAACATTGTGATGATGGGATGTTACCATGAACTCACCTTGGGGTCTAGCAATGTGCATGGCCATCTTATAATTAAACACATTCATCCTTGTTGTAATACACTAATTACTTTCATGACCATCTGTCTGACCACCAGCGATGGAACATTGTGCACCAAAGGCATCTTGTTATGTTTAAATCATCAGATACCACCTCAGATCATTTATATTTTTTATCTCCCTGCTCCAAACATGTCTTCACCACTACTCCTTTCTTTTTCTTCTTTGCCTTGTTCATCATACCTTGGCCAGACTACCCCATTCCTCCAGAGAAATAGTTACTGCATCAACCTGCCCTCCAACAGCTCCCGCTATGAGCTGCAGGTGAGGGGCAGAATAGACGCCACATGTCAACAATCTGACTTCTGGAGTGACTGGAGCCTCCCAGTGTTCTGGGGGTCCATGACAGACCCAGGCACAAATAAGCCGAGGCACTACTTCCCCACGCAGACCACAATCTTTTCTGTTGTCGGGACAATCATCTTCTTCATGTTGGTCATCATCTTGGTGCGTCATGAAAGGTGCGTTGATCTCTCTTCACATTTGATATTAGTCACACAGAGAGCAACCAACAGAGCATGGTGGCCTTTTGAGTGATAGCTTCGTGCCCTGGATGTTGTTCAGCGCAGCAAGCTTGAGTTTCGGTTTTGACAAACACCCTAAACAGTGTACAGTATATACAGCATGCTTTGGTTTATATTCGACGATACGGATAAAACTATTCAAACCAATGCAGTCCTGACTGTCTGTTGGAGTCTGTTTTAGCTGTTTTAACACCCTAAACAGTTTAAACGCATAGCCGACAGTGAGGACAAAATTCAGACACACATTCACACGATTCACAAAATAATAATAATAACAATAATAATTTGTTTGCAAGTACACAAATCTGATTGCCTTTCTTTTCACCTGTTTTGGAATGCATCAAAAATGTTTTTTTTCAAACGTGGTAAAAGACTGAAGTACGGTATTTGACCCTGTTAATGAAGGTGAATCATACCTACAGAAAGCTATTTAGATATAGAGAAAGCCTGTTTATTTTTCCAAAGATGATTTAACATGTTCATGTTTCCTGTGCAGGATCAGAATCATTCTGATACCTGTTCTCCCAGACCCAGGCAAGAACCTGACTATAATCCTGGCTGATGGCAATGTGGAGGTTAGTAACAATGAAGGCCTTCTATCTATAAAGGAAATATTGCTATATACATGAATTGAATAAAAAAGCAAAGCCCCATTTTAATATTATTATATATTATTGTTTCTATTTTATTGTATTGTATATTATTCTTAAAATAAGTAATTGCATCACTGGACCAATCTCAATAATATCATGAGTTAACATGACATATGCAACATGACATATGCATAGGGGGATATTTAAGCTATTTTTAAATTTTCAATTCTGAAGGAATGGCTAATCATCTCCAAAGGCATCAAGGAGGGGTTCAAGGCAAACTACAATGAGTGCGCCTGTTCTGTTGGTGAGTACAGCCGTGTCCCACAGAGCCCCAGTGGGAGCTGGGCTCCCGGCTGCAGGACCTGCTCTCTGTTCCCCTACTGCCAACACATCCACTGCTCCTCTTCTCACTGTTGAAACACAGGGGGGCTGGTTAGGAGATGGGTTGTGCTGTGACAATTTTTCCGGGTTTCAGATTGTTTTGTGGTCAATTGTGTTTCGGTCAAAGATAAATCATTCAAAACTGATAATGTTTGATCAAATGTTTGTAAACTTCTAATAGATATATTTTTCTAGGGTAGTAAGATATAACCCCTTCTATGCTGTCCAGTCAGGGACCTCGTGGGCAACTTTTGTTGCTCAACAGACTGATACTTCAATCTCATATTTAATCTGCCCATCATTGTCACGTATATGCTCTTGAAAGGGTGTTATTCTTTATTGTATTCTTTAATGTTTCTATGTTATAATTGTTCAATAAACTAAAGTGATGATAATGCTGCTCTCACGGCAATACCTTAATCTGATGTCCAGATGAGCCAAGGATTTAAATGTTATGCAATTGATTGTACTTGATTGTACTACTATCGTTTCTTTACACAACCTAACTAGTCATACATGTGTGTCATAAATGTGTGTGTATTTGTCTTTGCACATTAAATTATACCTACATTAAAGTCAAACACGTTAGGCCTACTGTGTTGTATGGTGCAACATATATGTTACTTTTTTTACCTGGTGTCGACTATGTTACATGTTTGTAACATTTTTCAGTGATGTATGTCTTTAGATCAATCTCAAATTGAAACTTTGAAACTTTGAATTCGGACACTGCTGTATAGTCATTTCATTGTAACTACTAAATTGCGTTATATATATATATAGCATTTTTATAATATATATAATATAATAAAACATAAGTTTGTTGCAGAGGTGCTGGCATAAATATGGGATGATTAACGTGTTACTTTATATACATGAGGTAACTTGACAGTACTTGACAGTGGACTTGACAGTATGTGCATGTATATAATGTACAGTATATACAGCATGCTTTGGTTATATTCGACGATACAGATAAAACTATTCAAACCAATGCAGTCCTGACTGTCCGTTAGAGTCTGTTTTAGCATGTGCTGAACGCCCACTTTAGGTCCTGGGAGAGATTGTGGATCCCAGGAGCCTGAAGAATTCCCCAGCAGGCCCAGTTCTGTTGAGTACGGTGGTGGGGGCGTTGGGGGCTCCTCTTAAAGTCCATCATTTTCAGCATGTTCAGTTCCAGCTCGATCGGACTGCCCCAGAGGGCCAGCTGATCAACCTCTGGCCTGTATGCAGACTGGTCACCACCCCGGATGAGGCCGAGGACTGTTGTCTGCATCTGCAGGAGTAACAGGCGTGTCTCGTGAGGCTCAGTCTTCAGTGTGGAGGGAGAAGAGCAGAGGGGTGAGCACACATCCCTGGGGGACACCAGTGATGATTGTCCGGGTGCTGGGGGAGATTTTTCCCAGCCTCACCCTTTAAAAGACATCACCTATCTTGTCTTTTAACGACAAGATAGAAGGAGGAGGAAGACAAGCCATGGATAAAACATATATAAATGGTTTTATTTCATGAGCATCTTTGTATTCATTTGTATAACTGTGACATGAGATATTTTGTGAAACTGTCTAACTTTTTTTTTTGTTCGACAAAATCAACCATAGACAAGTAAGCTGACTGAATCAATGTGAAATGTTATGTATATCCTACACGTTAACCTCAAAGTGAGGCTTTATTCAGGCTGTATTCCAACACATTCAACATACTTACTTACTTACATACTGAAACTCAATTGGCATGTGTGTTCTAGGTCACCGACATGTTTTGTTGTTTATTTTTTCAAACAATTGTTGTGTATTGCTGTTGCCAGGATATTCAAATTGTGGCCGACGATAAAGGAAGCAGCAAATTTTATATAGCAAAAATTATTATTTACTTTTTTCTCCCCTTAGGGGTCACTCCCACACAGCACTGTTGATGTGGATCTAAAGCTGCTGCATCCGACTGTTCCAGGGTGAGGCATGGATCCCACATTTCACTTAAAGCTGCCTCATCTCGACTGCCAATGGGCTGTCACAGAGTACAAAGACGACCAGCCGAGCTAACAATATTGATTTTAGGACACATATTTAATTCTAGGTCACAGCCCACATTGTTCGATTTAGTTTTTTATTCATTTTTTTCTTCGTGGCACTAGATCATCAGAATGAGACAGAGCAGGGGGGTGTGGATGAAACGTTGTGTGTTTGTTTATTTTGTTTATTATTTATGAAATAAATAATAAGAATTTATTAGGTGGGGTGGACAATTTGGAGAAGATTTTGAAAATATCCAACCGAAAAAAAATCCACCCGATCCTTCAGGACTTCCTCTGAAATCACTCTCCCAAAACACGATGACAGGCTGCTAGCTGCAGGTATCCAGGGAAGGCAGGCAGAACATGGACAGGCCTTTTAATGGCCTACAACAGCCACAGATACAATATATATATATATATATATATATATAATGTTTTCGTCAGAGCATTTAATTCACTGATTGCTGTCTGGATATAAAGAGAATTTCATAACACAAAAATGCTTTTAAAATAAATTGCCTACCTTAGCTTTAAATCAGGTTTTCCTTTTATCAATGTGATCAAGGTAAAAGCTGCTTTTGTTAATATTAAACGTTGCCATTGGAAAGCCCATTTCCTCTGATTGCGATATTCAAAGAGAAAACCCCCGATTTGGCTGAGGTGTTTCTTGAATCTGAATTATTTTTGGTATCTGTGTGTGGGTTTGTGTATGTAAAGCATAAAACGCCAACTCCACCCCCTTCCTCCCACACACACACACAAACACACACACACAAACACATACCCATTCAAAACCCACAACAGTTGTACATTTAAACTTGTGTGCCTCACACACACACACACACACACACACACACACACGCACACACACACACACACACACACACACACACACATAGACAAAGTACAGAAATGAACACAGCCCGCAGAAAAAATACATACACACAAAATACACTGAAGAGCACAGAAGAGTCAGTAGATACACAAAGCTGTACAACAAAACAAGACACTCCCAAAGAGGAGCACACGGTGACATAAGCTAGTGCTACATCCATGAGGCTCCCCCATACCACATTGTCCCGCGAGGTTACATGAGACAGCCAGTAATGGCTCCTAAAAGCATGATTGATGAGTTGCTCAGATGAGGCAATGGCAGTGCACTGCTTCCTGTTCTTGGAAACAGACATGGTTTTGGTGTGTTGTACAACACACACACACACGCGCGCGCACTTGCGCATCCGCACGTGTAGGTCCACATGTCCGCATGTGCCAACACACTTACACACTCACTCATTCGCCTGCATGCGTACACATGTACACGCTCGCACACTCAAACTCACAAATTTTATTTTAATTATAGACACTGAGCAACATGAAATTATGTGTCAGAGATAGACGGATGGATGAATAAACGGATGGATAGAAATATGAATGATGGATAGATGGATGAATAGATTAATGGATAGAAAGATACATGGATCAATAGATTGATAGATAGATCAATAGATTGATATCTAGATGGATGGAAGGTTACAACTCTTTTCAGACTCACCATGTCACAGTAAACCACTCAGCCAAACATCATATTTGAGCCTTTTCCCCAACGGCCCCGCAGTCGTCAGCAAAACTGCAGGGGATGCTGCACCCGTCAGCACCACCACCACCTCCACCCTCAACACACCGTCAGCACCACCACCACCTCCACCCTCAACACACCGTCAGCACCACCACCACCACCTCCACCCTCAACACACCGTCAGCAGCACCACCACCACCTCCACCCTCAACACACTGTCAGCACCACCACCACCTCCACCCTCAACACACCGTCAGCACCACCACCACCCTCAACACACCGTCAGCAGCACCACCACCACCTCCACCCTCAACACACCGTCAGCAGCACCACCACCACCTCCACCCTCAACACACCGTCAGCAGCACCACCACCACCTCCACCCTCAACACACCGTCAGCAGCACCACCACCACCACCCTCAACACACCGTCAGCAGCACCACCACCACCACCACCTCCACCCTCAACACACCGTCAGAAGCACCACCACCTCCACCCTCAACACACTGTCAGCACCACCACCTCCACCCTCAACACACCGTCAGCAGCACCACCACCTCCACCCTCAACACACCGTCAGCAGCACCACCACCTCCACCCTCAACACACCGTCAGCAGCACCACCACCACCACCACCCTCAACACACCGTCAGCAGCACCACCACCACCTCCACCCTCAACACACCGTCAGAAGCACCACCACCACCTCCACCCTCAACACACCGTCAGCAGCACCACCACCACCACCCTCAACACACCGTCAGCAGCACCACCACCACCTCCACCCTCAACACACCGTCAGCACCACCACCACCTCCACCCTCAACACACCTTCAGCAGCACCACCACCACCTCCACCCTCAACACACCGTCAGCACCACCACCACCACCCTCAACACACCGTCAGCACCACCACCACCACCTCCACCCTCAACACACCGTCAGCAGCACCACCACCACCACCTCCACCCTCAACACACCGTCAGCACCACCACCACCACCTCCACCCTCAACACACCGTCAGCACCACCACCACCTCCACCCTCAACACACCGTCAGCACCACCACCACCACCTCCACCCTCAACACACCGTCAGCAGCACCACCACCACCACCTCCACCCTCAACACACCGTCAGCACCACCACCACCACCTCCACCTCCACCCTCAACACACCGTCAGCAGCACCACCACCTCCACCCTCAACACACCGTCAGCAGCACCACCACCACCTCCACCCTCAACACACCGTCAGCACCACCACCACCACCTCCACCTCCACCCTCAACACACCGTCAGCACCACCACCTCCACCTCCACCCTCAACACACCGTCAGCAGCACCACCACCACCTCCACTCTCAACACACCGTGGGCTGCACCACCACCACCTCCACCCTCAACACACCGTGGGCTGCACCACCTCCACCACCTCCATCCTCAACACACTGTGGGCTGCACCACCACCACCTCCACCCTCAACACACCGTGGGCTGCACCACCTCCACCCTCAACACACCGTGGGCTGCACCACCTCCACCCTCAACACACCGTGGGTTGCACCACCTCCACCACCTCCATCCTCAACACACTCGGCTGCTAATGGTGCCAGATGCACCCCGTCTAGCGGCTCTTTCTTTGACATTGCAGAGGTGCGGGTCAAATTGTACACTTCCACCATAGTCATTCCTCCCTCAGGTCTGTGTGCATTTGTATTAGGTGACAGTGTGTGTGTGTGCGTGGGCGTGTGTGTGTGTGTGTGTACGATAATTGCTGTGGGACAAGGCCAGGCAGAGAACACACATATTGATCAGGGTGTTAGGTGAGATGAGAGGGTCCTCACCCCCCCCCCCCCCTCCACTTGTCTGATAGTGCGAGGGCAAGCCATGTTCTTGCACTTAGCTAATTGCGCAGGCCTGTAAAGTGCACAGGCCTTCACCGTCTTTATTACCGCACCACGCACCATATCGATATTTGCTCACAAGCATGAGCTATTGAAGATATACATTGCAGACACACACCTAAAACAAAATCCTGCACCCAAAGTCCTTGAATCAATGGTCGGGGAGGATTTGACTATTGCCAGTGTGGCAGTCATACATGTGCTTCTCATTCCCTTGTTTTTAACTTAATGTTTCAAGTAAATATCACTGTGGCTTTTGTTTAGCTTTCATTGTTTCGACTTTGACCTCTCCAAGAACGATCTCCCATAATTGGAAAACTCTCAGTGTTCCCTGTGTGAGGGGAGGAGAAGAGGAAAAGCAAGACAGAGAGAGAGAGAGGTAGAGGGAGAGGGAGAAGGAAAGCTGTGGTGGCAGCTGTGCTCATACGCCCACATCTACCTCTGTCGACATTTGCCAGCTGTGCAACCGCTGGCCAGGAAACAATGGGGGGGGGGGGAATGCAGCCTTCCTGTCCTTCATCATGAGTTGCGGATGATGGTTTTACACAGGCTGCAAAGTCTTTTGCAGCCTGTGTCAGTCTTTCTGGTCGCAGTATCTGCCTGCTACCCTGTGTGGTTTCATCCAAACCTTATGTGAGCAGTATGATGGTAACAAACAAGGAGATCATTGGGAATAACATACGGTCAAAGTTTAAAGCACAGAGCGAGATCCAATTAGAAGCCATCACAGTTTATAGACAACTCAGGTTGCTTTGTTTGGTTTCCAAATGGCCCAGTGGAATTCTTTCCTCATGAGTTTTAAGGATTTGCTGTTGTTTAATCCAAGGGCATTTTAGAGCACTTTTCCTTGGTTTGGTCGATTTGAGGGGAGAATGGGGAATATGTTTGTTTTTCACTTTGTTTATTTGCTTGATGATTCATTGATACTGTACGAATGGGCTTACTCTAAATCCATACGTGAGTTAAGGTTAGGGGTGGTGGGGGGCTGCTCCGCAGCCCGTATATTGAGTTCTTGTTTCATTTGGGATGGGCAGGGACATGGTTTCTGTTGATGCATTTCAAAAAACTCTGCCAGCACTCAAATTGAACTTTCCCAGTGGCTGTCTGCCAGCATCCTTTTGTTCTTAAGCCTCCAATCCCTTCATTACATTTTCTTTCGGTTGGAGTTTTGTCCTAAAGCAAGATACAGAAAAAAAAAATTGGTATCCTTTGCTCCCATGGTTCAATGTTTATTTATTAATGAGGTTTCAGCAGCTAGGCGTGGATGGGGCCAATTCAACATCCTTGTTTGTATTCGGCTGGCATTGCATTAACACCAAATCAACATTGTTTGATTGTGACGTTTTTTCCAATCGTTTTTGTTTTGCTATACAATTACTGAATATTAGCTAAGCGCGTTTTGTTCTTCCACAACTATAATCCGATTTAAGGGATATACAGTGAAACCCTACCGTAATGAACGCCTCCATATTGCACGGCACTATCTGCAGCTGATATTGTTTCCCCGTCCCTTGGGGTTGGATCATACATGAAGCAGGCCAGATGAAACACTTCTTCTTATTGCCGTGGTTCCCATGGTAGCCCTCGTACAGCTCTCCACAGCCACGCGTGGCTGTCATCCATCCTCATCCTGCTGTGTGCACGCACGCACACCGTCGCACACACTCACACACACACACACACACTCCCGCCAAGTGTCTTATACACATGCACATAACACACAAAGACAATTGGATAAACACACACGAGCGAAACAAACAGCATGGACCTGCTCAAAGACACTCAAAAGGACACTGCAAACACTCATATATAACAATAGACAAACACACATTCACAAAAATGAACGTACACAAACGCAACATAGTACACACACACACACACACACACACACACACACACACGCCCACTGCAACAGACTAACACACACAGAGACACACATGCGGTTGGATTGGCACGCACATGCAGAAACGCGCATGCACAGACCGGATGCACCCGCACGCATACACTAGGTCTTGTCCAACGAGCCCAGCGAGACGGTAAGTTGTGCCATGCATAATTGCGTGGTGTTGGCGGTGCGATTGGCCTGCAGGGAACCTTTCCTACTGATTTCTGTTTTCCTAGCCCCGCTGCTGAGAGGGGGATTTCGGCGGCCTTGCATGCTCGCACGCTTCTTGGCTGGCAGTCACATCACAGGGCTGGGTGGAAGGTGGGATGGGGGCTGTGGGAGGAGTGATGTGGAGGGGGTGGGGGGGGGTGAATGTCAGAGACCAACAGTGGCAGACAGACGACCTGTCTGGAGCCTGTGGTTATTGCCTCTCATTGATTGAGACAGATGCTCTGGAGGGCTGGGGGACACACGCTTTCTCTCTCTCCCTCTTTGTCTCTCTGTCTCTCTCTCTCCTCTCTCTTCTGTCTCTCTTGCGATCACTCTGTGTGTCTCTCTCTCTCTCTCTCTCTCTCTCTCTCTCTCTCTCTCTCTCTCTCTGCCAATGAAAGCTGAAGAATGTACTGCAGACAGTACACAAGGAGAGTGTGTTGGGATCCCACAAGGTGGCTTAACGCTTTTTGATTGATCGCCAGTGACTGTCTGTATGTCTGACGCCCTCTCTCTCTCGCTGGGACCAGTTCACACCCAGAGCGGCAGCAGTGCATTGACTGGAACACAGAATTCTGTCCAGAGTTCCACCAGTGTATTCTTGAATTTGCAAATTCAGCCAAAATAATGACATCTAAATTACACTTTCATTTTTACCCTGATGGATCGCAAAAAATCTCTCTGATAATGTGTAATTGCAAAGCCACTTGTGACACAAGACACACATAAAAAAAATGTACAACCAAAAGGCCTAGGTGCAACAATGAGAGAGGGAGATACTTATAAACACATGCTGGGAGACAAAATCATCCTGACACTAACCTGTGATCTGGACACCAATGGACTTCAGAAACAATCATCAGAAGAACGGAGGAGGTTGCTGAACACAGTGGAATTGGATTCCCAAGATAAAAGGCCATTCATTGTCAGGCTAAAAGATTGCTGCTCTTCTTTCATATTTTGCAGAGTGTATTTTGGAAAATAAAGGGTTAATATTAATATTAACGTTGGCGTTTCTTAATGATGATCGTGGCCTTGGCAGCAATTGATTTCATAACGGTCGCAGCCTTATATAATTCAAAAACTGTGAGCGACCCTCATGCTCTCTTCGCTCTTGCCAATAACAAACTGTGAAAAATACTTCTGTTCTGTATATTTAAAAAATATTTCTGTTCATCTTTTAGCATTGCTTTTATTTCAGATAAAACTCTTTTGATCGCTGCCTCAATTTCTACATTTCCCCCGACGCGCCCCTTGTTCTTTTAGTCTGCAGACTGGGGGGGCCTTGGTCGCTGCTCCTGGCTGAAACATCAGTTGCTACTTGTGTAAATGTTGCTGGACGGCAGTAGGCATGTGAGCTATACCATTACAACATCAAGCTGGGGAAAAACCAACTATAAAATAAAAAGGCTATTTTCAGCATTGACGATGAATGATATGATGTACCTTGCATAAGAATGAATTGACTGATGAGTGATGTTGCAAAAGGGATGCAAAATTGTCAATTTGCTTTGTTTCTGTCTCCAAGAAAAAATCATGAATGATGAATAATGAATGAATAATCCAATTGATAATTATTTATTTCACTATGTTCTTTATATTCAAATTCCCTTTTGGAATCTACAGTGTAACATACTGCTTGAGGGGCATACATCCATTGGAATGGACCCGTGATTGTTGAATAGCTGGCAGTACTGGCTGTCTTCCCAGGAATGATCTACATTATCATCATAACCATGTATATGTCTATTCCAGCCTCAATCCCACCATGGTTGGCTGGGCACATTTGAGCCCTAAAATGAGAGGCAAAACCCATTTTCAATACACATCCCCCATCCTGCTCTGTACGGTGAAATGACCAGATTATGGCACTTTACTATATGGAAAACGATTCAAATGTGTTTTCTACAATGGCCATCAAACAACCCTTCTCGCTTTCATGGTATCTGGATTGAATTTAAATAGCCACTATTTCCACCATGTAAACATCTAATCTCGCTGTCTAAAGGCTTGCGGTTAGGAGATGGCATTTAATGCCATTCCACACCCGTTTTCTCCGCAATTCAGATGTGGCTTATTTTTTAGTGCCCCCCCCCCCTTTAAATCCCTTTACACTATAGTGATTCAGAAAAAAAACAATTATGCAATCCGTCTTGCATTTTGCAAAAGAAAAAAATCCAACAGCAACTAAAAACAGTAAATGTGTAGGCAGTCGCAGAGAAGCAGGCATGACTGGGACACTGTCGCCTGGATACCATCTCTTTATGGGCCGGTTTAATAGTGACATTTTACATGCGGATGCACCTCATATACTCTGCATTGAGCGGTGGTATTTAACAGAGATCACGGAAGACAAAGTGTTAAACCATGAGCCGACGAGCGGGAATCCATCATGGTGGAATCAAAACACGGCCAGTAAAAGGAGAGCAGATTTGCGGTCGCGTCGGCGAGGCAAGCGGTCAGGGAAGAGGAGATTACTCTACATCTGTGAATTGTGCTCTAAATGGCACATCTTATTAGAAAAAAGAGTTCTCGTCAACACGTTGCTTTGTTGGCTTTGCTTCACCCACTATAGGAGTGGGTGGGTGGGTGGGGGAGTAACATTCAATCGATTATGGCTCGACTCTAGGTCAACCGATTTCACACTAGCCCGCACAAGGCATGCGGTACGCGGTCGCCTCCTAGTTATCATATAAATGAAAGCGGTATCTTTTCCAGACGCGGGTCCTGGGTCATCCCACTATGCTAGAAATAGAGAGCGGTAAGAATAGATACTAAAACCATACCATCAAATTTACCATCTTCCTCTCTCTACTCGCTTTTACTGTGTACAAACCCACTGAAAAATATCAGGGCTTTATTCTATTTTTCCTTACTTATACAAATACTGCAGAGAGTAGTTTCGACTGATAATGCCAACCAAGCCATTCATGGCCTGCTCAAGGTGATACACAATGTACGTGTTGTGCAATGTAAGTGTTGTGAAAGAAGGAGAGTAATGGTGGAGGCTGTGGTCAACAGAATTACCTCTCCTCCGGTTTCCTGGGTTATTGCGTGTGGGCGTCCAGGGTCACAACCATCTCCACAGACACACGGAAGCCTGTTCTCCAGCGTGTGGTCGTGTTGCATTGCAAGGCTCCCGGTGGCTTTAATTTTTCACAACACCCTGTGTAATCAGACTGTCGTTCCTGATTAGCAAACACACCAATCAGAGAGGCCCAGGGGTCACACACTGGAAGGCGGTGGTAGGCAGGAGGGGGGGGGGGGGGGGGATGGCACAATATCCAATCAGGGATGTCTTTGAAGGGGATCCGAGAATATTCGCACAATGTTATGTACGTACGAGTTACACTTTGACAAACCCGGATCCTTTGAGTCGATCTCGACACTCAGACGCTCATATCCACACACACACACACACACATCCATGCACATTCACATCCATGTACACACACACACACACACACACACACACACATCCATGCACATTCACATCCATGTACACACACACACACACACACACTAAACACAAACATGCATCAATACACCACACACACCGACACACTCCCCTACATACATGCACACACTCACACTCACCTAACTACACGGAAACGTTATTACACACGCTCAGAAACACTCATATCCACACACACCATTGTACAAACAGACACACACACACGTTTTAGATTCTTATAACAGGGGTGGAAATAAAGTGGAAACTTTGATTGGATCTCAGTGCTTCCATGATAGATAAAATCACTAAGCTGGGAAAAAAAAAGCATCAATAAAGTCCCCTCCTCACTAGAATCCCACAATTATCTCTGGAAAGGACCTCTATCAACAATACAAATCTGAACAGCTTATAAAATATAATCTGGGTGACCTCCAGGGAGAGTGTGGGCCCACGGCTGCACAGTGTCAGGTGCTGGCTCAGCCCACAGCCCATTGGCCAATAAAACACTCAGAATAAAAGAAGCTTTGTACAAAGCACTTTGTTGATGAGGATGTTCACAGGTGAGCATGATTGCCTTCATTAGCAGCACACACACACACACACACACACACACACATACACATACACACACACACACACACACACACACACGCGCGCGCGCACACGCTCTGCCACTTGTCAGTTTGGTCGCAGGTGCCACAAAACAAGGTAAAGAATGTCCTAATCAACCTGGCCTTTATATAGCCCGGCACTAAAGGGCACCCTGGCTGGGAGAGGAGAAGTAGGCCAGACCCCGGACAGTAACAAAGCTTTATTTACAAGATTTGTGTACATGCCATGCCCTTCCAGACAAGCTATGAATCGTGGCCTTTTGTTGTTGGTCTAAAAGAGTTTGGTAGAGAGGCAAAAAAGCTAGAGAGGCAAAAAAAAAACACCCAACATTATACTGCTACCCTGGACTGGTCCTGACATGCCAATCAATGACTGGCCATGTGTGAGAGTGTGTTAACGTGTGTGTGTGTGTGTGTATTTGAAATTAGGTTTTCTAATGTTGTATGTCCATGTGTGTGTGTGCATGTGTCAGATTTAAAATGACTTGTGTGTATTGTGTATGGGAATGAAAGAGAGAGAGGCAAAGAGCGTGCGAGCGAGATGGACAGACAGAGAGAGAGAAAGAAAGAAAGAAAGAGAGGGAAAACAGAAAAAGCCGTTTATTTCTGGAAAGAAAAAGACTATTATATCCATGGGGAAATTAGTGACCCCTGTGATGGATGGCACATTTGGGCGTGCAGGGGAATTATGGTGCAGCCGAGGAATAATGCGCCCCATGGACACAGAAGGGCGCAGGGGCCTTGGTATCAATCACGGCCCGCGCTGGGGATTAGACACTGGACACACAGCCCCGCTGCTTAGCCCTCACGATGGATGGCACCTTCTTGCCCCGCCGCACATTTTACCATCATATTCAACACGGCACAAGTTCATCGTCCTCGCATAAACAGGCAACTGTAATTACATGACGGGATGCGTTTTTGTGTGTGTGTGTGTGTGTGTGTGTGTGTGTGTGTGTGTGTGTGTGTGTGTGTGTGTGTGTGTGTGTGTGTGTGTGGGGGGGGGGGGGGGGGGGGGGGGTGGTTAAAATAATTCAATTGAGGTCCTGCGCTGGCATTTGATTATTTGTCGTGTTCATGATTAGGAAAATAAAATGAACGGATGGATAGAGGATGGAACGGTACGACGGGCCACACCGCTGATCACCCGACGCAGTGTCTGTCCATGCTATAAATACAGGATTGCTGTGCTTGAGGGCGAATGAGGGCACGTGATTCATTTCACGTCGCACATTACAGCATCACACGAGGGCCACTTCTATCAAAAGGCCATGAATTATGAATAGCAGCATATGGACCGCCTCCCCCTCAATACTCTAATTATATGAAGAAGTCAAGAAAAATCCAATTTGCTGTTTTGCATTATTAAGGAACTCAAGTTTTTAGGTGAAAATGTCAGCTGTGGACCCTTGGATTACTATTTTGGCTCCTGGAGGTCATAGGATGGTATATTTATACGATTTGCTTATGATGTACTGTTGTTATGCGCTAATGTGGCTGAGTTCTTTGGATCAGAATCATCTCTGTTAGCATAGCAGACCTAGGACTATGGTGACAGAAGGCATTGTTCACTGAGCAATTCAATGTTTATTCAGATACAAAAAGCATGAATACAGTTTATCTCTGGGAAGATTGCGCCCCTTGCCCGAGAAGAAGTCGATAGTTATTTTCCACAGCTTGAGAACCTGACCTGAGACTAAACCATAAAGGCTTCTCAAGGCTAACAGATAAGAATGAAGTCAAACTGCCGCAATATTGTATAATAATATAATAATAAATAAATAAATATAAATTATTATTTTTATTTTTTATTTCCATCAGGATGGTGGATGGCTTTTGTATGATTTGACATATTTTGTCCGACCATTGGGTGCACTTAATCCAATATATTTGTATAATATTATATTTAATATTAATATATTTGCACAATGAATTTGTAAGGGCCTGCATTACTGCTAACAAGCTTTGATGTCAACCACATGCAATCCTAACACTTCTTAAATGTTTTGATGAACACAAAATATCACCCCAACACTTGAAAAATATCGGGCTAATAACAAATAGATTGCCAAGAGACAACTGGGCAATAGCAAAAACAAATCAAAACTATTTTTTTCTGATTGCAAAATAATGAGACGAAAGTAAGTACACTGAAAAACTGAAAATCTGATTCTCGCTCTCTCGCTCTCTCTCTCTCTCTCTCTCTTGCTCTCTCTCTATTTGCAAATAGCACACTTGCGCACACCTCTTGGAAGCTGGTGTTGAGAACATATCTCAGCGACCATGGCTATTACTTGTGTTCAGTGGCATGCAATTTATATGCGCTTGGCCCTGGGGAAATTAACTCTGTGGTGACAACTCTCAAGATCAACAATTCTGAGAGAAATAAAGGTTTGTTCCTCTGTGCGGGAGAAACAGCCTAATTACAGGCAGTGAACTGAACTGGTGAGGAGAGTGTATGTATTTTCTCTCTGAACTTCATACATAGCAGTAAATCACATGTGCAGGGTTTTTGTTGTTAGTCTTTGCAAAGCATCCACATCCAAGGTACTTTTTCAAATGAGTTTGTGACCCCAGAATTGATACTTCACTACTTAAATTTGCATCGGTGTCAAAGTACTTGACAAGAAAGATGTCACTGTGATGCAGTCACAAGGTCTTTAGAGACATATTTTTTTTGTACATGTTGCGATAGCTGAAGAACTGCTTGTATCCTATACTTAGACGACAAGGACAGCATAATTCAGGGAAAGCAACAATGCTTATCTTCTGCTTACAAGTGCGTTGTTTGTCTCGCCTAGCAGAATCGCAGTGTGCGGTTGCTTATCTTGGATTTTCTTTCTTTGTTTCGCTGAATCCTCCCGTCCTCAACAATTAGCTTAGCCATTGTTTTTTATCCTTGGCTAACAGCGTGACAGATTGGAGTCTACGGAATGTATGGGCCTACTCCTGGTGTCCTGTTGCCTAGGAAATGTAATCGCTGAAATGACTAACGGTGGATTCTGTTGGTCGAAGCAACAGGGCCCCTCGGAGGTTTGATGGAAAGCGGTTGGTTTTCATGTGTTCATCAATAGAAGTCTACAGCACCACAGGTAGGCGGTTAATCTGTCATCGCTCGACAGACAAGACTTTGTCTGACAATGGCCTTTAAGTGCTCTGCTAAAAGTGTCTCATTGACCATTTAATTATACCGATATTATATCGGGTCTCGAAAATAAAAGTACTCTAGAGACTGTTTATTGAGGCACTACGTTTTCAATGGTAACAAATTGAAACATAATTACTTTGTAAAGAAAACTAAATCTGGAACGTTGAGTTTTGTTGCCTGAACTATTTCACTTTTCTTGTACTTAAACCACCACTTAGCCTTTTTGTTTTGTTAAAATTGCAATTTTATTATATGAGTAACCGAGTGCCTTAAGTACTCACATATGAATGCAGGAAAGTAGACAATATGAAGAATACTGAATCAGAAACTGTATGTATAAAAATCAAGCATTTTGAGCCTAGCCTTTTTAGCCTTGCCTTTCCACTACTGAGCAGGGCCTTGGCAGCACAGAGAGAATGGTGGTGGTGGGATGGGGGTGTTAGGACGGGAAGTCTGAGTAGAGACGATTATTAGACTAAGGCAACGATTATGCCCAGTCAGGGGCGAAAGCCGCATGAATATCAATGGGCTGGTCAGGGGAAATGTAGTGAGATGCAGAGGAGGTCAGTCTGTACGCAGTCAGAGTGAAACCATGAGAGTCTGGCTCTGCCAATGCCTTGCTCAGCCACGAATGTCAAAAATCTCTAATTGTTCATAATGAAGGTACAAATCTGTCCAAGGTGTTTTGTTACGTTGACTGTAAGAAGAGATGGCGGACAGGCACAAGTTTTGCAACTGTAATTGTTATTGTCACAGAAATTGTAACAGAAATAAAGAAGCTAATACAGCAATAATACAGCAACTTGTTAACTTTTTCTTCCCGAAGCGAGACAAAGTTTATTCAGAACCCTTTAATCGAGGTTTGAAATATTGCCCGTGTCACAGATGACAAAGTCTCCAGTCGAATTGGCTGCTAATGTACATCCAGGGACCATGGGCCCCGGGAAAGGCAAACAGATAAATTTTGTCATCTCCACGCACACACCCGTACACATGCACAAACGCTATTCCCATTGACCTTCTCAGCACTCGTCCCCCCTCAAATTATTTTTAGACGCTCTGCGTCCAAAAATGTTTCGGTGATCAACCCCTCTTTTAGCGACGGGCCCGATGGGGACCGGTGGGGCGAGCGATGGGGGGTGAGCGAGTGACAAGTGGCATTCTGAGCGGCGGTTGCCCTCGCAGGAGGAACGAGCCATTACGAGGCTGTACCGAGGGTCCGCCCTTGCTTTGATATCTTACTCTGTAAAGGTGCGCTGACAGGAAATAGATTTGGTCAATCCATATTTTCCTCCTTCTCTCTCTCTCTCTCTCTCTCTCTCTCTCTCTCTCTTCAGGGAGGCTTTGCCCCGCCACGATGCCCTTCCGGAGAGGCCGTGTGTCTTGAGGGGGAGGGGGGGTGTCACCCTGCTCCTTGAGTAGACATCTTTCCTTGAGTTGACAGAATCATTGCCAAGCAGCCCAAGAAGTCTCACCGTTGGAAGCATCCATCTTGTTTGTGGCCACCCAGTGTTGCCTTGAGTTAGGCAGAGTCGAGAATGTTTTGTTGAATTGATATTATCCTCGGAAAATGAAGGGAAAAAAAAGAAAACCCTCAGGTTTAATACATGATGTTTTGTGAAGGACTTTTGTTAACCCCTGATGGCTCGGAATAAAATGTTATTAAATTAGTAAGCAATAAACAATTTATTTTCTATTTGCTTTGTTCACATGCTACCCGTTCATGGGTTACAGTCATACAGATTTGTGGCTTTTGTTATTATTATTATTATTATTATTATTTTGATTTGCTATGGTATGCTCAACCCGCTGGGATCGAAAAACATCCTTAATTGAGAAATTTCTTACCTGACCTAAGAATATGTTTATGTGTTCCTTCTCAAGAACTATTCATGTGTTTGTAATTGAAAAATTGGGTTTGAAACTGTCGGCATGAGCCCTAAGTAAAGGGAACTCAACCCTGCGGTGCACAGAATACTGGCCATTGCATCTATAACAATGCACTTTTCCTGTCATAGACAGACATCATCTTCTGGTCAGCTATAACTATATGCTATATCCTAGCTTATTATGAGCATAATCTCACTTAAAGTGTCTTGTAGGGCCGATTTTAGCACTATTATTTGAGTTGAATTAGTTAGAAAAGCCATAGCTGTTTGTCCGCCAGTCACGATTGAAATGTGCTTTGAGAATATCTGTGTCAAACTTCTTATAAAGATATTTAGCTGTTGCTTTTATCCAGAGCCACTGACAGTGCCATTCAGATACCTGGAGATATCCTGAAGGAACCGGAAGGGTTAGAGGCATCTTGCTCAAGGATGCCTACAGGTTAGTCGCCAGACAGGGCGATTTAACCCAGCACCTTTCAGCTGCGAGTCAAACGCCCTAACAACGAGACTGTACTTCCCCAGTTGATTGGCCTGCCGCTGTCTGAGACTATTTCGATCTTAGCACGCTCGCGGCTCATTTCTGTCAGAGAATATCTTCCCTGATTGAGGGTTCCATCTTGCCTGTCAATCACACGTGTGTGAAATGCAACACTTCTCAAGGAGAGAGGAGAAACGTAGGGAGAGAGCAGCGAGGGAGGGGACGTCATTTTGAGTTTAGTTTGAAAACACTGCCCCCTTCCATACTTGCCCTCTCGACCACTCTGAAATTGTATCTACAGCCGAAAAAAAAAGAAAAAGAAAGTCTGTCCTTCGAATTTGTTCTCAGAGGGGCCATCTCTGGGGTCTCTGATTTCATACATTGACTGCAGATTTTAGCAGCTGAGGGTCTCTGGGCCGAGTATCCGTCCAGCTGTCGCGTGACATTGTTTTCCCATTTTGCCTGAAGATCACCCTGACAGCATACTCTGAGATACACTCCACGTCAATACTTATCTTACTGGTTCAGGTTCAGACGAACAGCACAGTGCAGATAACGGCATCAATTTTGACATCATCCCAAGGGCCCACTGTGTTATTGCCTGAGACAAACGCCCTGATTTGCGCTTTGTGCGTGCGCCTGGCAGCCAGCATACAAAGGTTTAATTAAGGGCATGTTACTATAACGGTTGTGATTGACATTTAAATCCCTTCCTATTGGCATCTCAACAATATAACATTTTTGACCTGTTGTCCTTTGCTTTTCTTAGTAATTATAATATAAATTATAATTATGCAAATGTAGATAGTTTCACTCAGGACCTGGCATTGATGCCTTGCTAGAGGAAATGTTTTGGTCTGGGTCTTATCTGTGCCTGACGTCTTGATTAAGGCCTTGACTTTTAATAAGGATTAAACTGAAAGTGCTCACGAGCAGTTGCCTTTCCACTGGTAGAGCTATGTTCAAGTCTATCTACTAATGTCTATCATATGATTCTAGTTTGTACAATGTTGCTTTCACACTACATATTGTATTCAAATTATGTGGAGGAAAAATCCATATTTTGTTTCCTATTAATCATTTCAAGCTTTGTTTCCTATACCTTGTGTTGTCTAGCCACCCTACCTTTTCCTAGTGTCATCTAAATGTTGTGCCTGGGGTAAACCGGTCACAATGGAGATGGCATCCCCTTAAGGATTCTTCTGCTTGATGAGAACACAGGCAACTCTGTGTAAACACTACCCAATTTGATTATTTATATCTCCATTGTGGGGAGGATGTGAAACTGTTTAAAAAGCTCTGTCTAACACTCTGCTAGAGAGGAGTCTGGTGTATGCATACATTAAAATAGGGGAATTGCCTATAACTATTGTGTGCTTATTTGCATTTAGGAGTGTCATCTGTCCTAGACCCAATATCTCTTAAGGAAATTGCCACGACAATTACAATGAATGAAAATGATGGAAAACATAACATGTAAAAGCAAATCGCCCTGAGATAAAAACTGACAATTTGTATACCAGCCTAATACGTGGGCCTCCATGTGGATTAACCTTTTTTCCTTCACACTGACAAAAAAACACTTTGTCATCCACATGAAATGAGGCCACTTTTAAGTCGGACAATCCTCTCCTCCCCGCAATCTCATGATTAGTCGTCGACCATATGTCACTGGATAGAACTAGGACTCTAGTGCTGGGGATTAGGAATACCTAAGTAAGTACATCAAAAGTCTTCCCCTGGTCACAGCATCCCGTTGGGCAGCGTATCGACTTTGAGAAGCGGCAGCGACATCGTCCGAACTGGTCAAATCTCTGAGGAGAAAAACGTCTGACAGAGAGAGCAAGAAAGTGAGCAATAGAAGCGGCAATGTAAATGTACATTTTCCATGTCAATAAAGCTCTTTAAATCTTTATAGACAGAGACAGAGAGAGAGAGATTGAAAGAGAGAGACAGAAATAGAGAGAGAGAGAGAGACACACACACACACACACACACACACACACAGGGAGAGAGCGACAGAGTGAGAGAGAGAGACAGAGAGAGAAACACAGAGAGAGAGAGAGAGAGAGAGAGAGACACACATAGAGACAGAGAGAGAGAGAGGGTTGAAGGGGAGTAAGATTGACAGGTTAGCAGTAATGCCTCCTGACACCAGCACAGGCTTTCAAGAAAAACAAAGTGCATTACACAAACAAGGGGCCTGATCCTTAATTCACTGCTAACCCCATTTTCTCTCTCTCTCTCTCTCTCTCTCTCTCTCTGTTGCGGGCCCCTGTGGGGGGGCCACCACCGCCGCCAATCGCCTCCAGAACCGTCGATAAAGACGCGAGTGTTGACAGCTTGACAGAGCGAGAGGCCCTCCTTCTCCAGGAGAGGCAACATGACGCGCACGCCCCGGCCTTCCAGCGGCAAGCACGCCGCACATAGGTGTGAATAAAAATCAATGCTTTATCGGCGTCTGAGGCCTGGCGCGTCCTCCACCCCAACCCAAGGTAACCTTTAGCGGCGGACCCGGGTGTTGTTCAGCCACCGCGGCCACCGGGCTGTTTGTGAGTTGTTGTTGTTGTTGAGGCCGATCCAGGAATCCAACGGGGCCGATGCTGTGCAGACACACCTCCTCATATAACCCCCCCCCCCGCGCGCTGTCCGCCCCCGCCCCCGCCCTCCCCCGCCCGCCTGCCTTCCCGTCGACCCGCCAATCTATTTTGGTTTGCATGAGCTTTAAATATTCATCAGCGATAGGTTTGCCAAGGAGATGGGCGCCACGAGCAAACAGGACAATAGGCGCCTGGCGGGCAGAGGTAATCATCACGCCACCGTATCGCAGCCATCATCAGGAATTAAACACAAAGAGCCAGCGAGCGGGGACGGGGGGGCGCTATCCTACCTTGAGATGACTTTCACACTGCACACACTGGGTTCTGTTTCCCTTTGTTTGGTTATTTGGCAGGAGCAATGGGTTTTTTTTAGTTGGCAACTTGTCTATTTTGTTCATTATGACACACGCGAGGCGTCCACGCAAAGTTTGATGCATCAGGCAAAATACCAAGGATGGCTCCTTAAGCCATGGCTCCTTTTTTTTTTTTCTTCTTAAGCTGTCTCACGGTGTTCGTGACATGGTGTGAAATACAGCCATCTACATTATCGAGATTACAAACTTCTGGCGCTGCAATGGCACATTTGCATAATATTGTTAATGAATATCCTGTGCCCTCATTGTCGCTGACTATGGGGGGAAAATTTTTGAAAAATGGACATTTTTAATGTTCCAGGGACTTTGCTATGTCGTCACTGCCACCTACAATGGCCTTTTTATCATCTGCAGTCCATCCCATCTTCTGGCTTGTTCAAATTTGGCTTTAGACCAACAAGTCTGTCAAAGCTCAAAGGTATTAAATATATACGTTTAACATCCAGAGCAGAAGGAAAACAATCACATGGTAGACTAGCTTGCGTTGGCTGCTAGCAAATAGCAGAAAAATATTGGTAATAAATAACTTGAAGTCATGGCCGAACGAAGGTTTGAAAAGCATACAAATAGTATTCACAAAACAACAATGACTTATTAAGGCAAGGGAGATGTCTTGATTTTCTCCATATGCCTATGGCTAAATATTATTTTGTTCTAGTCGGGCTAGCAGAAATATATTATATAAATATAATATATAAATATTTTATAGAGTTGCATTGTGGGTCAAACTATATTGGAGGGTATGGCTTCCTTTTCCATTACAGGTTTTGAGCATTTGTTTAGCTAAAAATTATATAAACCTGTCCCGATTAATCATTACTACAAACAATAATCAACTAGTGTGAGGAAATTGTGGTTAATTTGTGGACATTTGTATAACTATGCACTTTGCAATGGACAAAAAATGGACCCAAAATGAGTTGAAGCATTTCTAAAACAATAACATATAATTAATACATTATTGAGAAACCGCTTGCGATTATATTTTAATTAGAAAATTAAAGAGACTTTTTTGCAACTTTAAAACTGAGCCCAAAATGGTGGATGTATAGAAAAAGTTATCCTACAATAGTTAGAGACAATAAAGAGGCAAGAGAGGTAACGCACACACACACACACACACACACACAAATGTGTGCAGCCCAGATGAGTGCACATTGTAGTTTGTCGCCGCACACGTTCTGTCAGAGGGAAGTCTACCTTCATCCTCTGGATCTAACCCGGAACCATGGATCTCAGCACAGAATTAAAGAGTAAATCATTCAGGATCTCCTGCGAGACGTATTCTGTGTTTAGAGAGACGAGGCCGAAATAATTGACCTTCACTACATGCAAATGAAGTGGGTGTCTGGGGGGGGGGCAGGGGTAACCATGGCAAGGGGAAGGCCGGTCGCTATGCTGTGTAAATCCGCCCTTGGTTTGTTTTGACAGGCCTCGGTGCCCAATGCCAAACAAGAGGGAGAGAACGAGACAATATTAGTTCTGTGTGTCACCGCGTGACATTGTCCATCAGATGGAACACCACTGTTATCGCCAGGAGGAGCCACGCAGCACGGCGATGTGAGGTGAAGACCAGCCGCCAGCGTGAAGCAACACACATTCTCGACCGGTTCACTTTAGCCTCGGATCAAAATAGAAGCAAGCACACTTCACTCATGGGTTATATATTATCACATGTCTTTGACTGATGAAGACATTTAATATATAGATTGTTGTTTTGGAAAGCTGCATCCAAGTTTAAGCAAAAAAAATTGTTTCACCACCGCTGTGGCTAAACCAGTACAATTCATCAGACGAAATGGCTGCATCTGTTTTCAGTGCCTGGTTTAACAGTTTTCTTTGTCTTCAAGTTAAATCAAAACACAAGTGCCTTGTTTTCTTTTTCATATGAAAACCACTCCATTCAAATGGTTGTCAATTGTCAAACTGCTCTGCAACAATCTCAAGAAAAGGATCTCACAGACATCATTGTTTAGGCTATTAGTCGATTTGATGTTTTCAACACAAAAGACGACGAGATGCGTTGGTTGAAGTGTGATTCCAGCCTTGGCAGGGATACCGAAGTCCATGCCTTTCTGTAACTCGAAAAAGGGTTGGTAGTGCATAGTTTACTGGCTCATGCTATTTTTTATTGGCAGATGTCACACACATTGCCACACGTCTTAAATGTCTAACTCTGTTAGCCTGTGATGATTTGTTTTTTTATGGTTATTTTATAGAGTGATAGAAACAATTTTATGTATATAGCCTCAAATCACAGCTCCAGTCTCAAAAGGCTTCGGAAGCCACATTTTACGACACCCTTTAACCCTTCCTTACTTATAAAGAAAGAACCCATGAGAAGGTACATATTGCTCCAGGGATGTTCAACGGGTGCCATAATGGACAGACATTTATAGCGACATAATACGCAAAACAGGTTCAGGTGGTTGGAGCTACTTTTGTGTATGGATATAAATCAGTGTCAGGACGGTAGACAACGTGATTCATCTTTAAATCTGCAGGATTGGCCTTTTTGTGGCTGCTCTTATGGGGGCCTGAGGGAATACTAAAGGTCACGGCGTCATTGGGACCAGCACTGTTGTTATGCACACAAGGTGAGACATGAATGTATGCATGCGCTGGGACCCCCCCGCTCGGTGCCTGCTGGCTGATAAGCTGACCCGCATGGAGCTTGTATGACAAGGTAATCGCAGCGCTCGCTATGTACGCCCGTGTTATTCCCAGGGAGTCCTTAGCGCCGTTTAAAGAGAAAGGCTTTGGTTTTCACTTTGTTCTTGTGCTTATCAAGGACTACCATCTCACACACACACACACACACACACACACACACACACACACACACACACACACACACACACACACACACTTCCCTTGATAAACTCCGTACCTCAGCATCAAATATTTAAACTAATCTACTGTATAATGTGCAGAATAATCATCAAACAGGGCCAAATAATAAAATCGAAGTTGAACTTGAACGTGTGAGCACCATCAGAGACCTTGGTACAGAAAGCATCCACCTTATTCCAAGGTAAACAATACGCACCGCCATGACGACCAGTCCGGTTTCCCGTTTTCCGGTTAGAAGCGAGAATACGTAGCTGGTGGTACTTTAGTGAGAGGATGAGTTGCCATTTTGACCTTATAACATATAACATAAGTAACATATAACTTTTAAAACTATTGCCGTAGCCTTCAAGGTATGCACTAGTGGTGTAAATATGCTAGCCGCTATGTAAACATCACTTGACCGGAAATGGAAAACCGGCGGGCCACTATGAATCATGGGAAATAGAACGGTGGTGGAATAAGGTGGATAGTGTTGCTTAATAGAACATAGTCATTTGATAAAATACTGTACGAGCAAAATCGTTGGCTAATCTTGGCTATTGCTGTTTTCTGTTTACTTTGTGCATGGCTTTGTGTTCAGAACACGATGACGATTGTCAAGAGAAACTTGACAAAAAACGGATGAAATATGTTCAAATCAGCAGTTAAAAAATAAAAGCAAAAGCATTTTTGCTCCACCGCAATCCAAAGGGTGTCCCCTCCCAAAGGAAGGCCGACCGTTCTCCTCAGGTGGAACTTGTGTCACCTCAGCTGCTGCAGTGTGTAGATTCTAATCATTTAGATTTACTGTGTGATTTGTTTGCATAGCCAACACACACCTCACAATAGCAAATGAGTTGGCAAAAATAAATAATAAGACATATTTTGATACACTACCACAATGGTACTCCATTATGTGTGCTGCACACGCAAGTGCACATGCAGATGTCCATGCCTATTCATAATGATAAGTTGGCTGACTCGCCGCAGTTTGACTTATTGACGTGTTAATGTGTCCCTTTGCATTTTCAAATGCCTTGCTCTGTCAACTCAAGCTGTGTGGGTGCCAGACCTGGTCCCACTAACAACTAACACAGAAATAATAATAATAATAATAATAATAATAATAATAACACAGGCATTATAATCCGGTAAGGGAATAACATGAATTTTGTTACCAGGTGGTGGTGGTAGAATCACTTATAGTGTAAGTGAAGTTTCAGCCCAGTTGTGCACTATGAGATTTAAATGGGTTTTGGGCCGAGAGTCCCAGGAAGGGGGTTACAGACTTTGAGATTGTTTTGTTTCTTTCCAGTTAGTACCTGACGTTGAATAGGAGCGATGTTGTACATGACACCATAGCGTTAGCTTTTCCTCTCGGTGTCACAAAAAGAACGGGATCTCAGTTTGGAATAGAGTAGAATGTTCCCAAACTGATTGGCGGAGAAGGGCAAAATCATATGATTTGAAACATGTTTTCATAATGACGGACCAAGATCAAGTTCAAAGAAGATATAGCAACACATTTATAACCAAGAAAGACCTGGTTCTGTGGTACAAAGGCACTTTAAGAGCAGTAAAAGTAAAAGTCCTTTTGCCAGCAAAGTTCCATGGAAATATCTCCAAGTGATGGCCCCTAGTGGCAGCCAGTAAGCATCAAACCAGAACTAAAGTTTGCTTAATATTAGATCAGCCATCTTCCGTTGTTTCCCTCAAACAGCTCAACGGAGATGAGGTCTCTCTCTCTCTCTCTCTCTCTCTCTCTCTCTCTCTCTCTCTTTATCTCCCATCTCCTATCCTTTTATTCTTTATCTTGGCCTGCAGCAATGAGGCTGTTTCAAGGCACACTACCAACACTGAATTCCTCGCAGAGTTTGAAGCTAATAAATGCCTAAGTCTGTAGTCGTCAATTAAATGGATCCCCTGCTGTTGTATTTGGGGACTTTTGGAATTCGATGCAGATGATTGGATCAAGTGGATTATGAGGGCTAAATAACTTCTTAACACACTTGGTTCTGCTTCTTTTACAGCTGACATTATAGCGGAAAAGACATAAAACCTTTATCACTTCGAAACAACTAGTAGGTATTTGATATATATTTTCTAAATCGGTTTCCATGTAACTATGTGGAAGCCTGGATACATATTGATTTATCCTGGCCTTAATGTAATACATATTTGCTGATGAATGTATTTATTATATTTGGCAAACCCTTTATCTTTATCTTTATCTTTACTTACCTAAGTGAACGAATCTGAAGCGTTGGACTCATAGCAGCACAGACGGAGAAATACCACATTCTCTAATATCTTCATTGAGTATTGATTGACTCTAAATGACTCTCCCTCTGAAGCAGCCCTGGAAAGGTTTCTCATTAAAACCTGAGAGCACTGATAAATGATATGCAGGGGGAAGTGTATGTGCTTGCATGTGCGCATGTGTGTGTGAGGTGGGGGGGGGGGGGGGGGGGGGAGAGACGGGCCATTAACAAGGACACTGGCTCTCTGTGTCGTTGAACTGGTGACAGAATCTCTTTCTCTGAACAGAAAAACAGGCATCTGCAAACGCACATGCAGATGAACAGGCTGCAAACTAAGCAGAGAGAGATGGTATGGAGCTAGAGCAGCTGCTTCCATGCCGTGTGATGTGGGGCGAGCAGTCCTATGGGTTGCTGACACAACTGGTATTCTGCTTGGATGATTGAATCCCATGCAGCGCCAACGCCATAGTGCTAAATATAGATCACTTTCTTGTGATATTTGTCTTACGGAGGAGATATGAATTTAATGAAAGTTATTGAGGAAAGTGGGCGAGTCCGCATGGCTATAATCATTACGCATCATTCCATTTCTAAACGTAAAGTACAATTTTATCCAACCTCAACAGTTTCCAGTATGGTGATGGACCATAGGGAAGGAAAACATGTTCGCACATGTTGTCATAGGCAACACAAACACGCTCCAAATAACCCACAATCCACTGGGTGGTTGTCTTGAAAGCCACTGCGCGAGCCGTCGCTAGTGCAAAGCTAGTGCGAAGCCTAATGCCTCCTCTCTCTCAGAAACCTAGTTAGCAAGCGATCAGCGTGTCTATTGATGATGCCAGGAGGGCCATAGACATCCCTCTCTTCGCTGTCAATAGGCTAAGTTGTGAGGATCTGTCCCAGGGATCCACACGCGAGTCATTAAGAGAGAAAAAAGAAAAGAGAAAAAGGCTATCAGGGAGCTATTATGCCTGGGAATGTGAGACGGTGGTGGTGGTATTGGTGATGGTGGTGGTGCTGAAGTGGTCTGGGGCGTACCACTCACCTCAACTGAAATCCTGATACAGCTCAGACAGAGTTAAACATCAAGCCCTGGTGTAAACAGTGAAAATATTTCTGTGTATGTGTGTGTGTGTGTGTGTGTGTGTGTGTGTGTGTGTGTGTGTGTGTGTGTTTTGGATGTCTCGATTGATTCAGAACTATAAATTGCGATTTGAAATCAATGGGTAGACATGCAGCAATACATCAATAACCCCTTTCAGACCGACCAATTCAAATGCATGGTCTGTAATCCAATGACGACTGTACAGCTCCAGAATACGTGGACGACAAAATGCAAGGTCTTATCGAGTGAGGAAGCAGAACTCGATGTAGAGTGGTCACCCCAGACACATTAATTGCCAGCTAATTCAGCCTGTGTGTCTGTAAGAGAGTGTCTGACAATGCAATGTGTGTACCACTAATACGGGCTCGTTAACGGTCAGCCCGATACATTAGCTTCATCACTGGCTCCCAAACAGCCGATTATACAGTTTGTTACAGAAAACGGAAAATGGAGCACTAGTACAGTACTAATATGCAGTATTTCAGGGAGGCTAACAGTATATTAAACGGGCAGTTGTTGTGTCTTATAAAAACACAGCCGACATTTAAAGGAAAACCAACCGGCCTTTTTTAGCTGGACCACAACCGCTATTCATTTTATAATTTAAATGGGATCCTTCTGGCTTTTGGTCGTCTTTAGTTCCTGTATTGCTGTTCAGGCTTTCGCTCTCTTGCACAAGCCACTCCCACTCGTTACAATCCATCCCAGCCGTCGTATTTGATCGATGTTACCTGGTAACCCAAAACAGCCAATAACACGTAACTCATGCAATAGCATGCGTTTAACCCAGAGGGCCATTTGAGTCCATATTTCATCTTATCTTAAGTACGATTGCTATGGATTGACCAGTCTACAGCCCGTCTATGTACCCGATAACACACAAGGGCTGGGTGTTCCTTGAACAACTTTTTTTTCGGATGTACAGTGATGGATAAGATTGCTCTCGTACGCTGTCTCTCGCCCCGCCTCTCTCCTGAAGACAGAGTTTAGTTTGTCATTATGCACGGACTGCAATATTGGCAATTAGGGTGAAAGAGTGCTGAGGTGGTTGGGTGGGGGCCAGTGGTGTGAGTAATGTGGCCCACCAGTCCAATATGTTGGGCTGTAATAGGACAGACTCCTGTGAGCCAGCGAGGCCATCTCTTATAACTAACCTTTTGTCCACCATGAGCAGTGTGATTCACATTGGTGTGAAGTAGCATGGACGCAGACACAAATGCACGCACAGACACACACACGCACACACACACACACACACACACACACACACACTCTCACACACACACAAACACACAGAAGACTTACACAACTGAAACAAAGGGCCGAGCTCCACAAGAACAAGCTGATTAGGAGACCTTGCTGGGATGCGAGAGAGAGAGAGAGAGAGAGAGAGAGAGAGAGAGAGAGAGAGAGAGAGAGAGAGAGAGAGAGAGAGAGAGAGAGAGAGAGAGAGGCAGTGAGCTGACCAGAGAGAGTTGGAGCGCAAGCGTCGCCGGGAAAGAGAGAGAGAGATCTCATCTCTGACCTTGCCACAATCCTCTCTCTCTCTCTCTCTCTCTCTTCTATACAATAACTCCAGGAAACGAACATGGTTTTGCTGAGCCGTGCCTCGACTGGCACATAGGGAGTACAGATGAAATGATGCATACCGATCTCTGACGCATGCTGTAAAAGTACATTTGAAATAAAGGCTACTGAAAGTGCACATTGGCCTATCGTTATGTGTGACATGGCTTATTCTGGTAAAAATAATGAAGAATGATTACAAATAAAGTCATAAAACAATGTTTGTATTTTCAATGTATTTCTGTAATTTCAAAGTAATTAAAGGAATTTAAGAATTATGGAATTGAAGGCATATATCGTGGCATCTGAATTATTCAATGCTACATTGATGTTATTTGAAACTATTGACAAAATTTGAAAAAATATAAAAAAATATCTAGATATTATTTCCTTTGAGCATGAATATTTTTTATATATTTGTGTACACTGACAGATGTGAGTTTATATTAATAATACAATAAACAGACCAAAGGAAAAATAACAACATAACTAAGAATACCAAGTCCCTGCAGAGGAATGATGTCTCATGTTTGCATACACACAGTGATCCAACGCGGTTATCTGCTTAGAATACTGCCACAGAATATGACGAGGCAGGTCCTCATACATTTTGGCGTAGCCCAAGCATGCATGATTCCCTTTCTCCTATTTCTGACACAAATGATCATTCAGCGTGGCCCTGGGGTATCTGATTGGCATGCAGGATTAGCAATTCTAGCGCTGAAACAAATCTCCAATCTATGGCTGTCACCAAACAACTTCCCTCCGATGTGAAACCATTCATCACAGAATGCATAAATCATTTCAGCGTAATCCCATGTGAGCGATTCTATCGATGTGCTGCGAGGACAAGCCAGCTGATGCAGAGTACACTTTGCTCCTAATTTCCCCAACGCACACATTTTCCCTTTCATTCATTCGAGCATTAACGTCCATCTCAGGTGAAACTTCATTATAGGTTGGAGCCATTTTTCATAATCCAGTAGAACTCTGGAGATCAATATCTCTGCTGCGCTTATCCAAGCGTGTGTGTGTGTGTAGTGGATTTGTGTGTTTGCATTTGTTAGTGGAGTGTGTGTATGTGTGCCTGTGTATTCATGGTGTGCCCTTGTTTGTGTGTGTGTGTGTGTGTGTTTGTGTGTGTGTACACAAAGACGTTTTCTTGCAGTCAACTAATGCAATTTCTTGTGAGCTGGCCATAATAATGACCAGGACAAAGTCAATATGTTTTATAGAGGAGCCTTCCTCCAACCACCCACTAAGAATTATAGTTGGAAGACAATGATTGCTTTTACAACGTACAAGATGATGACAAAGGAAGATGAGTGTCCCTGTCAGGAACATTAAGCACACAGCGTTCTTCTAGTTGAGCACAGCATATGCCATTATGAGAGCTTATAGGCAAAGTCATACAAATATATCTCTTTTGTGGTTTGGGTAATTTTTGGACTATGAAATATTCATTAATTAAGTAAACTTAGTGTTCCATCCTGATATATATTTTGGCAAGTAACACTCGTTACTTGGGCGACATTTTTGGAACTCTACTGAACATATGCCTTAAATCTTTGTAACTTGATCTGGACAGTATTTTGTCTTTGTTCTAGATCCAGGAGCCATTTTTTTATAATATATACAATCTCATATTCAAAACTCAAGTGTAATTATTGCTGGATGGATTTTCAAAAAATTCCAAATCTCTTAGGTAGATTATGAAGTAAATTTGAACACATCGTGCAGTAATCCAAGTGACTTAAATCCCTATTTTTAACCAAATCTCTCGCAAAATATTCATCATTTTGAATAAAATGGCTTATGCATGTCTAAAGTAATTTATCAACATTGTTATCAGCTGCAAATAATCAGTATTTGTTTCAAACGTTTTCTTCCTATTGAAGTAATTTGGTAATGTATAACATTGCTGCATACAATTGCCATTAATCAGCAGGTTCATACACAACTACCATTTGGGTAACTTTGATAACAATTCTGATATATTTGAGGACCCGCAACAATAAGGTAGCAGAATTCAGGTTACTTATGCTGTGAGCCATATGACTGAGTCCCCTTGGATGAATACACTGCTCTTCGAAAACCTATTTCAGTTCTGTAAAAACCCCACTGTGAGTGTATAGGGTCCCAAAACAGAAATGGGAATGAACACGCTAAATTTCTGTATGCTTGTATACTCATGTGTAATGATGAGGTAAATAAATAATCATAAAGCAACAAAACAACTTTTCTCAACACCAATTCAATTAACATATGTACAGTACACTTATGTGCAAAAACAGGGATTCAAAAGACATTGTAAGCTAATCCTTCAAGGCACATATATGTCTATATATATATGTATATATATATATATATGTAATAACATTTGCTGAACAAAAATGACAGTCGTTTCAAATTTCTTTGACCGGACATGGCAGATGTGCTTGTTTTAATACATTCTCCAACAGGAAACAATGTCCCTCCATCTCTGATGGATTAAATTTAAAGTATTTAAAAAGAGGGAATATTATGGTCTGCATCGTTTTCTTCAAACAATAATAAAAAAAAGTGGTGTCATATGAATACATGACACCAGTGTTTTTATTCATAATGCGGTTGCTCTAACAATCTAGATGTGTGCAACACACCTAGACTGCGTTTCACCTGCAAGCAGAGAGGATTCTTTAAAGTGTGTTAAACAAATGCAGATTACAAAAAAAGAGTCAAGTGGTGGATTGTTGGTTAAATTCACTTTTAGGCACCACATAAAAACATGCCCTCTTGTGGCTGATTTGTGCGTACCGCTCACCTTTCTCTCTTTTTTGAATTCCTCACTCTTTCTCTTATTTACCTGCCGTTCTGTGCTCTGCGCTATGTTAGCTCAGTAATATATAACAGTTACAGAATACTGCATATGTTAAGGTCAGAAACCGCCATGGCTTGAAGATCATTGATGAAATAACTAAACTGAAAGACTAAGAAATAATCCGGATTGTACATGTCTGTCAGCACAAAAACCAAAACAACTTCATTACACAATAATTTATAAATCCAGTTTTACTAAGGTATATAAAAGGTACAGTTGAATTCAAACAGGTATTGTCCAGCCAAGTGTATAAATTACATATTTTTGAAGACACAGGGGTTTGTGAAATAATAATCATACTGTACAGCGTCTTTCATAATACGGGAAGTCATCAATATAAAGGCTTCTGATGCTTTCCCAACCATCATGTGTGACATAGGTCTGCGTCCTGAACATTGTTCTTGCAGTACACTGTGCTATTGTTCCCCAGGGGGCAGTCTCGGAAGCCTGTGCCCCCATTAGGGGTGTAAATAGGCTGTATGCGGAAATCTCCCTTGAGGAGCTGCTCATTGTTGAGGGACACTATCTGGAAGCTGGTCTCAGTCATTTCCAGGATAGAATTATCCTTCTTGGTGCCCGCTTCACAATAGTCGTCTTTTCTCCGGCCTCGGTTGTATTTCCAATCGGCGGAGGATTTGGATCGGTTCTTCTTGTGCATGTGCCAGCAGAAGATGCTGAGCAGCAGCACCAGCACCACGATCACGGCCCCTCCAATCAGCCCCGCTAGCAAGAAAGGTGAACTTGGGTCCGGCTGTGTGGCCTGTTCGGGTCCCACGGGCCCCTTGTGGTTTGGACCAAAAGTGGCTGTTGTCGTGGTGACCTCTGTGCACTTAGTGTCATCTTTGGGCCGGTAGTTATTAAACGCGTCCAGAGGGATGACACAGATCCGATATGTGGACTTTGGCTCCAGGTTAGGCAATCGAATGCCCCGGTGGTCTCCGCCCACCATCCTCTCCCTGACAGTGTCTCCCGTCAGGCTGGGGCCCATCCTGGCCCAGGTCACCTTGTAGGCGGTGACTGGAAAAGCGGCCACCCAGTTCACGTGAATAGCAGAGCCATTGAGAATAGTAAACGTGACCTGCAGGCTTTCCCTTTTGGGATCTAGTGGCCGCTTAGTCCTTGTTCCACCCTGTCTGGTTGGATAGACAGGTAGAAAGGAAGTGAGTGTGGGGGATGGGGGGCGCCTGGTTGGTGGGGTGCGTTCCTGGGCCACTAAGTGAGCGTCTGGGGTGGATGAGGCAGGTAGGGGCCCAATTGAGCCATCTGACGTGGCGGGAGGATGAGAGGTTAGCGTTGGAGTGGTGGTTGTCATTGGACACTGAAGCAGCTCACCGCTCAGCTCCCTTATCACCATGCCTCGGACCTTCTCCGGCTTTTGGCACATGAAGCCCCGCACATTAAGGGATCCAGGCAAAGACTTCAGCCACGATACCACCCACTGGATGCTACAGTCGCACAGCCAGAGATTGTTGCGAACCGTGAGCTGTCGTAGACTAACAAGGCTGTCAAAGACCCCCTGCGTCAGTGATTGCAGCTGGTTGCTGGAAATATCCAGCTTCTCCAGCTTGTGCAAGCCTGCAAAGGCCCCCACAGGGATGATATTTATCTGGTTCTCTTGAAAGTTCAGCTTCACCAGCACTTCCCCTGGGAGAAACGGTGGAGGGTAGGTGAGTGAATTGCGAGCAAGGGACAGTTCCCTTAGGGTGACGAGATCCTGAAAGGTCCCTGGCGCAATCCCCTCGTCCGTCAACAGGTTCCCGTCCAAGAGGAGACGCTCCAAGCGGGTGACATTCCTAAAGGCCTCCTCAACGATGACAGCAATGCGATTCTCGTCCAACCGCAGCTCCTTCAGGTCCTCTGGGAGACCAATGGGTACGCTGCTCAGGTGGTTCTTGGTGAGAAAGAGCATCTTTAGACTCAGAGCCTCGCGAAACGCACCTTCCTCCACCCCTACGGTGGATATAGAGTTATCGTCCAGATGCAGCTCCTCCAGCCATAACAGCTGAGCCAAGGCTTCCTTGGATATGGTCTGAATGTTATTCTCTTGGAGGTGGAGTACTCTGACATTTTTGGGCAGGTTGATGGGGAACTCATCCAACTGGTTACCATAGAGATACACAGTCTCCACGGAAGCCACGTGGTGGAGCTCCAAGGGGAACCCGGCATTATTTATTTGGTTATTGTGAAGGTAAAGTGTCTTGTAACCTTCGCCGATACCAAAGGGCACGGAGGTCAGGCTCCTCTCGTTGCAGTAAACAAAAGTGCGATCACAGCGGCATTCCTCGGGGCAGTTGGATGCCCGGGAAAACTGTAGGTGAAGGCCGAGAAGTATGGGTATCCATGGGCGTAGTGAGGAGGCCCAGTCCTTATTCCATAGACGCCACTGTATCTCCATTTCAAAGTAATCAGTGAAAATGCAAAGAAATCAAATCCAAATAGAAACACAGTGAATAAAAATGGGCAAAAAAACGCAAAATCCAGTGGGATCACGTTGTCTGAACTTCTGGTGCAGAAAAAAAAGTTTGTGAGTCATCCTTAGGATAACCAAAAACAAAGCCACGGCTGCAGTAGACTTCAGAATGATCTTCCCCAGCCTCGCTCCATACTTGGGTCTGGAATAAGGTGTGGAGCTGATCACATCACGCTTGCTATTAGCATCTTGGTCAGAGTTTGTTTCTGTACGAGCAACATTGAGATATATCAGTACAGTGCATGATAGGTGGTTGATGTGATCCTCAAAAAAGTCTGCCTCCTCCCAGCTGGGGTCTGTTTTTCTATGTTACACACGGCCAGGCCCAGTAAGATGCAGCCTTCCTTGGACTTGACATTTGGATCCACAAACCTGTTGTAAAATGAGAATAATGGAAAAATCAGTGGGTTTAGTTTCCCTCTAAATGTAAGCTGTCTTCCAAGCAAAACCGCAAAAGAATTCGTCCCTTCGGACTGCACAGATGCAAAGCGAGGCATTGGAAATTGGAAATGCTGAGCACTGTGCATACAAATGACTAACGCGGTTGTTACATATTCCTCGGCTAAGACATACAGCGGGTAGCGAGGCATATTGCAATGGCTATTGTGGACATGGTTTTGCTGT